>NC_031784.1:12455470-12472732 GCF_001522545.3 Parus major
CTGGAGCCCCTTTAGGCCCTGGAAGGGGCTCTGAGGTGTCCCTGGAGCTTCTCCTCTCCAGGTGAGCACCCCCAGCTCTCCCAGCCTGGCTCCAGCCCTTGGAGCATCTCCATGGCCTCCTCTGGAGTCTCTCCAGCAGCTCCAGGTCCTTCCTGGGCTGGGGCAGCTCTGCAGGTGGGGTTTTACCATGGGATTTAATCCCCATCTCCCAGTTTTGGTATCTTCCCTGTCATTAACTGAAGTCTGGATCTTATCCATTGAACACAATCTCTTGCTGTTGTTCACTCCTCCTGGAGCACACAATCCCACATCAGCCGGGCTTTGGTGACTCCCAGCTGTGTCCCCTAAGCAATGGGTTGGGAAGGGACAGCACAGGTAGTTACAACCTGTGTGTTCTCCCTAAAGCTTGGATCAACTTCCCATGGGTTGGATTAGTTTTCATCCAGGACCTTTCCCTGACCTGGCTCTCCCCATTGCCAACAGCTGACGAGGGTGGAAGGGAAATTATCAATGGGGCAGAGACCCCAAGGACCTCTTGTTTTGGCACAAACCTCCACATTGACCATGTTCAAGAGGAACCAGAGCCTGTAGCACAGCACAAAAACTCCCCAGAAACAATTTATCATGTTATTCCATGGCAAATCAGCGCCTGCTGAAGCACCTGGGAGATGCTGGCAAGCAGAACATTCAGGCACAGTGAGCTGCCTGTACAATCAAATATTTCCCATTCCTGTTGGTTGTTACCTGGTTTCCCTGCTGAAGCACTGGAATTCCACTGAAATAAAAAAGAAATCAGGCCAGTTGCCTGACACTGTGTTCTCTTTTCAAAGAGAGTTTAACTGGAAGCCTTGGAGCAGGAATATCAAAAAAAAACCCAAAAAACCCAACTCCCAATATTTCTGTACGTTTTAGCCAAGGCCAGATGGGCTCATCCAAATATACTTTGCTGCATATGTTAATTTTGGGGCAGCTTTTTGTGCTTTAAAGCTTTTGTTGACTCGGAAATCTGACCCACAATCAACTCACAGTGTTTTTGTAAAGGAGATCCAAGGATTTGACATGGATTTGTCAATTTTCTGCCTTAAGAAAAGCCGTCAGCCTGCAAGTAAACTTGCCATGGCAGTGGTGTGTTGGAGAGCCATTACCTACTTATTTCCAAAAATTATTTAGCCGACTGGCTGGCCGCCTTTCCTTTTTCCCAGGCTCTTGGAGAGAATGTAAGAGCTGAGCTACTTGGCTACAAGAGATTTTCTCCTCTGGAATTGGCAGCTGCTCATTCCGGAAGAGCAGCAGCGTATTTGGCCACTGATTGCAAAAGAAAAGGAAAAACCATTATTTTTTCATTTCGCTTTTTTAACTCTCCAGTGGGAGATGTCGACTGCATTTGGGTGACCCTCGTTGCTACAGCATTGCTAAGGCTTCCTTATTCCTTAAAAGTAAAAAATTAGGATATTCAGTTCTTAAAAATACATATATTCCCCTTGGCTGGGCTCAGAGCACGCGGGTGCCAAGTATCTCATTGTGTCAGGCCTTACACAGCAGCACATTCAACGTCACCGCTTCATGAGTCAGGGTTTTCTGTCTGAAAAGGATCACGTCAAGAAAACCAGGACAAAAATTCCCTATAGCCCAGCAACAGAGCGTGCTGTGTAAGAAACTCTGTTGGGAAGAAGAGCAAGATGTGAAAGTCAGATCTGTCCGCCTGGGCATCCTTCCACGCCGGACAAAGGCAGCGCTCTGACGGTCAGCGAGGCTCCGTGACTCAAGTGCTTTGATAATCGCTCCAGGAGGAGCTGGGCGCGTGGGCCTGGCCGGAGCCGCAGCCGTGCCGTGGCTTTGCTGATGTCAGGGCACCTTTGAAGCCGCTCCACGAGCGCCTCGTCGCTCGCCGTGCCGGGCTGAGGATGCCGTGCGGGACACACTCCTGTTCAGACCCGCCAGGAGCTCCGGGCTGTTGGATGTGTTACATCACAGGGGCCCTGCTGCTGTCACCACCGGCCCGGTGTGCATCACTGTGGCAGGAAACGCTGCCTGTGGGCAGCCTTGGGTTTTTTAGCTGCTGTTTTCCTCTGTTTTTCATTAGTAATTCCATTAATCCGTCAGCACCTGGTGCATCCGCAGGTCACAGGGTGCTTTGTAAAGGAGGTTGAAGGTCTCATGTAGGGAGGGACAGGACACAGGGAATGGCTTCCCACTGCCAGAGGGCAGGGAGAGATGGGACATTGGGAAGGAATTCTTCCCTGTGTGGCCCTGGCACAGGGTGCCCAGAGCAGCTGTGGCTGCCCCTGGATCCCTGACAGTGTCCAAGGCCAGTTTGGAAGGGGTTTGGAGGAACCTGGGCTAGTGGGAGGGGTCCCTGCCCATGACAGGGGGTGAAACAGGATGAGTTTTAAGGTCCCTTCCAACCCTAATTATGCTACAATTCTGTGATCTTTATGCCCACTATAAAGAGGGAGAAGCTGAAATTCAAAGTGGAAATGGACATCTCCTGAGGTCACAACTCTGCCAGCCAGGAGTGATTTGACAGAGCTCAGTTCTTCAAGGTGCTCTCAACAGATGCTTCCCTGCAGTTTCTGATGTTGTGTAGACCTCTGTGAGGAATTTCATTTGTTAGTCTGGAATATTACTGGAGAGCCTTGTGAAGCAGGGCTTTGGGAAATTAATTTTCCCTAAATTCAGCGGTCTGCTGGGTGCCATCTCACCTTCTCTTGTGATCTGCAGCTTTGTGGTGACATTTGGTATTTGAGGGAGGCACTGAAGAGAGGTGCATATGGAGGGATGTTACTGAAGTTGAAACCCTTTCTGTTGGTGTACCCACTCCAATTTGAGGTGCTTGAGAGCTCTGGCTGAAGGCCAATGGCCTTCAACTCCGTATTTGGTCGATGAAGAGAGATCAGCTCTTTCCTGGGGTGATTCAGAGTGGAGACAAACTCTCCTTTTGAATCACTGAAGGAAGCCTTTCATCTCTCTCTCCATTATCTGCAGAAGGACATCTCCCCCCTAACAGTGGTCTTTGAATGAGCTCCTGTGGATCCCACCTGCATCCCACTGGACTTGCCCCTGTGTCCTTGTGGGGATGATCAGAGGTCCTGCTCAGGCTGTGTCTGTGCACTGAGGAGGCTTTGCACCTTCCTCTGGAGCATCTGTTGGGAGTTACTGCTGGAGGCAGAGATGGACTTTAGGTCTGATCTGGCCATTCTCATCTTCCTTTGATCTAGAATCATGTTTAGCCATTACTTACTGGTGCAGGAAGGATGAGGATTTTGCTGATTTCAATATATCTGCAGATTTTTTGAGAAACAGAGTCACTTTCTTTGGGTTTAGTGAATCTGGAGATTAGCACTGATCCCCAGGAATCCTGCAGTGTGTGCAGCATTCCTGGGATCTGTGGCTGGACCCCCTGGGTGAGCACAGCCTGCTTTGGGCAGGCTCACAGGGTGGATGTGAGAGCAGATGGTTTGGTGTATGATAGTGGAGCAAAGGTGGGATGAGATGGGAATCACTGAGAGGCTGAGTTTTGTGTCATGTTCAGGTGGTTTTGCTGTCTATTTCCAGTTCCTCTGAAACTTGGTTTTCTGCTGAAAAAACTAACTCAGGGAGATTTGTGTCTCAGGAGCCACACTGAATTGAAGGGCTGGTTTTTGAGCCTTATCTGTGGTATTTTCTGAAGAAGACAACAGGTGAAGAAGTGTGATAAAGTTCCCCTGGCTCCAGCCTCTGCTTCCAGGACACAGCGAGGGCAGCGCTGGTCTCCTCAAGCCAAGGCAGGAGGGAAAAACCCTTCATTCCTGGGAGCCCACCTGCTCTGCTGCTGCTGCTCCCGCAGCCAAGGAACATTCCTTTGCTCAGGAAAGCAGGAGCTCTGTGCCAGGCACTCCCCCCACCTGCGTGGGCCGGGAGGAAGAGGAGGCCAGGCACGGCAGCTGCCCCACGCCAGGCAGGAGCTTACGGAGAAAGCTGGATCCCTTCTGAGTAACACTGAATTCCTAAGCCAAGCGAGGGTGCAGATTCCCTTCGCTGGGAGCAATGCAAGTCTGTTCTTGGTGGGAAGTTCCTTCTTGGAGGCTCACCTAGGGAAGAAGGAGGTGGATATGGGAACAGCCAGGCTGCGTGGGACTGCGGGGCCGCAGTCTGCTCTGTGATGGGACAGGGAGCAGTGGAGTGATTTCCCTGGAATGTCGGGATGTCTCACCCATGGACGTGAACGAACAAAGGTGGGGGAGGACCTTGGGTTTCCCCTTGTGCTCTGATTCCTGGTGCTTTCCCATTGAGACTGAAAAAGAAACTGCCTTGCCCCTTTGCATCCTCTTCCCAGTGTGGCACACAACTGGGAAGGATCCTCATGGATCCAAGGGACTCAGCTGTCTCCTGCATCAAAGGTGGGCAGCATCAAACTGCCTCCTCTGCTCTTTTCATAGGATCACAGAAGAGTTTGAGTTGAAAGGGACATTAAAGCCCATCCCATTCCCACCCCCTGCCATTGACTTCCACTGTCCCAGGCTGCTCCAAGCCCCAATGTCCAGCCTGGCCTTGGACACTTCCAGGGATCCAGGGGCAGCCCCAGCTGCTCTGGGCACCCTGTGCCAGGGCCTGCCCACCCTGCCAGGGAACAATCCCTTCCCAATATCCCATCTAACCCTGCCCTCTGGCAGTAGGAAGCCATTCCCTGTGTCCTATCATCCTTGTAAAGTCTTTCTTGTGGGTTCTGTTTAGGAACTGCAAGGCCATGGTTAGGTCACCCCAAAGCTTTCTCTTTTCCAGGATGAACAATCCAAATTTTCTCATCCTTTCCTCACAGCAGAGGGGCTCCAGCCCTTGGAGCATCTCCGTGGCCTCCTCTGGACTGTCTCCAGCAGCTCCAGGTCCCTCCTGTGCAGGGCCCCAGGGCTGGGGCAGCTCTGCAGGTGGGGTCTCACCTGAGTGGGGCAGAGGGGCAGAATCCCCCCCCAGGCAGTGCCCAGGCTGGGGCACAGCCCAGGGCAGGGGGGTTTCAGAGCCAGGGCATGGCAGCCCTCACCCAGTTGCACCCCGAAGTCCTGTCCCCAGGGCTGCTCTTGATCCCTCATACCCAGCCTGAACTGGTCCTGGGGGTTGCCTCAACTCAGGTGCAGCAGCAGCACTTGTTCCTATTAAACCACATGAGATTCCCATGGACCACTGCTTGAGCTTGCCCAGGTCCCTCTGGATGGCTCTGTCCTTTGGGTGTGTCACTGCACTCTCAGCTCAGTGTCCTCTGCAAACCTGCTGAGGGTGCCCTCCAGCCCTTCCTCTACAGAATTAATGCAGATACTAAATAACACTGCTCCCAGTCTGCACCCCAAAAGCAGCTGCAGCTGGGATTGAGAGATGCTCAAGCTCCAGCGAACTGCAGGATTCCACACAGGATTCCGCCCTCCTGCCCTGCTCCTCAGGGCTCCCAATGCTTGGACCAAATTCCTGGGCTCCAGACCAGGCTGAGCACCTGAAGGTTCGGTGTGCCAGCACCAGCTGGTGGGCAGGTCTGCCTCTCTCCCAGCACACGGCACCGGGAGCTGCGGGCTGACCCCGGGGGATGCGCCTGCCTCTGGCACCCAGCGCATCCCGGCGGGAATGGCAGGTGGCCACCGGCCAGGATTTCAGGCTGGGATGGAGCGCCCCGGCCTGTCCCTCCCTTCCAGCTGCCTGCAGTGCCCCGAGGCAGCGGCTTCGCAATTCCGAGCAGCGGAAGCGGCAGGCACACGTGGAGCCGCTCCTGGCAGAGCCACGGGGCACCGCCAGCCCCGCCGGCCGCGCTTCCTTCCCCTCCGGCTCCCGGGAAGGGAAGCTGCCCCAGCAAAGTGCCCATCAGCAAAAAGGCCGTGGGTGCCGCAGGGACACCCAGCTGCCTTTTGGATCAGCGCCCAGGGAACTTGGCAGGAATTGCGCCAGAAGAGTGGAATAGCAGAGCTGGGAGAGCCAGGGGATTTGGGAGATACAAACGGGATGAGTCCAGCCGCAGGGCTGGGGACAGTTGCTACCTCAGGTTATTTTTCGGAGGTGTTTGGATATTTCTAGGGAACTGCCCTGCCTGTGTTTTCTGCCCAGCTGGCTCTCTCCTCCCCTGTGGTTATGGAAAGATGTTTTTCAGCCAAAAGTGCCTTGGTTCTGCAGCTCTCCCCGCGAGCCGTGTGACACTGCCTCCAGCGCTGGGATCGGCGCTCAGCGCTTTCCCACAATAGGCTGGACACCGCTGTGAGGATGCCAAAAAACCTCCTGCCTCCAGAAGGGATTTAGCCCAGCAAAGCCTTTCTACTTCCTGAATTCAGCCCCTCATCCTGCCGTGTCCGAGCCACTCTTGCTTCCATCTTCTCTCAACCGAGCTGCTGGCACATCCCAGCTGGGAAGCTGAGGTTGGGAGAAAGTCTGTGGAATTGTGGAGTAAAGCTTGAACATGCTGCAGCGAGCAGCGCCCACGTGGGAGTGAGCTGCCTGCTCTGCATCCCTGTCCTGTCTCCTCCTGGGACCTTTCCACAGGCAGAGATCCTGGAAAATCAGGAAAATCTCTCCTGAGTGTCTCTTGCTGTGGCCAAAGTGTCTTGACCCATCCTCCAGTGGCAGCAGATCTCTCTGCCCTGCTCCACCACATCCCCTGCACCTCCCACTGCACCTTTTCAGGCTCAGCAGGTGCTGGGCTTTTCCTGCCCCTCTGCCAGGCTGTTTCCCGTGCTGGGTCAGGGCTTTCTCAAAGCGATCATCTCATCCCATGAGCTGGCGGCCAGCGGCAGAGTGCTTCCCATGCTCTGCCAGCCGCTGCCAAAGCTGCTGCCAGATCCTGCTCATCCCTGCTCTGAAGCCTGCCTGCACCAGTTTGGCTTCCCAGTGCTCTCCCATCCCATCCTCGAGCACCATTTTGGTGGTTCCCATCCAGCTCAGCCCCTAAACTGGTGCTGAGACCTTTGCAGGCGAACAGAGCAGTCCCCTCCAGCCGGATGCCACCAGCCATGTGCCCAGTGGGAGAGGGTGGCATCTCTCCTCCCACCTCCCTCTCTCCAGGCATATGCTGCAGTGCTCGCGTGCAGGCAGCTGGAGGGAATCAGAGGAGCCGCTTTGAGAAAATCTGGGCAAAGACAAGGGAAAAAAAAAAAAATCCTGGGACCTGGCAAGATCCTACGCAAGTTTCCATGAGAAATCCGACGTGGCCATCCAGCCCGTCTGTGCTGGAGCGTTCCCAGGCCTCTCCCAGGGTCAGCAGCGTTGCCAATGCCCACCCAACTTTCGGCAGAGCCCTGACCAAGCCTGGTCTCCTGCCCGCGGCTCCAGCGGCTCCTGATCCCCTTTTCCCTCCCTGCTGCCAGTCCCAGCCGCCCTGGGAGCTGCCTGCCTCCCGTTGCTCCCGTGACATATTTATTGTTATCAGTTTAGTCTTTAATTTCCTTTGTTTCAGAATATCTGACAGCGCAATTAAGAAGGCCCGAAGGGAAGCGTGTGTGCTCGGTCATCAGACCTGCGGTTACCGTCTGTCTGGAAGCGGTGCTGGAGCGGGGCTTGGGAACAGCTGCCAGGCTTCCAGGCTTGTTTTCATTTTCTAAGAGGTTAACTGAGAGCCCGACGCGAAGAGACACCCGTACACACCCAGAAAGCCCGCCACACACACGGAACCACACGCACCCGTACGGAAACACACACATAAACACAGATGTGGGCCGGCACGGGGACATGTAAACACAGCCCTGTGCGGAACCAGCCCCGGCAACGCGGGATGGGACCTGTCTCATCCCGACTTTTCACAGGTCTTGGTGTGGCAGGACGGGGCTGAGGCGCGGGGAGCGAAGTTGCACCCTGCACCTCCAATCCATGAAGTGCGGCTTGTCCTGCCCCGGCTCCGGCGCGGCACGGCAGGGCAGGGCAGGGCAGCTCCCTCCCGCTGCTCGGCCGAGACCTTCTGGGGGAAGAGCCCGGTCACAGTAGCTGTGAAGAGGCACAGCTGGGGCTTGTTTCCTCCCAGGCTTGGCTGCAAGGCGAGCATGCGAGGATGTGGATGCGCCTGGGGTCGGGGCTGCCGAGCTCTCCCCGCCGGCACCGGGAGCCGGGCTGGGCCCCTCTGCCCAGGAGTGCTGCAGTGGGCAAAGGAAACTTAAATCTTAGTTACAGCAGGGTTAAGAAAGGAGATCCTTTCACTTTGTCCCTAGGGACTGGTAAATCCTGAGGGGCTGCAGCTCCTGGTGTCCTGGAGACTGGTGGCACTGGGATGATGGGGCCCGTGGCACTGGGGTGATGGGGACTGGTGCTGGAGGCTGCTGGGATGATTTGGACCAATGTATCAGGGTGATGGGGGCCAGTGGTGTCAGGATAATGGTGACCAGTGATGGAACCAAAGGTGTCAGGGTGTGAGGCCAGGGTGATGAGCACCTCAAAGAGCCAGGGCTGCCCCACAGCAGGCTGCCCCACAGCAGCACCAAGGTGGGGCATTTGCCAGCGCAATTTGGCAACACCAAGGTGGGGTGACAACAGCTTCCGCATGGAAAACCCCATCCCAGAGCCTGGCAGGCATCTCACCAGGGCTGACAGGAAGAGACAGACTTTGCCCACCCATCGCTGCCCTTTCTGCCCCAACAGCAGAGCCCATGTGGGAAATGCCAGGCTGGGAAATAAAAACAAGGAGAAATCTTTCTAGGAGCAGGTTTGTGCCTCACAATGCCCAGCTGCAGAGAAGGAGAAGCTCCAGTGGCTTTTAAGGGCTGGGCTCATGCTGCTGCCGTGGGGCCTCGTTTGCAGCTTGCTCCTCTCCCACTCCTGTCTTCACAAGACGTGTAGGAACTTCCTATCTCTGGAGCCTCGGGCCCTTAGTCAAATTTGGTTGGCAGCCACAGGCGCGCACACGCTCGCCCGGCGGGATTGCACGCACACCTTGTTTTCTTAGGAAACAAGAGGGGAGCGTGACCCAGGCCGGGTAGCGCTTCATTCTGCTGTAATAAATTAAAGTGTCAACTGTTCTGGCCCTAAAACCTGTCCCAGATGCAGTGAAAGCCAGGGGGGAAGCTTGGCATCCTCGTGGTGAGCTCAGCCAGGTGAGGGAGGTGTGGCCAAGTTCACTGGTACCCCAAAGTGCCCTTTGGGGCTCAATCCCTGCCTTGCTGTGGGCATGGGCTGGGGGTCCTCAGCAGAGGGGTCCTGCTGCTGTTGGGTGAAGCCCTGAGCAGTGAAATGAAGGGTGGGACATCCCCAGTTTTAACTGGGAGTGTTCCCCTCTTCCCCTGTGGTGCCACTGGACTGGAAGTGCTGCTGTTCCCTGGGGTTGGAAAGTGTGGGGACAGCAAAGAGCAGGGACAGACCCATCAGTCTCAGTCAGGGCTTTTGTCCATCTCCCCTTAATATTGAGAGTAATCTCTGCTTTCTTTTTCTCTGTTTCTCCAGGAATCTCCACTCCTTTTGCTGACTCCCTGAATTAGTCTTAGTGGGGAAAGGGGGCAGCAGGGACTCATCTTCCGCCAGAGCTGCACTGATGTGCAGCCAAAGGTGGCACAACCCACTGTGCCCCACAGAGCAGCAGGAGTGGCACAGGGGACACACTGGAAGAGGTGTGTGCCCTCTCAGCAGCCCTGGCTCCAGGGACCCTGGGGACCTGCCACAACTCCTGCTTGGTGCCACGGCTGGTCCTTCCTCACCATCCCCACCATCCCTGCCATCCTGGCGGGTCTCTCCCAGTGTTTGCTCTTCTGGGAGCCTGCTTGGGATTTGTTTCCAAACACTTTTCTTCCCATCTCTTCACCCTTGCCCCATCCCAAAGTGCTCTCCCTTTCATTAGGTGAGATATTTTCCTTGAGCCCTGATTTTCCCCTCAGGGCCAGGAATTATGTGGGTTTGGACCATCTGAAATGCTTTGTTAAGCAGATGTGTCTCAAACAGCTTCAATCTCACATGTCCTGCTGAATTTTGGGCTTTGGGCTCAGTCTTCAAAACAGATTCCACATCCCGTGAGACCCGAGCAGAGCAGGGGTGGGAGAGCCGGGATGTTCACTCCCTTTTGGGCACTGATGACCGGGTGCTCTGCATGCCGCAGGCTCCCAGGGCACTGAACACTTTATCGAGGCTCCTCCACCAGTGCCAAGCGCAGCCGGGGCTGCGGAAGTGCCCCGGTCTGTGTTGGAGGGCGATAGCGGTGCCGAGATAAGCCCGCTGTCAGATCCCCGGGGCTCGCCCAGCCCGCCGCTCCGAGGCGGCCCAAAGCGTCCCCTCCTCGGGGGAGAAGGGTCCCTAAGCCCCGTGCGGGGGCTCCCCAGCCAGCCCCAAGCTGGGGTGCAGCAAGGAGAGGCCTCTCCAGAGCTTCCACAGGGCTGGAGTTGACCCCGCTCCAAGCTCGCTCACCATGAGACTGAACACTTGCTGAGCAAAGCTGCCGACAAGGGTCTCTGGGGACCACTGGGGATGTGTCATCCCGCTCCCGAGCCAGCCCCGAGCTCCAGCGGTGTCACACAGAGAGTGGCTCTGCCGGGGGGTCCGGATCCCGGCCCCTGCCCTCCCCCTGCCTCTTGCGGGCCGGTGCCAGGTCCCCTGCTGGGCACGGGGGCGGCTCTCGGAGCCGGGTCCTGCGACAGAGGTTGTGTTCGTCTCGCCTCCAGCCCATTGTCTTGTTTATTTGTCACGGTTGGTCCCCAATTAGGAGTTTGGGCCGTTTGGGACAAGGGCTGTTTCTTCCCATGTGAACGTGCGGTTCCCGCTCCGCCGGGCTGTGATGTGGCCGGCGACCCGCAGGAGCATCTGCTATTGCAGCAACCGTGCCCGAATGCGTTTCAGATGGGCTCGGCTCTGCTCTCCGTGCTCGGGCGGGCGGCCAGCCCGGGATGGAGCCTCCAGCCGGCCCTCGGGATGCGATGTTCCCGTCCTCGGGGACCCGGCTTGGGGACCTGCTGGGGAGATCGTCACCAGCCAAACGCGTCTGGCCGGTGCCGAGCCTTGGGTACAGTCCTGCACGGGGAAGGGGCTCTGCCGTGGGCACCAAGGGGTCCGGCCCCAGCCTGGGTGCACACGGGGGAAGGCGGGACCCTGCACGAGGGATCTCTCAGGGAACGACCCGACCGCCACCCCCGGCTCTGCCGGTGAGGTCGGCCCCGCTTGGGATGCTCCCGCCGGCTCCGTGCCGGGGATGCAGCGCGGGTCACCCCGCGGAGGGGACGCGCAGCCGGCGGTGCCCCAGCCCCGCACCTGCCCCCGCGGACGGCAAGTCCCGTCTGGCCGCAGGCCCCGGGGCAGCGCAGGGCCCGTCCGGCCGGGTTCGCTCGGCGTCAGGCAGCACATGATCCGCGCCGCGGGGCCAAGGACTGAGGTCAGTCAGTCACACCCAGGCAGCGGCACTGACTTCACCGCGGGCAGGAGCAGCTCCTCACGTATCCCGCTCCCCGAAGGCAGCGCTGACCCGCCGCTCGGGGCCCGTGGTCAGGCCGCTCCGTTATCGGGGCGCGGGCATCGCTCCCATCGCAGCGGATAGCTCCCCGGAGCCCCGCCCGCCTCTCGTCCCGGCCAACATAGTTTCTCTGGTCCTGGGGCCGAAGGGGAGTCACTGACAGGGTCCTGCCGGTGCCGCTGGGGAAGCCGCAGAGCCGGTTCCTTCGCGGTGCTCCCGGTCCGGCTCGCGGGGCTGGCCCGCTTCCCCGGGGCGCCGGCTGGGTGGGATCAGCCGCTGGCTGAGGTAATCGAAAGCCCTTTCCATCTCTCCCGAGTGTGGGATGAGCAGAGCGGCGAGTCCCGCATCGCTGGGACGATGGCACGAGCAGGGGCCCGCCGGCCCCGACTCCAAAACCTCAGGGGAGAGTAGAGGAAGGGATCTGGAGAATTTGCTTGTCCACGCGTTTCCAGGGAAGGAAGAGTTAATCCCCCGCCTGCTGCTAATGAGCCTTAACTGGGAATGACCCGACACAGGGGAGAAGTGAACCCATTGTCCTCGCCTGCGTTTGACTGTCTTCCAGGGAGACTCATGAAAAGCAGAGCCGGGGCGTGAGTTCCCGATTTATGTCAGGAGGCAGTGATTTATTCTATTTATTTATTTTTGCCATCTGGTTGAGGAGGGATGTTGAACGCAAGCGTGAGAAATCCAGATGTGCACAGCTCCTCGCTCCCGCTCAGGACATCATCCCCAGCCCCGCCGAGCCCGACCCGGCTCCCGGGCCCTGACACCCCTCCAACTGCCCGGGGAGGGTTGGTGGCACCCCATGGCACCTGTCATATCCCTGGCGGGGATGGACTGTGGGTATTGACACAAGGAAAGGCTAAGTTTGGATGTCCAGCCCTGGATCTCCCAGCATAGGAAATGTTGGTCATATAATGCCGTGGTAACAATAGCCATGGGGACACCTGTGTGTCCCCACGGCAGGGTCAGGGTGCCATGGTGACAAGTGCTGCAGGACCTGGCCCTGGGGCATATCCTAAAGCAATGATGTCCTGCCCCACTCCTGTGTTTTTTGGGGGGTTGTATTGCTTTGGGTGCATTGTATCCCACAGTGCAAGAAGGAAACAGGCCCCACAAAAGGGTGGCAACCCCAAAATGGACATCCTCCAGGGTGGGGACACAGAGAACACCCAGGGTCCCTGCCCTGGGGGCAGGCTGGATTCACATCATGCATGAGGACACATCATGGCATCCAGGGGTGTCCCTGGGTGCCTCGGCTGTGGGATGGAGGAGCCTGTTCTGTTTTGGCATTCGTCCCTTCCATGAAGGGACAGCAAGGCCAGGATGCAAAGGGGCACTTCTGGCCCTGCTGTCACCACTGGTGCAGCACGAGGCTGCCACTGGTACAAGGCAGTGCCAGTCTGGGGTCAAACCCATGCCATGAAACCTCCCATAGCAGCCAGGAGACACAACTGGGCAGCACGACCCTGCAGGGCAGATGAAGAGGGGCTTAGGGGGCAACTTCTGAATTTCTGTGATGATCTTTAGGTCGGGGCTCCTCTGAGACACGAGAGATGATCACACAGGATCTTAGCTCATCCGCTTGCTGTCTCATGCCTGGGAGGTTTGGCCAGTGGCCCAAGGGCTCCGGAGGAGGAGGAAAATTTCATCATCCTGCTCTAACGTCTCAGCCTCTTGTTAACCGATACAGCCCCATGCGAGGCGCTCGCCGAGGACCGGGGCACTGATGCAGCCTTAGGTGGTCTTGGCCCCGGCAAAGTTCTGCTGAGCCTCTCCCAGCACAGCCTGGGAAGCGGCTGAGATTTTATCTGTCTGTGCCCTGCACCTCGCACATGCTCACTCAGCTCCCTCAGCCTCTTCCCAGCCTTTCTCTGCTTCCCCAGGAACTTCCAGGGTTGCCGGAGTGGGGGTCCCCACACCACGATGCTCCACACACTGGGATGCTCCCCTCACCGTGGTGGTGCCCATGCCAGGACAATCCCTGCACCACGATAGTCCCCACATCGTCATCCCAGCACTTCTGAGCGGCTGGTGAGCATCAATTTAAACGTTCCACCCCCCTGGTAAAATATATTTCCAATCAGCCATCCCATAGCAGGTGGGAAGGGAGGAAGTAACAAGGTGACAGGGGACCATGACCCACAGCGATGCCTTGAGGGGTTTTGGAGCAGCCCTGAGGGTGTTTTTGGGGAGCAGAGGTGTCTGAGGGTGAGCACGAAAGGGACCCAATGAATAGCAGCCAAATACAGTCTGTTTCTATTGGTTTATTTTAAAAAAGTAGGGCAAGAAGTATAAAAAAATAAATATTTAAATAGAATTCCAGGAATATATTACCACAAATCTTATTAATAATTATTAATTATTATTAACAATAAAATTATTAAAAGTCAGCTCTCAGTGCATGCTGGGCTTTCCATGGAGGCAATAAATAACCATCAAAGCCCGCTCTGGTGCCAGGAGCGAGCCAGCGCCACCTGCCACCGGCCTGGGGCCCGTCCCTGTGTCCCCACATCCCCGTGTCCCCATATCCCTCACCCATATGTCCCCATGTCCCCATGTCCCCGTGTACCATGTCCCCATGCCGGGGCTGTGTTCAGCCGTGCAAAGCCCAGCTCGTGGCCGTCAGTACATTCAGAGCTCTTCCAATGGGAAAAGCGCTTTTCTGAAGGAGAGGACGTTCCGTGCCCCGCCGTGCCTGCGCGGGGGGATGATGCTCCGCAGTGGGGTGACTGTCCCACACGGGTGGCCTTGTCCCAGATGGTGGGACCCAGCCCCAGCCAGCACAGCCACCGGTACCCTCAGCTTGGCTCCTTGCAGCCTTAAAATGTGCAGGGGGAGCACAGGTGTCCCCGTGTCCCCACGTCCCTGCCAGCCACCGCATCCCAATGTCCTTCCTCACAGTCCTCTTTCCAGGGAAGTGACAGCTTTCAGACGGTGCTCAAGGACACCTGTCCTGTTGCTCTCCGTGATGACACCGTCTGTGGGGGACAGAGTCCTGCCCTGCTGCCAGCTCCCACAGCTCCCCGCACGCCACGGGAGCACGAGGATGGCTGAGGCACACCCTGGGACCAGCCCGTGCCCCGGCATCTCCTCGGGGATGCGCTGCCCCGTCCTGCTGGATGCTGGCTCTGCTCCGCCCGCGACACTCCGGGCTCAACGTTCACCCCCTCAAGGGGCAATAAATTACCGGAGGGCAGACGGGGCCAGCGCAGGGTCCAGGTAATAAATAGGAAAGCGGGAATCCGGGAGGCAGCAGAGAGGCAGCGCAGGCGGGCCGGGCGCTCATGAGGGGCTGAGATGAGGTAGGAGGACACGTGCTGCCTGGCCGATGACCTGCACGTACTTCCTGAGCACCTGGCAGCCCTGCTGCTTCTTCTTGAAGGCGCTCTTGCCCTTGGAGCTGTCCCCATACCTGACGTCCACCTGGAAGATGTTGTAGTTCTTGCAGAGGAGGCAGGTGATGTTGGAGATGAGGCCTCGGGTGGTCTTGGTGGTGTTGTGGAGCCGCTCAAGGAGCTCTTTGGCCATGGGGTTGAGCTCCTCCTGGTCTCGTGTGATGTTTCCCAGTGAGGCGTTGAGGAAGGCGAAGAGCTTGTACATGGCCACCATCACCTCCTTCCTCTCGCTCGTCCGGTTGACGCGGAAGGCGGGGAAGAAGATGCCAGAGGGGTTGCAGAGTTTGTCACTCTCGCTGCTGAACGGTTCTCCCTGGCACTTCAGCTGGGAGGAGAGGGGAGCATCACCACGTGTCCCCTGTGTCTCCCCCGCCACCGTCCCCGCGGCGCCCCCAACCCTCCCCCTTAGTGCGCTTGTGGCTCAAACCCCCCCGTGACCCCTGACCATCCCCAAGCTCCACTCACGTAGAGGCTGAAGAGCTCCTGGGCGGTGGCGTTGAGCACGGCCACCTGCCTGCGGGTCTGCTCCTGCACGTTGGAGCGGCACAAGCCGTGGCTGGGGCAGCCGGAGCCGCTCAGCAGCAGCGCCCGGCCGGCCACGGGCCGCCGCTGCAGCAGGAGCAGGGCCACGAAGGGCACGACACCTGTGTGGGGAGAGAGGCCGGTGTCACGGCGGGGACAGGAGCGGGAGGTGGCCCATGGGGACCGCGCTGCCGCTGATGCAGAGAATCCACCGAGGGTGACCCCAGCTGCAGGCACCCGAAGGGAGAGTGTCCAGCTGGAGCGGGGACTCATCCCGCTTGGGTGTGTGTCCAGCCCAGCTGGAATCCCCGGACCCCCCACTCTGCCGCAGCTCCCATCCCGCTGCCGTCCCCCTCACCTGCCCCCCGGCCGGCGCTCCCCCGCTTCCCTTCCCGGCGGGGGGCCCCGCAGCATTCCCACATTTCGCAACCGGCCCGGTGGCGACCTGGCGGGTTTAATCAAACGTGCAAGGCGCTTTTTCCTCCGTTATCCTGGGCCGGGCGCTTCGGGAGCAAGGCCCCACCCCGACCCGGCTGACTCAGCGGGGCTCCCGCAAGGAAACCTGCTCTCGGCGTGCCCTCCCTCCTCCCTCCCGCCCCCGGCCCCACCGCCTGCCTCAGTTTCCCCGTCCGAGGAGTGGGCGCAGCGCCGAGGAGCCCTGAGGAGAGACGATGCAGCTGCCAGAGACTCCAGCCAGGAAATCCCTGGACGCGGAACAAGGGGACCCTTGAGCCTCCGGCAGCTGGGTCGCCCCGGCGTCCCCTCCTGAGAGCGGGGCGCTGCGACCCCCAATCCTCTGGGACTCCCCCAAACCGGGATCCATCCCTGTTCGGGGAGGCCAGACCGCCTCTGGAGCCCTAGCATGCTCTGGGCATCCTCGGGGAGGGTGGCCCGGCTGTCCCCGCTGCTGGGTGACCTGGGTGCCACCAGCAGGGCCCCGTCCAGGGTGGGGGTCCCGTGCCCCACTGCGGGGCTGTCGCCAGGCGAAGTCCCCGGGCAGGACGAGCGCCGAAGCCGCCCGCACTTGTCAGCTCCTCGGACATGCCGCCGGTGCCGGGTAATCCAAGCCCCGATTTATTTACCCTGCCCAGGTGGGAAAGGACTTACCTGGGCGTGTTCCGATCCCTGACCCGCCGCTCCCCTCCCTCACGGGACGGGGGAACCCTGCCTTCCCCGGGCCCCGGGTGTTCCCACGGGACGCAGATCCCCTGAGCCCTCTGAGCCCCTCTCGCTGTGTACCCCCGGCCGCTGCTCCTGAACATTTCACAGCTGGGCACAGCTCGGCACCCACGTGTGCCAGGGTCTGGGCGGGTGGGGGTCCCGGGTGGGTGCTGCCCCTGTGGGACCCCCCAGAACGGCTTCTGGGGTGGGGGCTGCTCCCTCCAACCCCCCTCCTGCACTTGGCAGCCTCCCCATCCTCCCAGCGCTCCCGACATGGCAGCGGCTCTCGGCATTGGGAGACCCAGAAGGAGGAAAAGCAGGAAGGGGGGGAAAAAAGTGTTTAAAAGTTAAAAAAAAAAAAAAAAATCCCCCCCTCCTTGAAATATTTTTTTTCCCTTGGAAGCATTTCCAGTTATATAAGTGTCCAGATGTTGGCTGCACCGCGCCAGCGCCGCGCTCCGCTCCCGCTGCCAATTCCCAGAGATGCTCATCCCGGGGGGGACCCAGCGCGGCGGGAGCCTCGTCCCGGCTCCAGCGGCGGCATCCAAGCGGGACCCGCCTGCACCCGAGCATCACCGGCAAAAGGAGGCGAGGGGGAGGAAAAAAGGGGGAGGGGGAGAAGGGGAAATAGTATCCCCAAAGTAGATTTTTTTTTTTTTTTACCTGCCGGCACGAACTTCATTGTGAGCCTCGTCCCGGGAGCGACTTAATAGGGATTGGTGTTGGCAGAGGAAGTTTTCAGAAATTCATGTTCATACTGGGGGACTTCTCGGGGTTTATATACCGGTCCGGCAGCCAGCCTGTGTTGTAAGAAGACGGGAG
>NC_031784.1:12472766-12480189 GCF_001522545.3 Parus major
GGGGGAGAATCACCCGCTATCGTTAGTTCTATTGAAACTGGAAATCAGGAAGTCGGAGGGTTTGGAAATCATGAATGATTCTTAGAAATAAACTTCTGAAAAAAGTTGATGTCACACGGAATTTTGTGTCGACTTTTGTTTCACGCGCGGGCTCGGGGATGTGGGTGGGCTGGGAAGGATGAATTGAACCCCCCCCAAGGGAGGCGCACGTGGGGTTCGGGGCTGTCGAGGCGCGGTGGCGAACGCGCGGTGCTGTGACTCAGGAGCCGCAAGCACTTTCACCCCCGGGTCCCCCTCCCCGGCCCGGGGCTTCCCCGCTGGCTGTCGGAGCAGGCAGTAAAATGAAGGAGGTTAAAAAGTCTGGTTTGGGGTTTTTTTGGGGTTTTGGAGGGATGGAAGGCGCGGGGAAGCGGTGGTGGGGGTGCCGCGCTCCTCGGTCACGGTGGGATGGCAGCGGTGTCCCCCAGCCCGCCGCTGGCTCATCCCTTTGGGCAAAAGTATTATCAGTAAAGGGTGGGTTTTCTGCAGGAAAAAAGGACAAACCCACCCAGGGGGAGAGGCCGGACCGGCCCCCCCAGGGTTAACCCTTCCCTCGGCGGAGCTGTCCCCTGCCCGGAGCGGGCAGAGGGTGCTGGAGCAGGCAGGAGGGCTCTGGGTCAGCACCTCGTAGGGATCCCATGGGACCGGGACACTGCGGAGCTGCTCGCTGCACGATTTGGGTGAAAAACAGGTTAAATGGATTTTTTTTGTCCTTCTCTGTATTTTTTTTTTTTTTCTCACCGGGGTCGAACTGAAACTTTAATCAGGTTTAGCAAGTTTGTGCCCCGGCAGGTGAACCGGCGGTGACAGTCCAGGAACGATGACGCAAGAGCCACCACGACCCCGGCTGTCCTCCCTTGGCAAGGGGGACACGGCGAAGGGGACACCAAGACCCGCCTGTGCTGGCGGGGTTGGGCCGTAGCTCCTGCTTGCCTCGGTTTCCCCACGCAAGGACCAGCCTGGTTTGATGCCCAGTTTAGCCCAGTCTGGTCTTAGTGGGACATCAGGGATGAGCTGGGGACTGTGGAGGGCGGGGACGATGAGCTCCATCTCCCATCCTGCAGCCTCATCCCAGTCTTTTTGGGATATGGGGAGCAGCACATCACGTATTGATGGACATCTGATGACCTGACGCGCTTAATTAGCTGAGGAGTTTCTAGCACTTAATTACTAGCGTAGTGAACGTCCTGGGGGGTTGTGTGCAGGGCTTGACACGGTTTTGCCTTTTTCCTGGATTTCCCAGGAGCAACTGAGTCCAGGCTGGAGCTGAGCTGGGCTTTGGTGTCCCCGGAGAGGACCCCTGGTCATGGTGGGATCATCAAGGTGGCACCGGTGTCCCCACCTGCAGCTCAGCCCTTAGGCAAAAGTGTCAGGATTAAAGGATGGGTTTTGTCTAGGAGAAAAAACAAACCCGCGGATCTCTGCAGGAGGGGGATGCTCGGCTGGGAAAACCCGAATTCCTGGTCCAGACAGGCGGGATAGGGGGATGGCAGAATGGGAGATGGGAGGTACCAGGATGGGACACGATGCCCAGGAATATCCCCTTTCCCATTCCCGCACGGATTCCTGCGGGAATTCCTGTGAACGGGCAGCCAGAACGGGGATGCAGGAGCGTGAGGAGACCGTGACAGGAGCGGGGGGTCCCAGCGTGTCCCAGGGGGGAGCGGGAAGCGGGGACCGGGGGAGCCAGCCCCCCTGTCAGAAGAGACTGAGGGTCGGGGACCTGTGGAGTTTGGGGAAGGTTGGTCAGGGGACAGCTGTCCCTGCTGTCCCTGCTGTCCCCCCTGTCCCCATCCCCACCGCCGACCTCCCCAGGGACACGACGACAAGCCCAGGGTGTTCCAAGGCCACCAGTGCCACCCTGCTGCTCTGTGCCCCTCCGAGCGGTCCCGTCTGAGCATCCCTGCCCGTAACTGTCCTCAGCTCCACCGCAGACACCGCGCCCCGTCCCTGTCCCCTTCCCTGTCCCCAGGATCCCTCTCTGCCGCATCCCTGCCCCTGCTGCTCCCCCTTCCCTGTCCCTATGCTGCCCCCTCCTCATTCCTGTTCCATTCCCGCTCATCCCTGTCCCGATCCCTGTCCCGATCCCTGTCCCCATCCCTGTCCCCGTGCTGCCCCCTGCTGCCCCAGCCCAGAACTGGCCTCTCCCCATCCCAAAATTGCCCCCGCTGCCCCATCCCAACTCAGAACTGACCCCATCCCTGTTCCGGAGCTGCCTCCTGCCCCTTCCCCACCCCAGACCTCTCCTCTCCCCAGACAGCAACTGTCCCTTCCTGCCCTTCCCCATCCATCATTGTCCCCCCACTGCCCCAGCCCCTCCAGAACTGCCCCAGCCCCTCCAGAACTGCCCCACCCCATAACTGCCCCCACACCCCATCCTTCCCCCCTCTGGCTCCCATCCCGTGGTGTCCCCATGCAGGGGGGACACTCAGATTCCAGGGTCACCAAAATCCCCGTTTGTCCCCCAGGTGTGGGGACAAGGCTCTGGTGGGATCGGGGGGCCCTCCCGGGGGGCTGAGCAAGGGCTGAGCGAGGCGGGAGCTCCTGTCCCGGGGAAACCCAGAGCTGAATAACGGAGGGCACCGAATTCCCCTTTGACTCACCATGGGGCCCTGCCGGGGCTGCCTCAGCCCTGTCCCTGTGCCCCACCGGTGCCACCCACAGGTGTCACCCACAGGTGTCACCCACAGGCTTTTCCCACGAGTGGGCATTGGGGTCCTCTTGGGGACACCAAAGAAGCCACCATCTCTTCAGTGACACTCAGGTGGTGTCACCTCACCTTTGGGGTCCCCCAGCCCTCCCCACAGTCCCGGGGGGTCACGTACCTGCACCGTCCCCTCTGCAGCCCTGTCCAGAGCCGGGTGGGCACCTCGGTGGTGGCACAGTCACGGTCACTGTCACGGTCACCCACAGCACCCCAAGCTGGCCCGGGCTGCTTCATGGTGACATTGTCCCACCTGAGTGTCCCCAGATGGCCGTGGTGGCCGTCCTGGTGGCGAAGCTCCCGGGACTGACTCAGGCGGTGCCGGCGGCTCCGCACACGGCACCCGCGGGGAACAAGTGACTCCACGGGGACACATGACCAGGTCTTAGGATTTTTGACTCAGACGGACTGGTGGCAGTGGGTGGCCCGGTCCCCACGGTGGCCCTGGCCAGACTGCAGGATGCTGCACTCAGCGTGGCTGTGACGTGTGGCTCAGCGTGTCGTGTGGCCCGTGCCGTGCCATGGCACACTCCTGGTGGTGCCAGGCCCTGTCATGTCACATGCCCTGTGTCACCCTGTGCCACCCTGTGCCACCCTGTGCCACCCTGTGCCGTGTGCCACGTTCTGTGCCATGCCACTGGCCACATCCCAGCATGTGCCATGCCGTGTGTCACACCGTGTGCCACATCCCGTGTGTCCTGGAAAGGACATCAGGCACAACTTGGCCACCAGAATACAGCTTCTCCCTGCCCACAGCCACCAGGACAGACACAGGGACAAAGGGACACAGGGACACGACGTCTCAGTGGCCCATGGGCCAAAGTCAGCATTTTATTTCCTTTTGCCATTGTACAAAAATAAAGAAATGTTACGTGGGTGAGGGCACTGCCCTTCTATGTGTACCAAAAATACCAATATACAAAAATAAATTCTTGTGTTGTTCATAGTTTAACACCATACAAAAATATAATAAAAATAGATATTTATATATTAGAAATGTCCTTAAATACTTCTGCAAGCTGCGGGAGTTAAATTAACCCTAACAATCAATAAATACAGTAAACACAAAATATTAATGTATAAATTAGAGGGGAGGCATTGGGGGCTGTCACCCACTGTCACAGTGCTGGGCTGTGGTGTCACGGCCTGGGAGGCTCAGGGGGGACACGGAGGGGACAGGGATGCTGGGAGGATGGGAACAGCCAGCGCCCTCCCGGGGGACACTGAGAGCACAGAGACACCGAGCAGGGATGAGGACAGGGATGTGCAAAGGGACACTGAGCTTGGGGACACCGAGCACAGAGGGACACAGACCGTGCAGGGACACAGGACACGCCAGCTGCTCTCTGGGAGCGGAGCTGGCGCAGGGCAGACAGGGGTGACAACACCGGTGACAGTCGCCGGTGGCAGCAGCGCTCTCCGTGGGCCCGGTGGGGGGTGCTGGGCGAGCAGCTCTTAGTCAGGCTGTGTCACCCGACCCATTGAATCACTGGAAAATCCGGCAGGGCTCGGGGACAGGGAACAGCCGCGCACCCGGGGGACACCCGGCTCCACTGGGGCTACCTGGATCCAATGAAAGTGGGGCAGGATGTGCGAGAGCCAAGCAGGGCTGTCCTGCAGCCGAGTGCTGGCACGGGGAGCGCAGGGTCGGTGCCGTGAGGGGGCTCCGTGGTGCTCCCCGGCCATCCTGGCATCTCCATCCTGGGAATGGGGCTGGGATCGCGTCACATGGGATGGAGATGATGGAGATGATGGAGATGATGGAGATGATGGAGATGATGGAGATGATGGAGATGATGGAGATGATGGAGATGATGGAGATGCAGACGGGAACTCCGGTGCCGGCAGGGCTGCCCTAGGGGTGTGCAGGCAGCCCCGAGCCCCGGCGCGGTCTCCCCTTCTCCCGGCGCGTCCGGCGGCTCCCGGCCTCCAGCTCGGCGCTGCGCTCGGCCATGAAGTGGGCGTAGCTCCAGAGGATCTGGCAGCCCTGCAGCTTCTGTCGGAAGATGCTGAGGGATGCCGCGGGGCTGGGGAGGGGCCGGCGGCCGGGCCGGGGGCTGGAGGCCGGGAAGAGCCCCGCCAGGTTGTTGAGGAGAGCTCGCACCTTTCGGTGGGTCCTGCTTAAGCGGCGAAGGATTTCGGCCTCGGGGTGGTAGAGGTTGCGCTGGTGCCGGATGATGTCCTGCAGCGCCTGGTCCATGTGGATCATGGGTCTCCGCAGCCTTCGCAGCCCCCAGGGCCCCTTGGCCGGCCTCTGCAGCCACTCGGGGGTGTTGCTGGTGCGGCAGATGTTGTGGATGGCCAGGTGCTGCTCCTTCTCCTGCCCAGACATTGGAGAGGAAGATCAGGGATGTGGAAGCAGCACGGGGACCGCCCCCCACTGCCCCGAGGAGGGGACGGGCGTGACCCCTCGGCCCGGGGGAGGGAACTCACGTAGAAAGTGAAGAGCTCCAGCGCATCCTCGGCCATGAGCCTCACCAGCGCCTGGGTCTGCTGCACGGTGGGGGCCAGTGGGGACCTTCCCCCCTGGCCCGGCACTGCCCAGAGGATTAGGAGCCCTTTGGCGACAGCTGGGGAGGAAGAGGAGGGAGTCAGGGGCATGGCTGGGGTGCAGGGACAGCCCTATCTCACAACCCTACCCCCACGCCAGGAATGCTGCCTGCACCCCAGCCCTGTCCCCGCTCCAGGGACGACCCAGCCCCGCGACAAAAAGCTGCTGGGCACCCGGTGGGGAGGAGGATGACGCTGCTGGGGATGCTCTGGAGCAGCCAGGATGTGCAGAACCACCACAGCAGCTGCTCCAGCAGCTTCACCTCCCAGCGCGGGCCACCACAAAAGAGGGGACAGCAGCGACGCTCCTGATCCAGTCCCGCTGTCCAGCTCTGGCCAGTCACTGTCCCAGTCCCGCTGTCACCCTCAGGACTTTGGGTATGGCACTGGGCTCACACACAGCCTCCGTCCCTTTGGGCAAGCTGACCCTTGACCTTCTGCCCCTGGTCCCCAAAGTGTCCCCTCCTGCCTGTCCCCTCTCTCCCAGGCTGCCCACCCCCAGTGCTCCCCATGTGCCACAGCGGGGAACGTCCCCGTCCCCGTCAGCCCCCGAGGGAGGCGACACTGCGGTGGCACAGCCTCGGTGCCATCTGCCGCCGCTCCGCTGACTCAGCCGCCATGGGGGCCCCGCGGCCGCGCTCCCTCCGCGGCTCCCGGGGCACCGGAGAGGCCGGGGCAGTGCGAGGGGACACGGGGACACGGGGACACGGGGACACGGGGACACGGGGACACGGGGACACACGTACCTGCCAGCACACCCCAGGGCCGCCCGTCGCACCGCATGGCCGGGGCAGGGTGTCCGCCCGGGGCTGCCGGGCGCAAGACACTTCCTTAAGTGCTCGGCGATGGGGAAGCTCGGCTTTTAAAGCGCACCCGAGTCACCCCCACCTCCGAAGGAGGCACCCGGACCCAACGGAAGGCAGCGAGAAGTGAAGGCATGGCCCGGGGCCCAATGAGCAGGGTGAGAGCAGCGGCGGGAGGAAATGGGGCCGGCAGGACGATGGGGATGTTCTTCGAGTCAGTTCCTCGAGGGAGTCCGGGTGGGTCCAGCCTGCGAGGCTGCGGTCCCACGGCTCATCCCGGATCTGGCAGGACCCCCCAGTCCTGGCTTCTTGGGAAAGAGACTTTTTGATTCACGCTGATGTCACCGCTCAGCAGCCTATAGGTTGAACTGAAACCAGCGCCGGCTGCCCCGAAACCCCAATGCAAAAGAGGGCAGTGGCGGCTGGCAGCGGGGACAGGGATGTCACCCATGTGCCACCACGGGGTGTTTCGAGTCCCAAATCCAGCTGTGGAAGGCAAAAATCTACCCTGGCAAGGAGGGAGATGGAGGTGAGGGAAGTGCAGAGCATCCCAGCACGGCCTGATGCTCTGAGGGATGCTCCGTCCTCCTGCTCACACCCACCCGCACCTCCGGGTGACAAATTTGGGTGCTGAACCAAGTGGGGGACACCAGGCTTAGCCTCTGTGCCCGGCAGCAGCCACGGGAACACCGAGGGTACCGGGTGGTGCCCAAGGCAGCGCTGTCCTGGGAGAGCCTCGGGGCTCGGCACGGCCCCACCGGCACCGCCCTGGGGCTGGCACAGCCTCGGCACCGGCAGCAGCAGCCAGGGCACCCCGCTGTCCCCCCGGGCTCCCCTTCCTGGCGAGAGGAGCCCGGAAACCACGGGGGGTTTCCCATTCCTTAGAGATGGATGTCTCCGTTCCGGGGTGTGTCGCAATCCCGTTGATTTTGGTGACCCTCGTTGAATTTACGCATTTGGAGAGTTCGGCGCAGAGGGACAGATTAGAAATTAACAGCTCCTTCCAGGAGGAAGGATGCGGTGGTGACTCACTTTTACAAGTGCTCTATTTTCCCAAAATTTCCCTGCCCCTGACCGTGCCACGACTTGCACGGTCTGCTTCCTCCCCAACCGCCTCTGAGGACTCCTCCTCTTCCTCCTTCCCGGGGCGTCCCCGGCAGAGGTGGCGGCTGGGGTGGGCTCTGTGGGGCTGGGGTGGGCTCTGTGGGGCTGGGGTGGGCAGGGCTGTGCCCAGGGCAGTCCTGGAGATGTGGAGAAACCAGATCTTGCTCTCTCCACAGCAGTTTGTCCATCCCTCCTCAGGTTACCCAGACAGGCTGTTCCACCC
>NC_031784.1:12480825-12513729 GCF_001522545.3 Parus major
TTCCTGTTCCGGTCTCATCCATCCATGCCCTGCCCTGAGAGTGATCAGGGTCCCCACCCTCAGCTCTCCCCTGCCCTCAGGACACCGCGGTGGTGCCACCCGGGGATGGCAGCAGGTGGCCATGACTGTGCAATACCCAACAGGAACAAAAATAGCGCCGGTGACCGCATGGGCCAGTGGCAATTTCTTCATCAGGGAGCGCGTCACCAGCGTCCCATGACTTGGAGAAGGGACCGAGACAGGAAGGAGAGTGCCCGGAGAGCCGCAGGAAGCTGCTGGCTGCAACAGTGTGGGGCTGATGTGGGCAAGCCGTGCCAGCGGCGGGGCACTGTCCTTCTCTGAACGTGGGACAGCAGGGGATGGATTTTGGGGACAGGATGGGAGCAGAGGTTCCCAGCACGCTCCTGCTGGGTCTGGCTGAGGACCAGGACCCCCTGGGGCCCCCACTGGCTGCAGCACCCCTGGGAAGGCACAGCCCCCACCCCGTGTACCCCACTTTGCCGTGCTGTCAGCAAGGGAAGAGGATGTGGGGACACGGTGGCAGTGTGACAGGGACATCCCCAAGCCCGGGGTCAAGCTCCTGCCTCAGTTCCTCCCCAGTCTGGCCCAGTGTGGGTCAGGGGGAGGACATAAATGTGGGCTTGGGTTTCTCCAGGGCTGTGATTTACTGTGGGCTGAAGCTTTAACCCGTTTTTTCACCCAAAATACCGAGCAGAGAAAGTGGCCGTGTCCCAGTCACCTCACAGTGGGACTCTGTCCCCCTGTCCCATGCCAGCCCCTGCCACCAACACAGGGACCAGCTCTGGGCAACCTTCCTGTGCTGCACAGAAATAAAAATAATAAGAATTTTATTGACTTATCAAAAACTGTGAAAATACCACTTGTGAGGGGCTGGGTGTCACCATTACCCCTCCATGACAGGTAACAGCCAGTGCTGGTGCTGAACCAGAGCCCCGCTGCCTCCTTGGAGATTTTTGGGGTGCCAGGGGTAACCCCAGCTCCAGGAAGGCTCTCCCCTCCATGGGGCTGGTCCAGGGGTGTCCCTGAGTCTCGTGGCCACCCCTCCCTTCCGAAGGGGACACATCCCATCAGCCCCAGGCTGTCCCCTATAGCACCATGGTGGCACATCACTGCTCTTTGTCCCCCCACCCTGTGTCCCCTCCACCTGGACACACCCACCCTGCCACCCACCCTGCACAGGCCAGGCGAGAGGGACAGGATGGCACACGGGGACTGACCCCACTCCTGTGGGCCAGTGCCCACTGCCACAAGGCCACCATGTCTCCAAAGCCACCCCATCCCCAGCACAGCGGGAGCGATGCTGTGCTCTGTCCTGTGCTGGGGGATCATTCCAATGAAAACTGAATGAACAGGGGTGGGGAGGAGACACCACGCCGGGACAGTCAGCGTGGGGACAGCCAGCCGCTATCTGCCACTCTCCTGCCGCTGCTGCAGCAGCTGGATGACCTCGGCAATGCCCTCCTCGGGGACCTGCGGGGGACAGAGGGGGTGTCAGCCTCAGGGGACACCCCGGGGCTGGCAGGGGTCCCTGGGGAGGGGCAGGGGCTCACCAAGGCGTGATCAAAGTTGAAGGTGCTGATGTAATAGGCCGAGATGTCAGCGGCCGCCAGCGGCTCCGCAATCTGCGCCACGATGCCACACTCGTCTGGGGGGCACAGGGGGTCTCAGGTCACTGCCATGGGGACATCCGGGGACAGCGGTGCCCTAGAGCACCCCCTGGGTGGCAGTGGCACAAGAGGGGACACGGCCACCACGGCCACACTCACCGAAGCCGAGGGGCTGTCCCCCAATCCGCACCATCCGCCACAGCTCCCCCGTCGAGCTGGTCAGCAGGAGGTCACTGGGGAAGCTGAGGGCGATGAAACCAAGTGTCACCCCCTCCCTGAGCCCCCAGACCCAGGGACAGAGGGACAGACAGCCCCGGGATGGCACCTACCGCTTCTGGGTCTCGGCATCCATCACGATGGAGATGTAGCCCTCGATGAGGGAGAAGGAGAAGAAGGTGATGGAGTCGAGGTCCTGGCTGCTGGTGGCTGCATCCCACGGGGGGCTGCTGAGGGGGAGGGGACACAGGCAGGGGTCACAACCCCAAAATGGGGAGGAGAAGGGCTCGGTGGTGGCACTGGGTGTCTGAGCATCATGCTGGGGTGCTGCAGGATGGGAGGAGAGGAGACAGGAGCAGGTGGTCCCCACAGGGTGTGCAGCTCACAGGTGACACCAGGTTTTGGGGCATTCTCAAAAGGCCACAGTCACTCTGGAGCAGGAGCATGTCACCAGAAGGGACCCCATCCCAGGGGACACGGGAGGACCCAACCAGGAGCATTCCCTTCCCCCGGCACCATCCCCACTGCCATTTCCAAACCCATCCCCTCCTGCTTTACAGTTTCCCCCCTGGGACTCAGTACAGTGCTGGCTTTGTCCCTTGTGTCACCTCGGGGTTCCCACCCCTCACAGTGCAGCTCCTGGGAAAGCAAAACTGGCTTGGAAAACCCATCCGGAGCCTGAAAACCCACTGGGACCAACGGCTGGGACCAATGGCTGGGACCAATGTCACCGCAGGTCAGGTGGCACCAGGCAAGGGGCCACCCCCATGGACTCACCTGTGGGAGTAGAAGAGGACATCGATGAGCATGGTGGCGATGGCGGGCAGCGTGTCGGGGGCCACCGTCAGGACACAGAAGCGGGTCTGGGGGCTCTGCACCGGGTGCAGCGTGGGGCTGGCAGCTGCCAGGGGAACGGCCGCGCATCAGGCCTGGGGACAGCTCGGGGACAGTCCCGCAGTGCCACCCCGTGGCCACCGCGCCCACAGCCCGGAGCCTCTCGGGGCGCAGAGGGCTGGCCCGGGGGTCCCAAAGGATGTGGGTGTCACCGGTGGGAGCTGCAGCATCTCGGCAGGGACTGGGTGGCCCCAGATGGGCATCCCCAGTGGGAACTGGAGCATCTTCGGGGAGTCCCCCAAAGACACAACTACCACTGGTGGGAGCAGGAGCACCTTGGCAGGGACTTGGGGGTTCCTGGGGACAGGGTGACCATGGGGGTCCCCCAGGATGTGGGAACCACCCATGGGAGCAGCATCTTGGTGGGGACCGGATGGCTCTGGGAGAGTGTGGCCTGGGGACAGGGTGGCCTTGGAGATCCCCCAGAGATGTGGGTTCCACTGGTGGGAACTGGATCATGTTGGTGGGGACTGGGTGGCCCTGGAGGTCCCTCATGGATATGCGCACCACCAGCTGTGGCTGGAGCATCTGGGTGGGAATGGGTGGGCCCAGGGGACACAGAGCACAATGTCACTCACGTGGCTTGGGCTTGAGGAAGCCATTGCTCGCGTCATCGCAGGTGACAGGGACACACTCGCCACTCTCCTCCCTGTAGATGTCGAACTCCCCGGCCAGCGTGTGGATCACCACGGGCAGGTCCCGCTCCCTCACCTGCTCCAGGGCGTGGGATCAGGGCCTGCACTGCCTCCCCTCCCGCGGGGCACACAGGGCCCGTCACTCACCAGGATGAAGTCGGTCTGGTACGTGGAGAGCATCAGCACCGAGACGTGGTGCTCGGCCAGCGGCGCGATGACGGAGCGCGCGATCTTGGTGACACCGGTGGCCTGGCAGCCGGGGGCCTCCCGCCCGTTGGAGACGACGCTGAGCACCAGCCACGTGGAATCTGCCACCTGCATGAACTCGGAGGGCGGCAGCTCTGCGAGGGACAAGGGACACTGAGGCAGGCGGCTCCACAGGGCTCGGCACAGAGGCGGTGCCAGCTCGGGCACTGCGTGTCACGCTGTCCCCCGGGTGATGAGCGGACCCAAGGCACGATCAGTGCCAGGTGTGGGCACATTGGTTTGGGGGTGCAGATGAGCTCCATCCACAGGAGGAAGGAGCCAAACGGGCCTCAGCTGCTCCACAATGGGATTTGACCATAGGGATGAGGGGGGGCAAGGCTACAGCTCCCCCAAACCCCGAGATGTGTCTCTCCTCCCTGTGCCAGCACCCCAGGCTGGGTACATGGGGGTGTTGGCACTGCACCCCAAAAACAGCACCACCAGGGCCCTGGGGCTGCCCAGCTCATCCTCTGCCCCCCAGAAGCCCCCAGCCCAGCTCCCACCACCAGAGATGCACAGGGGGCACTGGAGGAGACAAGGGGAGGGTCCTCCTTCTGTCCTGGGGGTCTCAGCACCTGGTGCCAGCCTGGTGGAGAGAGCCCAGGCTGGCAGAGCGCCACAACTGCTTCCCAAAAAATCTGCTGGTGTTGGCAGGGTGGGCACATGCCAGCTGCTCCTGCCTCCCACCCCCCTCGCTGCCACCCTCCTGCCCAGGAGAGGGGCTGGCACCACTCAGCCAGGTTGTCCCCTCCTCTCCGGGCTCCCTTTCCCAGAGAGGGACGGGCCAGGGCACCGAAGGGGTCTCCAATCTACTCCTCCCATCCAGGAAAGGTGGGAGCAGCTCCCACGGGAGATCACACAAGCCCCGGCCCTTCGGTGGGCACCCAGTGCCCAAGCCCCGCTGAGACCCCGAACTCATCACACCAGTGGTGGAGGCGGAGGTCGCACGGGGAGGGTCCCCACCCACGGAGGGGGACCCCAGCAGGGGACAGGCTCTGTACCCCTCTCCCAAACCCGGCCCGGGGCAGGGCGGGAGCGGGGCCGGATCCAGGGCCTCGGCGGGTGTTCCCAGCGCCGGTTCCTGTGCAGGAAGCGCCAGAACAGCCTCGGCTCGGGCCCAGGGCCCAGTGCTGGGAACAGGGGGGCGGGACAGGGACTCGGGGACATGGGGACCTGTCCCAGAACTCAATGTTTAATTGCTTTTCAACACCACCCTGGGCGAGGCTGAATGCAAGGGGACCCATCTGTCCCCGTGTCACCCAGCCCAAGGCTTAACCCTGATCCCCAAGGGAAGAGGGGGTGCAGCTCTCCTCGGCTGGGGGTCCCCCGGCAGAGGGGGGACACTGGCAGCCCCCAGCCAAGGGGGGCTCACAGGGCACTGCGGGGCCGCGGGCTCACAGCACCATTGTTCAGCACTTCCCGCCCTCCCCTCGGGATTCAGGAATATTTGTCCGAAGGCCCCGAAATAAAACAATACATGGGGAACAGCTCTGACTCCGGGAGAGCCCGGACGCGGTCCCGTCCCACAGCAAAAGGAGGCGAGCCTGTGACCTGGCCCTGAGTGCCCGTGGCCGGAGCACTGACCCTCGTTCCTTGGGTCATGGCCAAGGATCCGCTGCGCCCGGTTCCTGCGGCCTCGGCAGGAAGGTTTGGGCGTGGGAAGCCGGGCCGGGATCCGGACCCTCCGGCTCAGCCCGCTGGGCCGGTACCCCCGGCAGGACCGGTGGTGAGGGTGATGCACGGCACACGCCGGGGCACCAGCGGTGGGGACGTCACCAAATGACACATCCCTGGGAGACAGACTGGATTGGAAGGGATCAAACCTCCCCAGGACACCCCAAAACCTGGACCCCGCTGCCGGACAGGGCTCACTCCTGCCAGCCTGGCTGGCCCTGTGCTTTGCCCTGTCCTGCCAAAGCTCCAGTTGGCCCTCACCGGGCAGAGGGACGGGATGAAATCAGACACGGGAATGATGACAGGAGGGCTGCCAGAGCCTGGAGCGCTGCCCGCGGCCATCCCGGGAGGTCCCTGCGCCCTGCTTCGGGCTGGCACCGGGCTCTCGGCAGCCGGGTGGCAGCTCTGCCCGGGAGGAGCGAGGGCAGCCACGCCGGGAGAGCCTCGGCCGGGCAAGCCGGTACATCCCCGGCGCAGGCGCCGAGGGGACGGGATGGGCACGTTCCGAGGGAGCCGAGCACAAGCCGGGACTCGCTCCCTGCGGCCCAGGCGTGGAGCCGGGCTGGGGACGTGCACAGCTCCTGCCTGCGGTGCCAGCCCGCCCTGCCAGGAGGCCACCGCTCGGTACCTTTGAAGCCCTCCTCGTCCAGCATGACCGTGTAGTCCTCGGGGGTCTCCGTCAGACTGAAGAACTTGCATCTGAAGGAGAAGAAATCGGAGAAATCGGTGCTGCTGATCCCAAAACCGCCGCCGTTTCCCGGGGCCGGGAGTCGGGGAAGAGAAGGAGAAGAAGGAGAAGGAGAAGGGTGGTGGGGAGGGAAATAGGCCGGTACCGGCAGCGCTGGGGCAGGAAGAGCAGCTTGAGCAGCGGGTGGGTGTAGAGCCAGAGCCCGCGGCGGGCCAGGCTCAGCACCCGCACCCGGTGCTCCAGGATGTGCAGGTCCATGGCGGCCGCGCCGCCCCGGGACCCGCCGCCGCCGCCGCTATAAGGGCGGACACGGGACCGCCCCGGGACCGGCCAAGGAACGCCCCGTATCGCCCCGGGACCGCTCCGGAACCGCCCCGCATGTCTTCGTCAACGCCCTGTCACCGCCCTCATCGCCCAGGGACCGACCCGGGAACGCCCCGCATCTCGCTGGGACCGCCCTGTGAGCGCCTGCCTGGCCCCGGGACCGCTCCGCATCGCTTCGGGCCCCGAGCCGGCACCGCCCCGGTACAACCCCGGCACCGCCCCGGGACAACCCCGGCACCGCCCCGGCACCGCCCCGCACCGCGGAAAAGGCAACGACCCGGGCCCGGCGCTCCGGGAGCAGCCTCAGGTCTGAGCCCCGGGATGCCCGCACTGGAGACCCGGGGTAGCCGCACCGGAGCCTCGGAACCAGCCCCAATACAATTTGGGCTCCATGGGGCCCAAAGCAGCCCAAATTCAAGCGCCCCGTGGTGCCTGGAGCAGCTCCAACTCAGAGTCCCGGGTTATCTCCGAACTGCAGCTCTGGGGGTGCCCAGCCAAGGGTGACCCTCTGGGAGCCACTGCCAACCCCACCCAGCACCCAACCGGGTCCCAACACACGCTCAGCCCCAACACCAGGCCTGGAAAGGAGATTCACCAAACCAGGGCCACTGCCAGGAAAAGGGGGTTTCTGGAGGGAGGAATGGAGGTTTGGGAAGAATTCCTGCCTGCAGGAAGCAGGAGAAAAATGGTCTGGGCATCATTTTGGGATGGAAAGCTGGGCTCTGGGGTGTCATGGAATTAATTAAGGGTCCCCTGGCTCTGTTCAGCCACAAGAGCTGTGACAGTGGGAGAAGGGGGAAAGGCTGGGATGGGAGTGCACCCCGTGGCACCCACCAGGGCCTGGCAGCCACCACTATCACAAGCTGGGGCAGGTCTCAGCCTCCTCCCATTCCACTTGAAACAGGCAGCCCCAAGGCTGAGTGAGACAGTGGGGCTGGGCAGTGACAGAGCAGTGACAGCAGCATGGCCCACCCCAGGACACTGCCCAGCACCTGCCCCCCAGGACAAGGGCAAGCCAGGGAAGGTGGGACCCACGGAAGGGGTCAGGATCAGTGACCACTGCAGGGAAGGGTACTCCCCATGGACAGAGAACCATGGGTAGGGTCCAGGTCAGGGTACCCCCCCAAAGCTGGTACTTTCCTTTGCCTCCTGCCACCCTCAACCCCCCATCCCAGCCCAAGAGAGGTGGGAGCCAGGGCTGCGCCTTTACACACTCGCTTTATTGACCCCTTTGTACAAAACTGCTTTTCCCGCTTTATTTTACAAACCCACCACCCGCCCTTGGGGAGGGCAGGGGGGGCAGAGGGGACCCCACAACCAGGGAGCACCTGGCTGCTGCTCACCCACCCCGTCTCACCTGCGCTGGGGCCGGGGGGGGGCGGCAGTGGTGGGGTGAGCCCTGGCAGGGTGAACACTCCCCCTGAGCTGTGGGGAGCTTGGGGATGGAAGGGGATGGGATGGGGGGGCTTTAGCCCCGAAACTCGGCATCAAATCCTGCTGCCTCTAGCGCATCCTGCCTCGGTCCCTGTCCTGCCTTGGAGGAATAATAAATAGGCTCAGTGAGTAGGTAAGTTGGGTACTACATATAGGGCTACAGCTTGATATATCCTCACTAGATAAGAGGGGGGGCGAGGGGTCCCCCGGCTCCTCGCGTACCCCCAGTGCCCTGCGCCAGGCCCAAGTGCTCAGGAACCAGGGCTGGGGCTGCCCGGCTGGCGCAGGGTGGGGGCTACGGGAGGGAGCCAGGGGGTGATGGGTCATGGGGCTCTGGGACGGGGAGAAGGGCCTGAGGGGCAGCCCAGCCCCCCCAGTGTGGGGAGGGAGCTCGGGTGGCTCAGCCACCCCCTGCCCGGGCTCCCACCGCTCGTGGTGCCAGCACCCTGTGGGGTGGGCACCCAGCGCAGACCCACGGTGTCCCCTTTGGTCACCACACCTGGCCAAGCTCCATGGATGCCCCGAGAGGGCCACGCTGTTCTCAAGGAGCCGCACGGCCCCCCCGTCCCATCCCTCCAGCTCAGAGCCCCCAGCGCCGGGTGCCAGGGGTCCCCCTCGGTGTCCTTGCGCCCGGGTCCGTGCGCAGCCCCGCTGAGCCCGGCTGCCCGGGGTGTGGGCCGGGCCCTACAAGTACGTGTCCTCGCTCTCCCGGGAGCTCAGGCTCTCCTTGGACTGGTGGTGGGGGGAGACCTGGGGGTGCAGCAGCTCCCGGGTCGTGCCGGGCGCCCCGTTGCCCTCGGCCCCGGGGCCGTTGGCAGGACTGGCCGGGCCCTTTTCTCGGCTCTTCTCCTTGCTCTTGCGGGCCTTGGGCACGGGGGCGGGCCCGGGGGAGACGATGATGGGGGGGACGGGCTCCGGCGCTTTGCGAGGGGCGGGCTCCGCCTCGCTGATGGCCTTGGCGCCGTGCAGGCGCGGGGGGGACTTGCACTGCAGCTCCCCGTGCGTCTCCCGCCACTTCTTCAGCTGGATCAGGTGCTCCCGCTCGATCTGACGCTCTGTCACCGGCAGCTCGATGACCTGTGGGGACACTTGAGCCATCAGCGACAGTGACATCCCTCTCACGGCAGAGGCAACGCTAACCAAGCCTTTTGGGGGCTCCTCCGCCCACCCAGAGACAGCCCAGTGTGGCAGCACTGGGCCCCCAGACTGTACCCCAGTACCTCACCTCCTGCACCAGGAAGGCCTCCTGCATGATTTTGGGGCTGAGGGCCCTCAGCCTCTCCATGGTCTCATACTGGCCCTGGCAGGATTTGAGCTTGTCTGAGGAGCCCAGGGTGTGTTTGAGCAGCACCAGGCCCACCCGGAAGATGATCTTCACTCCTGCAAGAGGAGATGTGAGGCAGTGAGTGCCAGGCAGGACAGGGTGACACTGCCACCATGTCCCTCAAATGTACTCGGGCAGCAGATCCCAGTCCCACTAACAGGACATGCATGAGGGTGAATTTGGGATGTACATGCCTCCTAACCCCCAGGAAAACAGCCAACCTGCACACCCCAGGCATGTGGCTGCCCCAGACCTGCCCTGCTGCAGGTCCCATGGCCATGGGGAGGAGGATGCTGGGGAGCTCCTACCTTCGCAGAAGAACATGTCCCAGACGCGCAGCACGGAGCTCCAGGGCAGCGTGCGGGAGAAGGCGCACATGAACCACTCTGTCATGTACAGGATGGGGTCGATCTTCTGCTTGCTCAGGTGCTTGTAGGCCACAGGTGAGACCTTGTGCAGCAGTGAGAAGAGGATCTGTCCATCCAGCTGGATGGCTTCCTGCAGGTACAGGGACCAGAATCCCAGTGAATACTCCAGCCCTGAGATCAGCACCCAGTATCTGGCCCCAGCAGGGGCAGCCAACCCTCTACACCTGATAGAAGAGCAGAGCTGTGTCCCATGGATACTCCACTGAGACCCCCATCCCTGAATGTGGAATGCTTCTGGGAACCACAGCACAACAGGGAGACTGTGGGAATACCCAGTACCTCCCCAGACCCCTTTCTTTACCCATAGTGAGGAGCTGTTTTTGGACTGGAGATACAGAATCATGGAATGGTTTGGGTTGGAATGGACCTTAAAACACACCTCATTGCACTCCATTGCCATATGGCACCTTCCACTATCCCAGGTTGCTCCAAGCCCTGTCTAATTTGGCCTGGAACAGTTCCAGGGATAGGGTGGCCACAACTGCTCTGGTCACCTGTGCCAGGGCCTCCCCGCCCTCCCAGGGAACAATTCCTTCCCAATATCCCATCTAGCCCTGCCCTCTGGCAGTGAGAAGCCATTACCCCTCGTTCTGACACTCCAGGCCCTTGTCCCCAGTCCCTCTTCAGCTCTCCTGGAGCCCCTTTAGGTCCTGGAAGGGGCTCTGAGGTCTCTCTGAAGCCTTCTGTTCTCCAGGTGAGCACCCCCAGCTCTCCCAGCCTGGCTCCAGAGCAGACAGGCTACAGCCCTTGGAGCAGCTTCATGGTTTCCTCTGGACTAGCTCCAGCAGCTCCACATCCTTCTGATGTTGAGAACCCCAGGGCTGGAGCAGCTCTGCAGGTGGGGTCTCACCTGGGCAGGGCACAGGGGCAGAATCCCCCCTCCCCTGCTGCCCACGCAGGACACACAGCCAGGGCATGGCCATTCCTCACCAACCAGCATCCCCGAGTCCTTCTCCCCAGGGCTGCTCTTGATCCCTTCATCCCCTGCCCAGATTGATCCTTGCACTCCAACCCAGGTGCAGCACCTTGCAGGTCCCTGCCACTGCTCAAAGCACCATGAGCCCTTTACTCACCAGTTTCTCGCTGTAGTAGCCAGGGAGGTACTTCTCACAGATCTGCACCAGGCACCAGAACGCTTGCTGCAAGCCAAGGGACAGAGGGTGAGATCCCAGAGGACATCCCTGTGGCCCCCTCCCGGCTCCCAGGGACCGCGGGAGAGGGTGGGAAGCAGCAAAGCATCCCTGGGGCACTTTGGGTTGCCCTGAGCCGGGCACCCACTCATCAGCACCCCCCAAAGGGCCCCACACCCTCCAGGAGGTCCCAGCTCTGTCCCCTGAGCCGCGTGCCCGTACCTCGGCCGGCATGTGCATGAGCAGGACGGCGGCGATGGGCGCCTGGGCCTGGCAGTACCCCTCCTCCGGGCGGTACAGCGTGTACGCCTTCAGCACCCGGAACAGGTCCTGCTGCCTGCGGACACACCGGCATGCACACACGGCACACAGCCTCCCCCGTGCATCCCACGCCCCAGCCTGGGTCAGTGCCCCCCTGGGATCCCCTTTCCACACAAACCCTGGCAAGTGCTGCCCACAGATCCTGCCTGGATCTGGGATTTGAGGTATGGAGACAACCACGTGGCCCAGAGCGAGCCACAGACCCAGGGGACCCAGCTGCAGGCACAGGGGCACAGATGCTCCCCAACACATTGGGAGCAGCATTTGCCTGGTGAAACGGAGGCCGCGGGTTGCCACCTACTCCCTCTGCCCTCCTGTCATGGCAGTTCCCACCCACTGGGTGTCAGAGCTGGTCTGAGCCATCCTATTTTCAGTCACTGGATGTCCTGTGACTGTGGGAGTATAGGGAATGTTGGAGGAATGGGGAGGACACTGGGGACAGAAGTGTGGCTCCATGAGCTGGGACAGACAGTGCCCACCCCATCCATGGCTGCTGAGGGCTGGACACACAGTAGTAGCTCCACATACCCATGGCCTCCACGTGAGACAAACATCTCATGGAAGGGGAACTGCCGATGGAGATCCCGCTCGATCACATCCAGCCACTTGGGATCTCCTGTGAGAAGGTCCAGTTCCTGGGGAGGGGAAGATTGGGGTAAGCAACACCCTTGACTCCCCCACAAGACGTCTGAGATCCCAACACACACCCAAGCCCAGGCAGGAGCAGCCCCAGCACTGCCCTCTCCCTGATGGTGCAGGAGGGTCCCTGGCAGGACTCACATCAAACTTGCCCATGTTCTGCTCCAGTTTGACCTTGCTCCCAGAGAGGTACTGCCAGGCACGGCCCCGCAGCGAGGGCGGGATCCCCTTCTGGCACCGCAGCCGGATCTGCGGGAGAGACAAAGCTGTCACGGGAAAATCACGGAGCACTGGGAAACAAAGAGACTCCTGGGGGAAGGTGGGAGCCAGGCCAGCACCACGGCCACAGGCTGGTCCCCTGCTGTTTCCCAAACAAGGAGAAGTGCCCCTGAGCCCCTGGGATGCAGAGATGCCAGCTGGAACGGCAGTCAGGGCTGCACCAGCAGCATGGAGGAGCTGCCAGAGGCCCAGCAGAGCCTCTGTGGCTTGCAAACAGCTCCAAACAAGCCTGGCACTGCCTCAAAGCCAGATCCTGCTGGGAGCTGGAAAAGCAAACATTGGAGCCAAGGTGGGGAGCGGGTGGCTCTGTCCACATGGGAAGCGCTGAGGACACAGGGGAGGCTCCCCAGCCCCCAGTCCAGCCCCCTACTGCCCCGTGGGGCCATGGAAAGCAGGGATGTGCACCCTGATGAGTGTCTCAGCCTTTCCATCTACTCATCCTAGACAGAAGGGCAGGTCTGGTCCAATCTCCACACATGGCCAAATCTTGAGGCCCCTGGGGCCAGCTCAATGCCCACAGTTTCCTGTTCCTTGGCACTGGGCATCAGCCAGGACCAAAGTCCAGGCAAGGCAGTCAGTGCCTACCCTGTGTGGGGAGCTGAGCCAGCTTAGCCCTAGTGCTGCTTGCACCAGCAGGGACCAAAACAGAGCCCCCAAGATCCCACTCCAAGTCCTCATCACAGCAGCAGCTCCAAATCACAGAATCGTGACATGGTCTGGGTTGGCAGGGACAATAAAGACCATCTCATTCCATGGGCAGGGACCCCTCCCACTGTCCCAGGTTGCTCCAAGCCCCAGTGTCCAGCCTGGCCTTGGACACTGCCAGGGATCCAGGGGCAGCCCCAGCTGCTCTGGGCACCCTGTGCCAGGGCCTGCCCACCCTGCCAGGGAACAATCCCTGCCCAATATCCCATCCATCCCTGCCCTCTGGCACTGGGAGCCATTCCCTGTGTCCTGTCCCTCCATCCCTTGTCCCCAGTCCCTCTCCAGCTCTCCTGGAGCCCCTTTAGGCCCTGCAAGGGGCTCTCAGGTGTCCCTGGAGCCTTCTCCTCTCCAGGTGAGCACCCCCAGCTCTCCCAGCCTGGCTCCAGAGCAGAGGGGCTCCAGCCCGTGGAGCATCTCCATGGCCTCTTCTGGACTGGCTCCAGCAGCTCCACATCCTTATGTGTCCTTCTCCCCACAGTCCTCAGCCAGAGCCTGCAGCAAGGTGGGCCCCACAAGCCTGGTGCTTTCAGCACAGTCACCCCCCACAACACCCTGCAAAACCCCAGCACAGCCTCCACTCCTCATGTCCCTGCTTGGGTGGCACATGCAACCATGGCTCTGAGAGAAGTGGCCGACAGCTCCCAAATTCCCCCTAGGCCTCTCCTGCTTGCCCAGGGATGTGTTTCCCTGTTTGCTGGAGCAACTGGGGAACAGATGGTTGTTTCCAAGCACAGTACCATCACCTCCCCAGGGGGTTTGTTGCTCCCTCACTGGTTGTTTACAAGGGCAGGTCCTTTTGTGCCGGCAGGAAACACAGTGGATGATGCCCAGGGCTGCTGTGGGCAGCTCCAAGGCTGCTGACAGCTCCCATTTCCAGGCAGCTCCCCTTCCTGCTGACTGAGCTGCCAGGAAGGAAACCACCTCACTGGGTTTTGGTTCAGCAGCCCCTTCAGCTGGCCAGGCCAGCACCACCAGGGCTGAGCAGCTCATCCCCTTGGTCCCACATGGGGTCCTGCCATCAACCCCCCCATCCCACTGTGATTTTCCAGGGACAGGGAGTGTGTCTGGGCTGAGGGATGCTGAAAGCAAGGTGAGATGGGAGCTGCCCACCCACAGGTGTGCCCTCCTTCCAGCACACGGTGCTGGCACAGCTCAGCACTGTGAAGGATGTGGGGTCAGGCTCCGCTGGGACTGGGGCCAGGTAGGGAGCATTTTGGGATGCTGGAACAGTGCAGGTGTGAGCAAGCCCAGCAGGAGCTGGCCCAGGGATCCCTGGGCTGCTTGCCAACCCTGGTGAGGCAGCCAGAAAAGTACTGGGGTTTTTCAGAGGCTTAGGGAGCTCCCCCAGAACAGCAGGGACCTGCACCAAGCAGGCTCTTGCCAGACCAAAGATAGTTGACAGCATCCAAGGCCAGGCCTGGCAGCCTTCCCTGAGCAGCCCCAGGGATCCAGGCACAGAGCAGCATTCCGGAGCAGCCTCTCCAAAGCTCCAGGCATGGATTTTTGCTGCAGGACAGACTATACAGCACATCAGCCCCACAGAGACTCCCAGAGGCTCGGTCCAGGCACAAGGGAGCTGCTGTGCCAGGCACAGGGCTGCTGGAGCACTCACCCCATCCCGAAGGGTACCCTGTGGCACACGGCCGGAGAGTGGCGGAAATTGCCCGTGGAACAAAGAGCCCGCCTGCCGTGGCCCAGAAAACTCTCCCAAATCCTTTAAGAGCAGCCAAGAAACAGATGAGGGATTCCGGTGTAGTTCACCAGGCACTGAGTAGGGACAGCACTCCAGGCACACTGAGGGGTGCCAGGAGACTCTACCAGCATGGGGAGGAGAAGGAGGAGAAGGCCCTTTGGCCACTTTCTGGTACTGCTGTCCCATGCCAGCAGCCTCACTGCTCCCAGCAGACACACAGCAGCAACCCTGGACTTGCTGCATCCCAATTCCCACCTCATCTGCAGGCTCAGGGGATCAGGGAGCACCAGCAAACCAAGCCATAGAGCCAGCACACCAGGAGTCTTCCAGGGATCCCAGTCCACAGACCAGTGTCACGCGCATCAGGCTCAAACATTTCCTACATGGAGCTTTTTTTGGTCTGCAAGATGCTCAGAACAGAAGTTTCCATGAGCAAACAATTCCCATGGCTGCCTGCAGGCAGCCAAAGGAGCCCTAGGAAAGCTCCAGCCCAGCAGGGAAGAGTTGGAGGCAGAAGTGGGCTGGCTCAGGACCACTCCATATCCAGTTTCCAAGGGGAATGAACAGCCCATTCAAACCAACAGCATCATCCAAAGGCACACAGACGCTTGTCTGCAGGGAACCAGTGACACCAGGCTGCCCCAAGGGGACACCGCTGTGCCTGGCTGTCCCTCGCTGCCACCTCCCACAGGGGACACGGCTGTCACTTACCTTCTTGTGTTTCTTGGCCATCCACTTGTCCCAGTTGTTGAGCATATCCAGCCACTTGGACTCCCGCTGCCGAAGCACCTCCAAGGGCACCTCCTCCAGCCTGTGGGACCGGGAGGAAGAGGCCGGTCAGTGGGTGCCCAGCCCTCCGTACGGTGCTGAGCCCCTTGGCTTCCCGAGCACCCTGGGTGCCCCCCATGCCCAGGTGGCTGCACCCCTCAGGGCGCAGGGCTCAGGACACGCTCGGCAGCGCTGGCGCTTCGGCAGCTGCCGGAAGTGCTCGCCACCCGTGAGTGAAGTCACTGTGCCAGCACAGCAGCTCAAACCTCTCGGGAGCAGCCTGCACTGCACACACCACGCGCCGCAGCATCCCCAGGGACACACCAGGAAGGTGAGGGATGAGCAAGACCTGATCCCTGTGGCAGGGGCCAGCTGCACACAGAGAGAGCTGGGGCCATAAGCATCGTATCATCCACACAGCTCCAGCCACACTGCACTCCCAATGCCTGGCGCTGCTCCAGGCCCGGCGCCGAGCCCAGACCAGGGTCCCTTAGGAGAGAGGGGAGTGTTTTCCAGAAACGCCTCAGCCTAGCCAGGGAATCTGATTTAACCCTGCTGAGGCAGGGAGGAAGCTGCTGCGATGCTGAAGCTGGCACTAAGGCCTCCAACCCCCCATGGCACCGCATCTGTGCAGAGATGGGTGACGGGCAGCTCGGGCAGGCCCAGGCAGGGACATCCAAGGAGAGCAGATGCTCCTTCAAGCCATCAGTGAAGTCTCAATGCCTTCCCAGGCTCTGCTCCACACTGTCCTGTGGCCACACCAATCTCAGGAAAGGTCAGATCCTTCCTGAGGGCCTGAGGACAGTGGCCTGGTGCTGAGCATCCTCCAGCACCCAGCCCCACTATAGGCCATGCAGGCCCTGCCTCCTCTCTCCACATTCCGAGTGGGAAAGCGAGCGGCACGGCGAGTGCAGGGCCACATCCAGCTGGCAGCACTGCCCTGCGCCCTGCCCAGCCTTTCCCTGCCGAGTCCCACCCAGCACAGCGGGTCGGACGGGGCGAGCGCGATTATTCCGAGAGCAAATCTGCTCCCAAAGGGTCTGCTTTGCTTGGCTCCCCACCCTCCCCAGCACGGCCAGGCATGGCCGGCAGCTCCCCAGCCCGGCATGGGGATGGAGGCAGCGCTGGCCTCCAGCCGGGGCTCTACGAGGCGTGGGAAGCTCGGGAGCGCGGGACGCTGGATACAGGAGCTGGCTGTGAGCCTGCTGGAACCTCGCCAGCACAGACTGGAAGCTGTTCCCAGCCGATGGCTGCTTGGCAGCAGGCAGGGAGCGAGGACCGGCTGCATTTCATATGGCCCAGGCGGGAGGGTGGGGGCACTCCAGGCAGGGAAGTGACGGGATGCCCTATGCCAGGAATGAGCTCCTCTGCATCCATACTGTGGGTGACATCCCCACAGCTCAGCCCTTTGCGGTGCACTCAGACCCTCCATGGATGCTGGGATACCCTGCCTGTCCTTCCTCTGCTTCCCCTCCCAGTAGGGCAATCCCAATTCTGCCAGCCACAGCAGCAGGTCATGTATTCCCCTTCATCCGCTCCTGGACAGACAGTGAGCCAATAAAGCCCTGGAGCAGGGCAGGCCTGGGCCCCAGCACATGTGTGGGGTTCTGCAGGAGGCTCAGTCCCCAGTGACTGCAGCCACCACACTGTCAGCACCCTTGGGAGCAACCTCCAGCACCACGACCTTCATCCAGAGTTGCTGCTGCCTGCTGCACAGAGAGGGACACCCACCCCAGGGACAGCCATGGGAATGACAGCCAGGATAGGTGTCCCCTAAATGTGATGTGTGGCCAGGACAGAGTGCAGCATCATGGGAAAGAGAGGTCACACCATTCCCGCAGTGCCGAGGGACAAGGTTTATCACCCAGAGAGATGTACCTTGCCCAGAGCCAACATTCCAACCTCCTTTTCACCCCACAGACCCACCCAGAAACACCCACAGACTATGGGGTGTGAACACTCTTCTCCTCACAGACAGGGAAACTGAGGCACAGCTGGCACCAGAGCGCTCAGGTGGGCAAAATCCAGGGAGCCCGCTCCAGGCGATGTCCCAGCAGGAGAGGAGCTGGCTGCCACGCGTTGTCCCCACTGTCATCCTGACTTTCTCTGGGCGTTGTTGTGAAAGCAGGGCCAAGAAGGCAAACACCAAACACGCTGCCGAACCAGCTCAACAGCAACAGCACATTCCTGGGTGTCAGCACCGCCCTGGGGCCCAGTGTCTCGGGTTAGCCTCACTTCCTCCAAGGGCTTCCTCCACGGAGCAGGGTAACCACGGTGCCTTTGCCAGCACTACCAACAAGGGATCCTTGGAAGGACACCATGGCCTGGCCTCCTTGGCTTGACAGAGGCCAAAAGTCCACTGGAATCAGCACCTGGAGCTGAGCAGACGCTGACCTCAGTGTGCTGACAGCTCACAGATCCTAAATGGGGTGGACACCACTTCCCAGCCATTCCCCCTCTTCAGAGGGAGATGGGACAGCTGGAACAGCTTTTGGGGCTCTTTACAAAGCCATCATATCAAGGAATAGTATGGGATGGAAAGGACATTAAAGCTCATCCAGTGCCACCCCCTGCCATGGCAGGGACACCTTCCACTGTCCCAGGCTGCTCCAAGCCCCAGTGTCCAACCTGGCCTTGGGCACTGCTTCTCTGGGCACCCTGTGCCATGGCCTCCCTACCCTTACAGGGAAGGATTTCTCCCCAGTATCCCATCTAACCCTGTCCTCTGATAGAAGGAAACCGTTCCTCCTTATCCTGACACTCCAGGTCCTTGTCCAAAGGCAAGAGTCCAGCTCCCCTTGCAGCCCCTTAGGCACTGTGAAAGGGCTCTAAGCTCTGCTCGAAGCCTTCTCTTCCCCAGGCTGAAAATCCGCAGGTCTCCCAGCCTCACTCCGTTGTTCACATTCCGGCTGCTGCGGCCTCCGCCACGGGCACGAACGATGCCTGACAGCGGCCCCGCGCCCAGCCCGGGGGCGGCGGGGACAAACCCCCCACGGGGCGGGGAGAGCCGCGGCCGGCCCGGCCCAGCCCCAGGCCCGGCCCTGCGGGGGCCGAGCGGCCGGAGCGGACCGGGCCGGGCCTGGGCCGGCTCCTCTGTTCCTCGGTGCCCCCAGCGCCCACAGCACCCCCTCACGGCCCCGGCCCCGACCCCCCCTCACGGCCCCCACTCACGTCCCCTCGGCGCCGCGGCTGCCCACGATGAAGCCGAACTTATCGACGCGTCGCTCCTCGGGGCCGCCGCCGTTGATCTCAGAGTCGGAGCCGAGCGAACTAAGCTCATCGCCGCCAGGGTCGGCGAGGCTCTCGCGGGTGCCCGCCAGGCTGCGCCCGCCGGGCGAGCTGGGCCCGCCACCCCCGCGGCTCTTGGCCATGGCGGCGCCTCAGCGGCGGCGCGGCCGCTCCGCCATGCCGGGACACGGCGGCGGCCACGCCCCGCCCCGGCCCCGCCCCCCCTGCACCGCCATTGGGCGGGAGCAGAAGCGCGACCAATCAGCCGCCAGGATCGAGGTAAGGAGAGTCCGCCCACGCAGCTGATTGGTCAGGAGGACGGGGGGAAGCTGTCCGTCAAGCGCCGGCGGGTGTCGGCGAGGGGCGGGGGCTCCGTGCACCGGCAGTGGGGCAGGGCTGGGGTAGGAGGTACTGGGACCAGTATGAGACAGAACGGGAGGTACTGGGACCAGTATGAGACAAAACGGGAGGTACTGGGACCAGTATGAGATAGAAAGGGGCTGTCCTAGGTTTTGCATGAGATGTAACGAGTTCTATTGGGAGCAGGATGAGCCATAATGAGCTGTACTGGGAGCAGGAGTGGCCATAACACTGTACTGGGATCTGTAGGAGACACAAGACGGCTGTACTGGGACGTGGATGAGATACAATAGGTCCAGTGTGAGATAAAATGGGCTATGCTGGGACCAGTATGGGACATAGCAGAGCTGTAGTGGGACCAGACTGAGCCACAGTGGCACTGGGATGGCACTGGCACTCCAGGAAGGCTGGATACTGGGACTGCAGGAGGATTGTGCTGGGAAGCACTGGGGCACACACCAGCATGAGGCAGTGGTAGAATGTGTTTCCCTCTCCAAAGCTGTCCCTGCCCTGCAGATCCCACAGCAAGACCCCCACTGTGTCACCCCAAAGTCCCCATCCACAGCACCCCAGACAAGTAAAACCAGCCCAGCTCTCCCAAAAATAACACACCAAAGGATCTGTAGGAGACTGGGATGTGCTGGGACCTGTCCCAGATAAAGCCTTCCAGGGGTAGGTCCATCCCACCTCCAGACTCTTCTCCAGAGCCCAGCACTCCATTTCCTCCCTTTTACAGCACAGAACAGGGGCTTATTGGAAGGATCCCTGTCAAGGTGGTACTGTGCCAAAGGAAGAGGGAATGAGGCTCCTTAAAATCAGCAACTCAACCTACTTCCAGATTTTTCTGGCAGCCAGGCCCTGCCAGTCCTTGCCACTGAAGTGGAAGGCTCTGCTGGTGCTTGTTTTGCACCAGATCTCCACACACACAGTCTGTTGCAGCATTCGTCCCTCGGTTTTAGATGGAAACAGGCTGGCAAGGCTCCATGCAAGTGATTTCCAGGGGGAAGTTCTCTTGCTGGAGTGCCCATAAAGGGGTCTGGCTGAAAATGTTACCGAGGGAAGAGAGGGAACAGCTCCCACGGGGAAGCTCCGTGGGCACCAGGCTCCAAGCACAGCAGGAGGAGGAACACAGGGTGACCTTCAGCACAGCCAGCCCGGCCCCGGATACAAACACAACTTCTCCATTTCAGAGCTCTCCTGGCAGTTTGTTTCTATCCGCCCTGGAAAACCCCACTCACTCACTCACTGCCTGTTTTCTCCAGGATTGTACCTATTGTCTGGTTTTGAAGAGCAAAGGGAAGTGATTATCCCGCCTTCCTGCGGGGCAGGAGCACCCTGCATCCACCACCCAGCCTCCGGATTCCTGCAGCAGGGAGGGGAGCAGGCTGTGACAGGGACGTGTGGGGACCTGTCAGAGACAACAGCTGGACACACTGGCCAGGGAACACCAGCCACCTGGGCTGGGCCAGCGCCAGCCACCTTCCCCACAGCCACACAGCTTCCTCCAGATCCCAGGGGAGCACAGCACAGGCAGGAGGATGCCGGCTCTTCCCTCCTGCTTCATCCCTCTCTCCTCTCCTAAGCATGGAATCAGGTAAACAGGATGTTCCTGCACTGCCTGACCACAACTAAAAATATATGTAATAATAAATCTAGGGCTCTGGGTTACCCAAAAAACCAGAGATACCCAGACACCTGCCTCTTCCTGGGCACCTAACTCCATGGACTAACTTTGCTGTGTTGTGTTTCTGTCAAACTGACTGAAGGCCCAGGAGTCATCTGTTTTCCAGACCCAGATGCTCTCCATGACCAAGAGATTCCAGCTGCAGGATATAATTGTAAATCACATTTTCCAATAAAATTCTTGCTAAGTTCAGATTTTTTTTCCCCCCCCTCACACATAGACCTAAGCATTCCTTCAGGAATGACTGAGGAGCACCAGGGAAACTTCAACAAGCCCCTTGTAGCTTTTCCCAGAAAATAAGAGGATTTCCTACTGTAAACTGCTTAATTACAAATCCTGATGTATTTCCCCATCCAAGTGCTCCAAAACCAGGCACATCTCCATTAAGAACCCCAAATCCAAGGAAGAAGAACTGCATGTTTATTAAAACAAATCATGGGCTGTCCAGAGCAGACCCAGACCTCCTTTATCACAGGAACAGCAACACAAGCTCATGCCGAGGGAGGAAAAACCTCCAAGTCAGGGTCAGTAAAAGGTCAAACTCAGGGAAAGAACAAGAACAAGGGGGTTAATAAGTGTGTGGAGAAGAAGTTTTCATTAGCAGGAGGTTAAATGAAGCAGTGAGTGCTGAGGGCAGACAGATGATGCTCCTGGCCAACATAAATCCTTCAAAGATGGATCTAAACTAAGCTGGGCATGACCTTGATGTCTTTTCCTGAGGGGATTCAAGGGAGAGCCTGCACTCAAGCAAAGCATTGATCACTACAGACTACTCACTACACTGACACATTTTGGGGCTCCATCAGCTTCTCTCCTATCAGTGGGGGTCAGAGTCTCTATGTTCAAACTACTGCTGGGGGGCAGTGGATGCAGCCCCAAAAAGGCCAGAATGGAAATGGGATTGGGAGGGTTGGGGTTACAACATGGACACATTACGTCTCAGGTCTCCATGTCTCCTATTTCTTCCTGCCTCCTCTCTCTTTGAGTGCCAGGTGAATCAGAGAGCCACTTGTCATGTTGTAATAAGCCAGGGAGTTGGAATCCTTGATGAAGATGCCCTGAGGGGAGGAGAAAAGGAAAAAAAAAAAAACAAACCACAAAAGAGCAGTCAGAGCACAAACCTCAGTGTTGCTTTCCCACAGAATCCCACCCAGGTCCCAACCCTCCTGGCTGTACACTCGGAGCAGGGAGATGGCAGAACTCTGCAGGCTTTGAAGACCCCAAAGGGATTCCAGATTCCAAGATGGACACTGGAGGTGGGTACAAAATCCTAGATTGGCTTGGGTTGGAAGGGACCCTGAAGATCCCCCCATTCCACCCCCCTCGCCATGGGCAGGGACACTTTCTGCTAGACCAGCCAATATAGACAATGTGGCTCCTATAACACACAAGGGAAGTTATTCAGGCTCCACTCTCCCCCCAGATTTTTTCTCCCCCCTAAAAATAATCAGCTCAGCTCCTGTTCTCATTAAGGGTTAACAGAGTATCTGCCCACAGATGAACTCTGAGGAGCTAAGTGCACAAAGTTCACTGCTTAGGCAGCAGGTTGTGCCTGCCCAGGCACATGCATGACTGGAAATAAGTCATTAAAAAGGAATGGGGCCTTTCTCACAGCTCTAGCTTCTGGAGGAAGAGAGAGAAGAGAGAGTGAGCTCTTCCCTTCTCTGTTTTGGAGAAAGCCTTCCCTGAGCTGCCAGGGATCCATCCAAAGCACACTCGCCCACCTCCCAGAGCACACAGCAGAGCTGTGGGAGCAGGCTGCTGCAGTTAAATGTCAAAAAAAAAAAACCAACAACTCTAATACAACAAGAGGCTGATTTCAGAGAAAGCCACATCAAGTTTGGAGGACTCATCTGCAGCAGCAACAATGTGAAAATCCACTGATTAATCGCCTACTAAAAGCCTGTCCTGCTGTAACAGAGGGCAGCTCTGTCACAGCTGTGCTGTGCAGGCAGGAAAAACATTCCCTTTGCTCTTCCAGTATCTCACCATGCATTAAATTATACATCATCATTTTTCTTTGTAAAAAAGTCGTGTGAGAGAATGCACTGAAGAAACAACCAGCATTTGAAGGGCTTATACCCACCTCATACTGCAGCTTCTGCTTCCCAGCTGGCATCCCTGTGGCCTCATGGATCTTAACCTTTATAACAGACACCTGGGGAGGATCAAAGGGCTCCTTCAGTGCTTCTGTCCCAGTCCTGCTCCCCAGCCCCGTGGAGCTGCAGTGTGGGGAGCAGGCTGAGCAGCACAGGAGCAGGGCAGGGGGATGAGCCATGCCTGGTCTGAGAGGGGCAGGGTGAACACCAGCACTTGGCCATTCAGCTTCCATTCCGTCTTGTCCTGCATGTTGGGAACCTGGACTTTGACCGTGACTGGGCCCTATGGGAAAACACAGGTAAAGTCTCTCAGGGCTGTGATAACACAGCACCAGAATAAGTATTTATTTCCATATCTTGTCTCCTCAGTAAACACACTGAAATGTGTTTACAAGTTACCCCACTGCTCCCACAATAAAACATTTATTTAGTTGGATTTCTCCTCCCTTTGTGTGCCATCTATCTAGCAGCACATACACTGACAGTGTCACAGGGTGAAGGTGTGAAGCACTCAACAGGAGACAGCTTCTCTGTGCACATGAAGTCACAGAATCACAGATTGGTTTGGGTTGGAAAGGACCTTGAAGTCCATCCTGTCCCACCCCCTGTCACAGGCAGAGGACACCTTCAACCAGCCCAGGGTGCTCCAAGTCCCATCCAACCTGGCCTTGGACACTTCCAAGGACAGGGCAGCCAAAGCTTCTCTATGCACCCTGTGCCAGGGCCTCTCCATCCTCCCAGGGAACAATTCCTTCCCAGTATCCCATCTAAAACTCTTTTACTTTAAATATTCCCAGAAAAACCATACAACCATTCCTAAGGATTTAAAACTCCTGTTTTAAACTGAGGCTCATATTTAGCTCACCTTGTTACAGAATACACATTACCCTACTATCATGCTGGCATTGATACTCTAATCTCTTTGCAACTCCAGCTTAGCCCTCCTCTCCTTAAAATCTCATTAACAACTTTAGTTCTTTGCATTATAACCTACCTCTCACTGCCCTTAATTACAGAAGAGCACTATCCCACTCTGTGTAACTCTTCCCAGTAAGAGACAAAGGAATTTGGTTTGCTCAGGAATGACAAAAGAAAGGAGATACCTCAGGAAGTCCCTTTCTTGCCAGGTATTTTTGCCCCTCTGTGCAGGGAATTTGCTTTGGAGCTGGAGTGGAGCAGCCCAGGACTCTGACCCACACCATGTACCTTGTTCCTGCGCAGAAATTCCTCCTCTGGAATCAGGCTGTCCTCACTCTTCAGTTTCTTGGAGACTGGCTCATCCTCCATGGGTGGTGGGGGGTGAACGGGAGGCATCGGCGCCGGGGACGGGACCGGAGCCACGGGAGGAGCGGGGACAAAGGCTGGAATGGATTGGGGACACACAACACAACTCACAGTCACCCCCTGAGTGCACAGCAAACACCCCCTCACAACAAAAACACTTTGAGCAGAGCAGCACAGGCTGAAAATAAACGCCACAATACATGGGAGGAAGTTACAACCAACAACAACATGCAAACTTCAAACATTCACAGAGCTCTTCTATTGGGAAGCATTCCAGGAAGAGATAACAAGGCATGAGAGCTTCCTGCAGATCTTGCAAAAAAAGAACACACTCTCAGTTTGGCAGGCAGCAGTGCCAGCTCCTCCAGTTAGGGAAGAAAAGAAGATGGAAAAAAAGGGAAGAATTGCTTCTTACATCATGCTTTTTAACTTCAAAGCACCTAATGAGGAAAAGGGCCAGCAAACAGCTTTTCCTCCAGCAGCAGCAGCTTCTGTAAGGAGCTGTAACCCCCACTGAGGTGCTGGCAGCTTCTCTTTACCCTGCATTCTTAATTTTCACCCGGGCAGGCTCCTGGGGCTACAGGATTCCCTGCATTTTATGGTGTAGGAAGAGCCTTGAGCCCAAAAGCAGGACTAGATAAACCATACCAAACACCCCTAAACTCTTAACAACACAACCTAGGGCCTGCAGTTCCAGTTACACACCAATACTGGGGCACAGGAAGAAAAAGCTGAAACCCACTATAAAGGAATTATCCAACAATTCCCCAGGAAAAGCTGAAGTCACTGACCTGTGGGGACTATCATGGGGGGCGGGCGGGGGCTCATGATGGGGGGAGCAGAGGGGGGCATGGGCACCACGTTGATGCGTGGGGTGTGGATTATGGGAGGCATGGGGGTGGCTATGACGGATCCTGGGGGCAGCCGGACCACGGAGGTCATGGGGGGACGAGGCATGACCGGAACTGCAGAAACCACGGCGGCGCGGACGGGAGGAGGCATCTGGGGAGAGAAGGTGAATTTCCTTAGCAAGAATGCCCAGGGCTGGCCACAATCCTCATTAAAATAACAGGGAAACAGAACCATGGGTTCTGCTGCCCAAAGACTAGCAGGGAGCCTAAGTGGCCCCACCATATGGACAAGCCAAGCTGCTCTGAACCGGCACAGAAGCCTCATTAACAGATTAAATGGGTCCTCCTTCCCTCCCCACTTTGGGATCAGACCTCCAGGCACTTAGTTCCTTTGCTAGATTGCTGTTTGGGACTCAGAGCAGATCCCTTCTTACCTTGGGCTGCTTTTGTCCAACATCACTCTGCACCTACAAAGGCCCCCAGCCATCCCTTTCTTAGCCATATTCTCTGCCTCCAAGATCCCACTGCCCAGCTGATCCCAGTCTTTTTGATATCTCTAAGGTAAAAACTCCACCTAAGTATTATATTCCATTTTTAACAGCAAGTTCAATAAAATTCTTCTAATATTTCCAAACTACTCTTAAACCACAAACTTCCCCAAAAATCCTCTTCCATGCCAGCACCTTTGCCCTCCTAATTAACTACAGCCCCAGTAATTGGTTTCTGAGAGCCCAAACACTCACGGTGGGTGGACGAGGTACGGATGTGATGGGCTGGGCGCTGGCAGGGGGGTTGGAGGCTGAGGAAGGAGGGGGTGGCTGGGGTATCTCATTGGGTTTGCTGGGCCCAATCTTCTCCTTGCTGTCATCCTCTGGCACCAGTCCCTTGGCCTTGTGGATGGCTTCAATTTGCTCTTGCAGAGTGATGTTGGCCTGAGCAGCCTGCTGTGTGCGGGCCATGCTGCCTGAGTGGCCATCCCAGGTCACCTGAGAGAGTAAAATACATCAGATTAACACAACTTGGCCAGACTGCAAAGAAATCCAGCAAGCAGCTTGAGAGAAAGAAAAAATTCAAGACTCTGTGTCTCTGAGCATTCACAATGCTACAGGGACCTATCACAAAAAAACACAAACCCCCACCAATCAAACAAAAATTCCCCATTTCTACTCTACCTTTTCCTCTGGTTTCTGGATCTCTTCTTCTCCAATCTTTTTACCAATGGCTGTCTCCTCTACACCAAAGATATCAGTACGACGCTCTGCCAGCTGCTTCAGGCTGCTCTCAATATCCAAACCTGAGGGAAAAAGAGCAATTATTATCTCAAAGCATATAACCAAGCCTCTTACTCATCTATTATTTGATACCTAGTGGCTGATTGATGCCCTTTTTACACAGAATATTCTGAGTTGGAAGGGACCACAAGGACCACCAAAGTACAACTCCTGTCCCCTTTCTGGTTTTTTTTGGAAAGATGCTGGCCAGCACCAGCTGACAAACACACCCATCTCATTATCACACAAAGGGCATCACACAGAGCTACATTTCACATGGTCCTGATCAGTGGGGGCAGTGAGGGGCTGTGTAATCAATGCTCAAAGCTGACCTGGGGCATAGACTTCATCATCACTCTGCTTCTCGCGGATGGATCGATCCCGCTGCTCCAGCCACCGTGGATCCAGGAGCCCAATCCTCATGTGCTCCTGCATTTTACTGGCAGGAATCTTTTCTCCAGTGATGGGAGACACGAGGTACTCATCAGGAGCCGGGGCAGGTGGTAATGGTTTTGAGGCTAGAACAAAACCAGAGTGTTGGTTCAGTCTAGAAAGAAATGGTTTGGGATTTTTCAGGAAGGAACAAAGGTGGTTTTTTTATTTGATTTACCTTTGGGATCGTAATCTTTCCGCACAATGACCTGATCTGGTGTGGGAGGGAGTGGGGGTGGCATTGGGGTTTCTGGAGGAGGAGGAACCTTCTGACCTTCATCTTCATCATCTGACCCCTTATTGAAAAGGAAACAAAAATCATAACCAAGTTCCAATGGTCAAATTCCTTTGAGAGAGACATAAAATCCTACACTGTGCTGGAAGAATGGATTATGCAGCTTCAAAGCAAGGGAGCTGTTTTGGACACCTATGGCAGAGTGGTTCCTCTGTACCACAACTCAGGAATTCAGCAGCCCCAGAAGAGGAAGCAAATATTCCTCAGCTTCCACATTACAGCAGCCTTGCATGCAGGGGCTTACAGTTAACCACACTCTTGTTCCCTGTTACCAGAAAAACAGCTTACAGTGGGCAGAGCCTAAGATGAGTCATCTTTTGGTGCTCCAGACTCTGGGCACAAAAAAGCCTGAAAGACTTAGAACCACAGAAATATAAAATCTACACCACTGGGTGCCAAAATTACTGGATTTCTCTCTTGGAACTTGCATTGTCATGGAAAACATTAAAAAAAACAACCATGTACCAGCAGTAACAGGTTGTTTGGAGATTTCATCAAAGGGAAATTTCATTTCCTCAAGAAACTGAAGAACTGTTTACAGTGAAAATGGGGACCATAATAAACCACATGAACCTTAGGGAGGGGACAAAATCCTATTGTCCAGTTACCTCATCCATATCTTGCACTTGTGTGTCCTGATCCAGCTGGACTGGAGGCTCATCTGTTTTCTCTTGCTTTTCATCTTCCTCATCTGATTCCACCTCCATCTCCACCTCCTCACTTTCTCCAAACTTCTCGTAACGCTCTTGGATCAGGATTCGAGCTCCCAGCTCTTCTGGAGTGGTGGGAGGAGGGAAATTCCCTACAATGCAGAAAACAGAGCTTCTGTTTCTCTATCCCATTTCATTACTCAACACACACTGACAGAAACACCAATTCTTCAACAAAAAGCAGTGGCAACAAAATCCTTGGCAGACAGAGGATATGGAAGGGAATGGATAGAGTCTGTACAAACACCAGCATGACAAATGAAGATAAAGAGACTTAAAAATGGAAGCACTACTAGAAAGTGTGACAAGTTCTGCTGTGGCAAAGTGGACCTGGACTTCCTTCAAGGAGAACATCAGTGACGCCAGAAAAAAACAACAGCCTTGCAAAATATCACTGTAAGGCTTTTCCCTTCAACTCTGGAGGATAAAGGCTGTAAACCCCAACATCTGCCTAAAAATGGCACTTCAAGACACATTTCCTGCACAAAGGGGGCAGTTTCATACAGGTGACAATATTTAACATCAGTACCTTGTTCGTTGGGCTGGAAGTCAACTGTTTCCACAACCACAAAGTCATGCCAGTCAATCTGGGCATAAGCAACACGCTCCTTCTCCTTCTCCTCCTCTTCCTTCTTTCTCTCTCGCTCCTGGAACTTGGCCCACTCCACTCTGTAATAGACCTGCAGGAGCAGGCAGAGCACAGTGTCACACAAGGAACAGCACAGCCATCTCACTGCTGCTTTGCAAATGAAAGGAAGAACAGCTGGAGAAGTGTCAGGCTGCAAGAGGTTCTTCCCCCAGAGGTGCTGGCACTGCCCAGGCTCCCCAGGGAATGGGCACAGCCCCGAGGCTGCCAGAGCTCCAGGAGCGTTTGGACAGCGCTGCCAGGGGTGCCCAGGGTGGGATGTTGGGGGTCTGGGCAGGGCCTGGAGCTGCACTGGACTGGATGATGGGATCCTTCCCATTCAGGATATTCCAGGATTCCACTTTGTAAGCACTTGGAAATGGGGTTGTGCAGTATCTCTGTGCTGCCACGAACTACCCCCAACACAAACACCAGCTGCAGTTTAAAGCAACTTTGAGCCCCTGTACTCGAGTGACAGCAAGTGACACATCCCTTTTATTCTCTATTTGCTGCCAACAAGCCAAAAACATGCAAAGAGAAAAAAATTCAAAACATAACTGAAACATTATAGCATTTTTGCAATTTTTTTCTGGATACCTGATCTAGGACTTCCTTAGGATTTTCAGCCTCCTTCTTGAGCTTGAGGAGTAAGCCCTTTGGTGGGATCAAGATCTGAAACACATTTTGCATGACAGTTAGTGACAATTCATTGTGCCAAAGCCTATTTCAGAGCAATTATTCTCTTTTCACATGCTAAAAATACCAGCAGACCCCTAGGGCTATATCCCATTTATTCTGCTGCAGCCCTCTCACTACTACTTACTGCTCATCCCTGCACTTCAAAATATTCACTTGTGGCCCTCTAATTATCTTCTGGATTGAAAAAAAAAACAAATCTTAACTGAGATTACAATAGTGTGTGGTACATTTAGGTGACAGCCCACTGTGTTCAGTACCCTGAAGAGCAGGATTTAAAGGATGGATTCCTGGGGCTGTATTTCCAGCCAGGTTTGTAGGGCTCCATCAGCGCTCCAAACGGATTCCTGCTGTGGAAGGAATCACCCTGCCCGGAGTACCTTTGTGTACTGCTCCACCAGCTTGGTGAAGTAGTTGAACAGGCTGTGCTGGGGGCGAAGGAAATCAAACTGGTAATTCCTCTGCTCCTTCTGCATGAGCTGGGTGAGGAACTGCCTCCCATTGCGGGCCACGAACTGCGCCGTGAGCTTCACCACGTCCAGGTCGAAGGCCGAGATGGACGGAGGGTCCGCGATGAACTCGAACTCGGGCGGGGGCTCCTTGGGAACCACCGTCTCCTGGATCACCTGGGCCTGCACCTGCAGGAGAATGGACACAGCTCAGTGACTTCTTGCAAGGAACACTCACCAAACACTCAAGAGAATCCTTTTTTTTTCCCTCCAGCTGCTGTGGGAAAGCAATGGCAGTTGCCATCCTGGCAGGATAAGAATCCATCAGGTATAATTCAATACTATTAAAAATGTTGTTTGAACAGCAAACAAATCTGGAAAGTATGAGGACTTTGCTAGAGCCCTTGAGGACCACCAACACCACGGTGTGGCTGCTGGCCATGCCAAGCATGGCAAAGCCCTGGATTCACTCCATGCCCTTTTCTCACGCTGAACAAGGTCAGCACCATTTTGTACCCCATGTTTTAACAGCAGGTTGATCCTTCTCACAGGAAAAGTTTCTACAAAACAGTGCATGGAACAAGGCCAAGCAGAACTCCAAGGGATTTCCAAGGCTTGCCTCTGCCACATCTAGTCCAAGTGATCCTTTGTGACTTTATCAATCAATACAGAGCTAAACTTAATTAAAATTGACCAATTAAACTGTATATTGGCAGTTTCTAACAACTTTAAGTTACCAGCACCTGGCAGATGCACATCTGCATCAAAACAAAGCCCCAGACACTCAACTCCAAGCCTGACAGTGCTGGCATTTTGACAAATGTATAACAAACTGCTCCTTCCTGACTTTGGAGCTTCTGTCCTTCTCAATCCCAGGCTACACCACCACTCCAAAGTGGCCAAATTCTTCCCCAAAGCGATGCAAAGGAACACTCACTTTCTGTGGGAGCTGCTGCTGGGCACTCTGCTGCTGCTGCATGACCTTGGGGATGGCAGCTGAGGGCTCCTGGGCTTTGCCCTCCTTGAACTCGGTGACCTTGTGCCGGTAGTAGGCATGGTAAGGGTCATTTGGGTTCAAGAAGTTGAACTTGGGGTTATTTATTTCATTCTGACGAATTCGGGCTTCAAATTCTGGACCATTTCTGGGAAGCAATGAGAAAAATTGTTTAGGTCATCAACTCAAGTGTAAAAGTCTCTTTCAGACTAGGACATGTTGAGGCATCAGTCCCTTGGAAGATCATTTTCTCTCTCACATGGGAGGAGTTTTTTTCTCAGTAGCTCACACCCAGCTGGACACGAACAAGTTAGAGGCAATTCTCTCTCTAATTTTGTCTTTAATGTGAATATTAAAAATTCACCCTCACAAGTGTTCCACAGTCACATCTGACTGCACTCAAAGGTCATTTCCATCACTGACTGAAGTCTACAAGTTACTCACTGCATCCATTTTATCTGCTCTATTAACAAGTTTTCAAGATTAATTTCAGTTCCAGAATGATCATATAAGGAAAAAAAGCAGGTAACCATCAGCCTGTGCAGGGACCGACCAGGCCACAGTGCTGCATTTAGGAGCCCCAAGTCCAGGTAACATCCCCTCCTCCCACCCAAAGCACGAGCCAGTTATTTCAGGGCACTTTGAGAAAATTCCCAGCTGCCACAGGGTGTTCCTCTTCATATTCTCTGGATAGCTCCCAGTCTCATTTCAACATTCCACCTCCTCCAAAAGGGGAGGTCTCTACAATCCCAAAGGATAAACACAGCCCCTTCCTTATGTTCAGAAGCAGCCAACACTCCTTGGCAGCACTTTAGAGATGAGTTACAAAATAAGGGTTTGACTGGAGCAGCATTTAGTAATTCTCTGAAACCAAAACCCACCACATTTAGCATTAAAACACAACCATAAGTCCTGTACAAGGCTTCCTTTGCACCTGGAATTTGGGTGTCCCCTCAGATCAGGCCCTGTTACCCAGTTATTGCAGCACCCACTGCACATTTGAACAAGGACTTCATCGATTTATTACCAGTTTCCCTAGCAAAGGCTGTCTTACACCCTTCTCAGCAGAATATTGTTTCTTTGCCAGTCTCACTGGTACAGCCTCAATCCTTAAAATCCCTCATGCAAAACCACAAAACTGGGACCTGCTTCAGTTTCCAGAGCTGCACTGAAGAGCAGAAGCATGAAAATCCCAGGAAAAAGAGACACCACCAGTGTCACTCACCTGGCTACAAAGCTGGCAGTCTTGTCCACAATATTCCTGACCTCTGGAGGAGGGTAAATAATTCCCACCACAGGCTTGGCTGGTGCTGCTTCCTCTTTAGGCTCCTCTTCTGGCTGTAATAAAGATTGTTTCATTACAAAAGGTGAAGGGGTGTCAGGATTGTGCACTACAAACACAATTCCAACAGCACACATTTACTCATCTTCCTCCTCAGCCCCTCAATCACTGAATTGATTGAACAACCTGGATCATCCATCTCACCAATTCCTTGGCTTCTCAGAGGGAGAGACAACCTTTTTCTGCCTCTCAGGGGCACCTGCTGTAGGGGCAGGGACAGCAGGAAACAAAGGAAGGTGCCTCCATGGGAACCAAAACAATTTTCACTATTTCAGCCTTGACTCCAAGTATGTTTTTAAATGCTGAGCCAAGAGGCTCCACTAACATTTACAGAAATAATTCATCATTCCTCACCAGGTGTGGCAATTCTGAATGTTCCAAGGGGCCTGTGGGACCTGAGTTATTAACTCCACATTAAATAAAACACTGCTTTAATGCTGTAGTTGCAACAGAAGCTGTTTTGAAGAGAAAATCTCCAACAGTGTTTATCTCACTGATGTTACAGGAGGATCCAAACTAAAATCCCAGAACCCTCCTTGTGGATGGCTCTGTATTCCAGTAAAACCAGAAGCTGCTTTTGCAGGATACTAAAGATGCTGTTTCCCTTTCCTCACCAAGCAGCTTCCAAGAAAAAGTGTTATAAACCAGGACAGACCTGCTGGAAATGTTTATAATCCTAACAGGGACAGTCAGGGATAACTTAAAATCCAGGTAAAGCTCCCAGCTCTGCCAAATCCATGGAGAATCCAAGCCAGAAAATGTTCTCAGTCAAACTGATCCCTGGAAGTGTCCAAGGCCAGCTGGACAAGACTTGGAACACCCTGGGATAGGGGAAGGTGTCCCTGCCCTGGCAGGGGGTGGGAGGAGATGGGCTTTAAGGTCCCTTCAAACACAAACCATTCCATAAAATACAACCTTAATAAAGTGTGTTAAGAGAAAGGCACCATGATTATTTTTAGTTTTCATTCCCACTCCCTCAGAACATCATCTTGATGAGCTGAAGGATGAGGCAACTCTACACTTGAGATATCTTATTTAACAGTGATGCTGAGTTGCCTTGGTAACATCTGTGCATAAAAGTCACCGGGTTTTTGGGGGAGAATCACAATTTTCCCAGGTTCTCAGTGAGATCAGCTCCCTGTCAGCTCCAAGAGTGCTGATGTTGCTCTGTGAGAATCAGGACAGCAGCTCCAGCTCTGTGAGAGCTGGATTCCCATCTCAGGAGAGCTGCAAAGAATATTAATATGGCCAAGAGAGGCAGGATCTGGGAGGGTACTGGGATACACAGCACTGCCACGCTCTCTCAGACTTTCAATCCTTCCACACATCACGCCTGGACCTCGGGTGGCTCCCACAGCTCCTGGCAACCCCCAATACTCACTGCAATCACAGCCCTGGGGCACTGCTAAGGAAGGGCTCAGTTCCTGCCCAGCCCCAGCAGGATGCTGCTGTCTCAAAGGAATCCTGGAATGATCTGGGCGGGAAGGCAACCTAAAGCTCATCTCCTCCCACCCCGTGCCATGGGCAGGGACACTTCCCACTATCCTGGCCTTGGGCA
>NC_031784.1:12514599-12544984 GCF_001522545.3 Parus major
AAGCAGGAATGCACCAATGCGGCGCGGGAGGGGTGGGGTTGTCATGGCCACAGGGCTGGGACGCCGAGGCCTAGCACAGGACCCGGGCCCGGCGTTTCTTCTCCGCTGTTGCTACTGATTCCTCCGGTTCTCCAGCACTCCTGGAGACCGCCGGGCCCGGGGGTTAGCGTGCCGGTCCCTCTCCAGCAGCCTGTCCCAGCAGGGCGTTCCCTCCATCCCAGGCTTGCTGACCCCATCTCTCCCTGGCCTGGTGGCCCCGTTGTTCCTGGGCCGTGTCCCACACCATGGCGCACCTCCTGGGCCACCGCGGCTGCATGGAGAGCCTGCGGGCCGACCTGCGGGACCTGCAGGCCGCCATCGCCGACGTGTCCTCCCGGGCCGGCGCCGTGCGCTTCCCCTCATGGAAGTTCCCCGACAAGGTGTCCTGCGAGCTGGACATGTCGGTGCTGCTGCAGCGCTACAGGCACAGCGACAGCGAGCCCCAGTTCAGCCAGCACGCACATGTGGTGCTGCTGGAGCTGCTCATAGACAGGTGAGAGGCACCAGCACCCCGGGGCGGCCCCTGCCCCGGGCAGGACAGGGAGTTGTGTGTCTGAACTTACCCAAGTTTTGGGCAACTTGGCACAGAAAAAACTTGAAGCTGTTAGAGAGTGTCCAAATGCGGGCTGAGAGGGTGGTGAAGGGCTGAGGGTGACAGCACTTGGTCTGTTCAGCTGGAACAGAGCAGACTGAGGTCAGACCTCACCGGGGCTGCAGCTCCTCCTGGGGAACTGCTCTGATCTCTGTGACCGGGGATGGGATTCAAAGGAATGGCTCGAGCTGTGCCACACAAGTTTAGGCTGCATATCAGGAAAAGGTTCTTCCCTCAGAAGGTGCTCAGGCACTGAAGAGGTTCCCCAGGGAATGATCACAGAATCAGCTAGGTTAGAAAAGACCTTGGAGATCATCAAGTCCACGCTATGACATAACACCACTTTATTGATTAAACCATGGCACCAAGAGCCACATCACGGCCCCAAGGCTGCCAGAGCTCCAGGAGCCTTTGGACAATGCTCTCAAGCACAGGGTGGGATTGTTGGGGTATCTGTGCAGGGCCAGGAGCTGGGCTTGATGATCCCTGGGTCCCTTCCAGTTCAGGATATCCCATGATTTCATGAAGTTTTTTAGATGCTTTGTTCCCCATGTATTTCCATGATGAGCAGTGCCAGCACCTCGGCCTCATGCCCTGCTGAGCTTTAAAACCCAGCTCATTTCCCTGCTTAGAGCTCCCAGCACAAACTGGCCACGAAGAAGCAGAGCCAGACATGATCCACCCAGGAGCTGAGGTGGAGCAGATGGGACAGGCTTGTTAAACTGCCTCCCAAAGCATAACTGAAACACTTCAGCATTTTTGCAATTTTTTGGAAACATTAGGACACAGATGCATCGACAGCCTTGGGAGGCCAAAGCCCCTTCTGCAGTCTGGGTGAAATAAATACAGCTCTGCTTTAAAAGATGAGCCATTCTCACTGAGCTGTTGGCCCTAAAAGTCAGGATTTGCAGCAGCATGGGTGCCCCAAATGAGTGGGGGGAGCTTGATCACAGCCTCTTGGAAGTGGCTGCTCCATGAAGCGATCCATGCCTGGGGAGTCCCCGGAGTAACAATCCCACCCTCCTGCCTCACACCAGCTTTGCTGGGTGATGGGAGTGGGCTGACCTCGGTGCCCCAGCTCACATTCCCAGCTGCTCCAAGTTGTTTTTCCCTCGGCACAGGCTGCTGCTGCTGCTGCAGAGCTTCACTGGCTACGCCGAGACGCTGCTGAGCGGGCAAGCGGTGCCGCCGGCGCGGGGCCTGGGGCCCTGCATGTCCGCGGGGCTCACGGCCAGGACCTTCTGGAGCACCATGCTCAAACTTGGGGCCTTCTGCCAGCAGCTCCAGGATGAGGTGGGACACCTGGGGACATCCCATGAGCTGAGTCACTCCCCTCTCTGCAGGATTTGGATCGTGGTCCTTCTCAACACCCTGTGGCCACGCCAGATGTGTGTGCACCCTTTGAGTGCTGGCCTCTGTGTCACACATCTGTTCCCTCCCAGCCTGAGCCCCTTCCCTCCAGCACTCCCAGCTGTGCCAATGCATCCATCCTGCTCTAGGATCTCGGGATGGGTGAGCTGGGCTGCCTCTAGAGCTTGGAAAATATTCTCCTACTGCCAAAATGTTGCAGCTCTGCTGATCCCACTGTGGATCTGAGCTGCCCCAAGACAGTTAAATAACTGGTGGTAAAAACAACCTCTCCTGCATTTCATTTTCCCCAAAATGATCTTTCTCATGGAAAAGTCTCACAACAATCCATGTGGCAAAACCAGGAGGCAGTGCAGGGGGTGGGAAAGAAGGGATTGCTGGGGAGTTGGAAGTTGCTGTCCTATCTCCACACCTGATTAGGTTTTTATGGGTCATCTTCACTTTGATCTGGGCCCCAGTTTAATTCTGTGCTCTGTCCCTCAGGAGAAGGCTTGCAAGCGGGAGATCCCCACACAGCAATCCACTCCACCTTCTGCTCCCCAGGCTGGGAAATATCAGAAGGAGCACCTAAAATGCCTCTTGCCAGATGTTTTGGAGTCAGGAACTGCCCCAGAGGCTGCCCAGTCATCTGTGTGCCCATGTCCAAGTGTCCATGTGCCGGCCAGCTCAGACAGCTCCCAGCCCAGGGCTGGCCCCAGCCTGGCTCTGAGCACCCGCAGTGTCCCCACACAGACCCCAGGGTCACCCCTGGGCTCCTGTGACACCTGCTCCAGCACCCAGGCCAGCCTCCACGAGGTGAGCAGAGCCATCACCAGCATCTGCCAGAGCCAGAACATCCCTTCTGCTCTCAGCAAATTCCAGGAGGTGCTGAAGGACAGCGCAGAGAGAAGGAACCTCTCTGCAACAGACATGAGCTACTGGGCCTCGGAGCAGAGCAAGGCCCTCTCCCGGATCAGTAAACACCTCCAGGGGCTGCTGCAGCAGGTGAACCCCCTGAAGGCTGAGCTGGAAGAGATGGGCAAACAGGAGAAGAAGCTGCAGAAACAGGTTGAGGACTTTTCCAGGAAGCTGCAGGCAGAGAAGGATGCCCGAGCAGAGCAGCAGAGGAAGGCTGAGCAGAGCCTGAAAGCCAAGGACAAGGAGCATTCCGAGGCTGTGGCCAGGCTGGAGCAGGACAAGGACGATCTCCGGAGAGGTACAGAGCTGTTCCCAGCATCCCCTCCCACGCCCGGGGGCATTTGCAGAAGAACAGAGTCCATGGGCAAATTTTGGCCCCACCACGACCAGCAGGGCGTTTTGTAGCTGCTGGGGGATTTTCCCTGCTGTGAGGCTAATCCCAGGCACTGGGAGTTTGTGTCCTATTATTTCCCTGATAGCACAACACCATCACTTGACAAAAACACTTTGGTGTGGCTGTTTGCTTCCCCTTGGTTTAGGTGGTTTTTTTTTGAGGAACTGATTAATGAGAGAGTTTTCTTGCTGGTTTAGGAGCTGCTCTGCTGGAGGAGCGACTCTCAGCCCTGAAGGAGGAACTGGCAGAGAAGCAGGTGGCTGTGCAGGAGCTGGGTAAGGGGCTCACCCAGGGGCTCATTCAGCTCACACCTCTCCCCTCTCACCCTGGCCTCTTGAGTGTTTCACACCCACAGAGCCCCCAGCACGCCCAGACTGGGCTGTGGGGATGGGCAGAGAATGGGCCTCCTTCACAGCAGCACCTCAACATCACCCAGTGCCAGAGTGAGCTGATACTGATGGAAGTTTGAGGGGGGCCACAGGCCTTCTGTCAGACCTGTCTCCCTTTGCCAGGGCCTGTGGAGGGCATGAGGTGCCCCTGAACCACAGAATCATGGACTGGTTTGGATGGGCAGGGATATTAAAGCCCATCCATTCCCACCGCTGCCATGGCAGGGACACCTCCCACTGTCCCAGGCTGCTCCAAGCCCCAATGTCCAGCCTGGCCTTGGGCACTGCCAGGGATCCAGGGGCAGCCCCAGCTGCTCTGGGCACCCTGTGTGGGCGGACCACCCAGCTGGTCCGCCCACCCTGCCAGGGAATAATCTCTTCCCCCTATCCCATCCATCCCTGCCCTCTGGCAGTGGGAAGCCATTCCCTGTGTCCTGTCCCTCCATCCCTTGTCCCAAGCCCCTCTCCAGCTCTTTTGGAACCCCTCCAGGCACTGGGAAAGGTTCTTAAGTTCTCTCTGGAGCCTTCTTTTCTTCAGGCTGAACACCCCCATCCCTCTCATCACCTCCATGGTCCTCCAGCATCTCGCCCCTACCCAGCCTGGGCCACGGTGGCTGTGTCTTCCCAGAGCTCTCCAAGACCACCTTGCTGGAAAAGATGACCACAATGGTTGCCCGGAGCCAGGTGCTGGAGCTGGAGGAGAAGGTGCAGGTGCTCATAGGCCAGAGGGACAGCCTGGACCAGGAGCTGAATGCCACCAGGGTGCAGCTGGAGAAGGAGAAGGTCCGTGTGGAGAGCATGTTCCAGCACGAGGAGGTACAGCCGGCTCTGGAGTGGACGGCTGAGCTGCTGCTCCGTGTCAGGGCTGTGGGGAATGGGTGCCACAGCCCCACACAGGCTCACCCCCACCACCACAGTCCCTGCAGGCTAAGCAGAGGACCCTGCTGCAGCAGCTGAACAGCCTGGACCAGGAGCGTGAGGAGCTGCAGACCAGTCTGGCCGAGGCCGAGGAGGAGAACGCCCGGCTGGTGGAGCAGCTGGAGCAGAGCCAGGAGCAGAGTGGGAAACAGCTCCAGGCACAGCAGGTGAGTGCTGGTACCCAGGTGTGGGACACAGGCTGTGCCACAGGGCTGTCAGGACACTGCTCTGTCCCACAGCCAGATTTCCCAGGAGGGATACTCTGGGGCCTAGGGTGACACTGTCACATGGTCACATCCTCTTGGGATTCCCTGGGGAAGAGCCCTCTCCCTCCACCCTGTGCCAGACAAGTCTCTGGTGGAGTCAGGGCAGAGGGGAGCAGCAAGAAGGGACATCTTGAGGTGCTTCCACATCTCCAGTCTTCTGTTCTTGGACACCTGGACATGCTGCACACTTCACAGTTGGTGCTGCTGCTTCCAGCACACACAGGGATCTCACAGCTAAAACCCTGTACATTGTCACTGTCCCCAGTGCCACAGGACATCCACCCATCAGGGAAGGGTGGGAGCTTTCCATGAGGGGCTGAGTCCTCACTCCTGCAAACTTCATTTCCTCCCCACTGTACCACACAGGAGCTGCTGGACACGCTGCAGGAGGAGAAGCTGGCACTGGAGCAGTCCATCCTGGAGCTGCAGGCAAACACATCCCAGCTGCAGGAACAGGCACAGGAGCTGAGGGAGCGGGAAAGGCTCCTGGTGTTCTTCCCTGATCTCCACATCCCCACTGAGACGCAGTTTGAGAGTAAGGGAGCAGATGGCAGCAGAGTGTGTTTGTGCCTTGGGGTCTCTGGAGCTCTCAGGGGATCCTGCTGTCCCACTGATAACCAGGAAGGGCTCAGAGCCCGTGCAAAGCACCCATCCCTGCATGGGTGCCGTGCATCCCACATTTTGGGGCAGGATACACAGCAGGACCAGGACATGGCAGAGCTTCCTCTGCCCACGGGGCTTGGGGTCCCAGCTGCCACTTCCCGGGCAGTGCCGGTGCTCCCTGCCCAGGGCAGGCTCCTTTCCTTGGGAGGCAGGAGGGCTGGCCATGCCTCTGAGCAGGCAGGCAGCAGCTGCAAGCTGGGCTCTCTTGGATTTTGTTTGCAGGCAGCGGGAACTTGACAGAGGACATGGAGAGTCAGCTCCAGGCCAACACCATCCGGATCGAGGTGCTGGAGCGAGAGAACGCACAGCTCGAGGCTCTGCTCGCCAAGGTGAAGGCAGCAGCTGAGCAGGGCGTGCTCAAGGTGAGCTGGGTGCCACAGGGGTGGGTGCTGTGTACCCCAAAACCACCCCCTGGCCCCCAGACACCCTCTGAGGACCCTGTGAGGGCCAAGCCCAGGCTGCACATGTTGCTGGGAGGTCGCTCTGGTTTAACTGGTGTTGCCTGGGTTGGTTCCAGCTCCTTCCCATCACTGACCACCAGCTGTGGTGGCCAAGGGATGTGATTAGAGCTGAAGCTGGTGGTGGGAAATTTCACCTGCTCTTCTCTTCCCCAGCTTGTCCCAGAGGCCCAGCTGGGGTCCCAGCTCCACAGGGAGGCTGGCAGGCAGGACCCTGGGTGAGTAGGAACCCAGAGGAAGAGGCTGGGGGCGTGTTCCCTGCTCTTCTTCCCCTTTGACTGCTCCCACCCCACAGGCGGCTCAGCAGTGGAAGCAGCAGGGACAGCACAGGGACGCCAGGATGCACAAACAAGGCCTGGCATGGAGCTGCCAGCAGCCACAACTCCAAACAACTCCAGGCAGAGCCCACATCCCAGGCCAAACCCTGCCTAACGCTCTCAGTGCGACGCCTGGGGCTGGGCCTCCCGTCACACCACACCGGGGCTCACCACAAATAAACACAGATCAGTCTGAACTTCCCAACAGAGAAATTGTGTTATACCAGCAGCCACCTGCCCTGCCCAGGGGACCTCATTACCAGTTCTTTGTGCATTAGGAAGGTGCATTCCCTTGGGAAACCCGGGCTCCGCCTGGTTCCTTGGGGAGCTGCTCCAGGGACGTTCCTGGGCACTGGAGCTCAGTCACCCATGGCTGTGCCACTGCTGCAGTCCCCAAAAGAGCCCTGGGCAGGACACAGCATGTACTAACTCCTGCCAGGAATCATTCCCAAGAGGGGACTGGGATGTGGCCACACTTGGAAGAGGAAAGCAGAGCTGGCCTGGGATGAGAGGAGTCTGAGCCACCCTTAGCCCACCAGCACAGCCACAACCTGGGAAAGTCATTTCCCCCTTCCACGAACACCCAGAGGGGCTGGGAGTCACTGGTGCAGGCTGGCCCTGACCTCTGAGCTGCCTCCCCAGCACTTTGAGCGCCATGCAAGCCCCACACAAACCACACAGCCAGCCTTGCTCCATGTTTAATAGGGACGGATACGTGCCATGTTGCAGCCCGTGGGGCAGGACCCAGGCAGGGCTCACAGCAGGTCCCCAGTGACTGTGCTGGGTGAGCCAAGCCCTGTGTTGGCTCTGCAGCTGACTCGTGCCATCCTTTCTAATAAGTTATTATAAATAAAGTGTCTGACCCCTGCCCTCCCACACTGAGGCTGTGAGTCTCCCCACAGCCCTGGCAGGTCTGTCACCCACCTCCCAGAGGGGCTGGCACTGCAGCCAGGCTCTGCCTACCCTGCCACAGCCACCAGCAAATAGACAAAAAACCCAAGACTTAAAAAAATTGCTGTGAGCAGGGCAAGAGCACAGCAGGAATAGGTCTCTCCCTGCCCTAGCTCCCACCCCAATACACCCACGGGTGCCCCAAATCTTCCCTCCCCAACACTGCCCATCTGGACCCCCACCCCTCTACTCACACCCAGCAGGAGAGCCCCGAGCCCTTCCCTCTCCAAAGTCTGGGCACTGTGCCGGGCACAGCCACACCAACCCTGCTCCGGCAGCAAGCGCCACTCACCAGGCACCCCCTGCCCCCCTCCCTGTCCCTGGAGCGGCCGTGCTCTGTCCCTGGAGTGTGTCCTCAGGCCAGCTAGCTGTCTGTGCAGCAGTTCCCTGCAAGGGAGGACAGACAGCCTTGGCACAGGGAGCCTGGCAGGCTCCAGGCCCTCCCTGGCCCGTTCCCCAGGGCCAGCGGGGGCTCAGCTGGGTGCCAGGGCGGTTCTCACCCAGGATGTTGCGCTTGCAGAGAGGGCAGGTCTGCTGCAGCAGGAGCCAGGGATCCACACAGTCCCGGTGGAACTCATGGGAGCAGGGCAGCACCCGCAGCCACTGCCAGCAGGGAAGTGAGGGCACATGTGAGCACAGCCGGGTGGCAGGGACACAGCCCAGACCCTGGCAGGGACACCCTGGCCCTGGCCAGTGACTGGAGGCTCAGCCCAGGGTGGGCTCCAGTCCTCCCAGTCCCACCTGGCTCTTGTGGAACTGGTCCAGGCAGACAGCACAGCTGTCGATCTCGCAGGCCCGGCTCCGGGGCGGTTTCCCGGGATGGTACCGCCGGGTTTTCAGCGCCAACAGCCGCTGCCGGATGTGCCGCTTCAGGTCCAGCTGTGGGGACAGAGCCGAGGGTCAGAGCCCACCCCAAAACCCCCAGCACGGAGCACAGCGGAGACATTCCCACATTCCCACCTCGGCATCCCGCTCCGACAGGTCCTGCCGCGACTGGCGCTGCGCCTGCACCATGACGCCGGTGCAGAGCAGCAGGGCGATCAGCAGGATGGTGTTCCACAGCTGCTGCAGGTACTTCTGTGGGGACAGCACAGTGGGGATGGCAGCCAGAGAGCCCAGCCCCACTCCCAGCCCCACCCAAACCCCAGTGCCGTACCTGCACCTGCGAGCTGCTCTCCCCGGGACAGATGACCCCCTGCCACTCCCCGTAGAGGCCCCCTCGGGACAGGCCACAGGTTGACCACAGCGTGAGGGTCACTCCCTGCAAGGCAGGACACGGCATTGCTGATGGCCACAGCAGCGTCCAGCAATGCCAGCACACGTGTCCTGGGAGGAGGAACACTGGTGCTGCCAGCTGCTCTGTTCCCAGTGGATCCCTTCCCTGCTCCCTGCAGCTGCTTCCCATGGATAAGAGGAGTTTGGCTGGGCACAGTCATGCCCTCCCACTGGCAGAATGAGGAAGAGGAGGACACACAAACATACCAGGTTCTCTAGCAGCACTGCCTGGTACGTGATCTTTGCCGTAGCCCGGAGCCCACTGTGAGCAAAGAGAAAGTGTCCATTCCATGGACACAGCAGGATCCAGACACAGCTCTCTAGTGCCAGGGGCATCCCCTCCCCACACAGCCAGACAGTCACCAAGGGGGACCAGACCAACAGACAGGGGAGGTGACAACAAGAAACTTCCTCCCCAGCTGTGCCCAGCCCTCAGTGATCTTGCAGAGAGCTCTTCCTCCCAACCTCATGCCTCAGTTTCCCCATGTGTGACACCATGGCAGCAATCCCAATATCCCATGTCAGGAGGATTGACAGGGTCCCACTGCTGCTGGCAGTGAGAACAAACACCCACGGAGGTTGTGGGGATGCTGGTGCCACAAGAAGAAATAACTGGTCTCAATGATTTCTACTGAGAGTCCTAAAGCTCTTGGGTGAGGCCACTGTCACACCTGCCACCACATGGGGAACCATGGAAGGGCTACAGCCCTGGGGAAGGGCTGGATCTGACCCAGATCCCCTCTGGAAACACATCTCAGCCCCAGCTGGCCTTGGCATGGCGCAACACCACCCCAGCAAACACCATGGGCTGAGTGAGAAACCCCCAGGGTGGTCCCTGGGTGTCACAGCCTGCAGAGTGACCAGGCAGGGTTCAGCCCCTCCCACACCCCAGCCCGTACCGCAGCAGCGCTCCCAGCAGCCTGGTGACGTTGTCCGAGGACTGGATGACGATGACGGGCTTGGCGAGCAGCTGGGACACGTCCAGCTGCACCGGGAGGGAAGCGGAGCCGTCAGCGGGGCATGATCCCCGCCCGGCCCCACCGCCGGCACTGTCCTACCTCACGGATGGTGTTCTGGTTCAGCGCCAGGATGAGCAGGGCAGAGGCCCCCAGCACCAGGGCCCGCTTCATCTGCAGGGACAGAGGGGACACGATCAGGGGACAGCGGGGCTGTGTCACCAGCAAGCTCCTGTCCTGCTGCAGGAAGCACCCAGCACCTCTTTGCCAGGGTGAAGGGTCACAAGGGACCCAAGAGGGGACAGAAACTGTCAGAGACCCCCTTGGCCACCAAGCACAGACCAGGACCCCCTGGATCTGGCCAGGAGACATCCCAGGTGACACCTCTGCAGTTTTGTGACCTGCAACACCACAGAAGCCCTCAAGCCAGGCAGGGGACAGAGCGAGGCAGAGGGGACAGGGCCAGGCAGAGGGGACAGGGCCAGGCAGAGGGTCACCTTGGTGACAACGGCGGTGGTGAAGGACTCCTCCTTGGCACCCCGGGGGCCCTCGGCCGGCTCCTCCGTGCCCACGGGCACCACCCCGATCCAGCTGTCAGCAGCACCCAGCTCCGGCTCCACGTCACCCACCTGGGGACATGGCAAGGAGAGGGAGAGCTGCGATGGATCCCAAGGTTCAGGGCATCCCCAAAGCACCTCCATGTTCCCAGGGGTCCTGGGGAGCCAGGCACTGTATGGGGACAGGGACAGCAGCTGGGGTAACACAGGGAACACGGCCTGGCCCCCGCTCTGCACCTTCCTGCACCTGCACCTTCTCTCTGCTGCTGGCCACACCAGAGCAGCGCTACCTGTCCTGGTCAGCCCCCAGTGTCCCAGGCGTCCCCACCAATCGCCCAGTGCCTCCCAGTGCCCTTCAGTTCCCACTTCTCCCCTGCCTCACTCATGTCCCAGTGCCCAAGGACTCACCCCAGCACCCACAGTGCCCACCGACCCCTCCTCCCACACTGACCACTGCCCTGCCAATGCCCACTGGTCTCGATATCTCGCAGTTCCCCCCGATTCCCCCTCATCACTGCCACCAGCACCCCCGTCCCCACCCCCAAACCGAGCAGCCTGTCATGTCTCCCAGTGCCCCCCAGTCTCCAGTGTTCCCCTCCCTCCCTCCCTCCCTTACTGCCCCCCTGGCCTCCCCAGTATCTCCCAGTTCCCTCCAGCTCCCCCTCGCCAGTGCCAGCAACCCCCCCCAGCCCCATTCCCCGTCTCCCCGCGCTCACCAGCACCAGGCGGCCTTGGATCTCCATCTCCTCCCGCTCCCCCCGCGGGCCCCCCCGGCCCGGCCCGGCCCGGCCGCCCCCCGCTCCCAGCACGGCCCCGCGCAGAGTGTACGAGCCGCCGGGCCCCGCGGCCCCGCTGCCGGCCCCGGCCCCGGCCGGCCCCTCCGCCCCGGGCCCCGACACGGCCACCTCGACCCGCGCGGGGGTCGCGGGCCCCGAGCCGGCCCGGCCGAGCGCCAGCAGCGGGGCGAGCAGGGCCGCCCGCACCGCCGCCATGGCTGCGCGCACCGCGCCCCGCAGCGCCCCCTGCCGGACGGGAGGACCCGCCATGCCCCCCACCGCCCGCAGGGGGAGCCCGAGAGCCCGCACCGGGACCGGGACCGGGATGGGGACAGGGACAGGGAAAGGGACCGGGACCGGGACCGGGACCGGGATGGGGACAGGGACAGGGAAAGGGACCGGGACCGGGACCGGGACCGGGATGGGGACAGGGACAGGGAAAGGGAAAGGGACACGGACGGGGACAGGGACAGGACAGGAAAAGGGATAGGGACTGGGACAAGGGTCGGGATACAGGGATGGAGATACAGGGATACAGGGATGGAGATGGGGATGGGGATGATGGGGATGCAGACCAGGATGAGGACAGAGAGCAGGAGAGTTACACTGACAGGGAGTGGGGACCGAGACTGAGACAGCAGCAACAACCACGACCAAGCTGGACACAGGGACAGAGCAAGGACAAAGACGGTGATGAGGACAGGGACCGGGATGGAGACCAGGAAGAGAACACGGACCAAGAGAGGGACAGGGACAAGGAATGGGGACTAGGATGGAGATTGAGACAGGGACAAGGGCTGAGACTGGGATGGGAACCAGCACTGGAACAGGGATGGAGCAGGGATAAGGACAAGGATGAGATTGGGATGGAAACAGGAACAAGGAGAGGCACTGGAAGAACAGGGAGTGGGAGCAACACAGGGACAAAGGCCAGGACCAGGACTGGGATGGGAACAGGGAGAGGGATCAGGAGAATGGGAATCGGGAGAGAGATGGGACAGGGACTAGGAGTGGGAGTAAGACAGGGACAAAGTCTGGGACTGGAATGGGAACCAGCAGCAACAGTAGGACAGGGATGGATGCAGGGACCAGGAAACCAACGGTCACCAGGAGAGTGACAGGGACAGGAACAGGCATGGGGACACAGATATCATGTCCACCACATCCCCATGTGTGGATACAGGGACTCATGGGGACACAGGGACACGTGTGCTCTGGGACAACAGGGACACGGGCACACCCCCAAGGTGACGTGGGCACAGCTGGGTGACATGAACACACACCAACACCCCAAAACTCAACTGCACCAGACACCCCTCAACACCCCCACCCGGGTGGGTGCCAGGCAGCCTCCAGTGCCACATCCTGACCCCTGGGTGCCACATCCTGGCCCTGCTCTGGCCACGTGTGCCCAGCACATGTGCCTCCGGGGGATTTGTCAGCTGGATTAGCCACAGCATGGGCCTAGGGTGACCTGCTTTTGGCAGCGGCCACGTCGGGGACGGGACTCGGGGCCGTGGGACCCAGTTCCCATGGCTGCAGGGTGCTGTGGGCCGGATCTGGGTGTGTCCCTGTGTCCCTCTTGTCCCCATCCATGTTGTAAGTGTGGGGGTGTAATCACAGGGTGGGCACGGTCTCTCCTCCCACAGCCACAGCCAGAGCCGGTTTAACCACACGGTGAAACATCCCGATTGCAACGGGTCTGGATGTGCCATAAACAACAGCCGGGAGCACAGCTGGCTTGGGAACCAGCCTGGAACGGAGAGCACGGACATGGGATTCGGGGGAACACCAAAATGGGGCCTGGGGATGCCTGCTGCCAGAGCTGCCCCATGGAGGGGACACGTGAGGGGTGCGAATGGCCCCATGGAGCATCCATAGGTTCATGGGATATGGTTGGCTTCCGGGACATCTGCAGCTCCAAGGGACACTTATGGGTCCACGGAACTTGGGTGGCTCTACGGGACATCTATGGGTCCCAGTTCCAAGGGACACATACGACTCCATGGCACATGAATGGCTCCTTGGAACATGCACAGATGGGACACAGGTGGCTCTGTGTGACATCCACAGCCTCAAGGGACATGTATGGTTTTATGGGATGTTCCATGGGTTATCCATGGACATGTGTAACTTTGTAGGACACCCATGGGACACCCACGGCTCCATGGGACACACACAGCCCTATGGGCATCCTGCTCCTGATCCCCATCTTCCAATCACTGCACCCGAGCCCTCAATCTGTCCCTGTCCCCATCTCCCATCCCTGTCCCAGGCCCTGCCCCCTCCACTCTCACCCTGTCCTTGCTCCACCTCCCATCCCTGTCACTGTCCCTTCTCCCTGACACCTGTCCCATATCACCATCTCCCATCCCACGGCCACATCTCCCTCCATACCCCAATGTCCTCCCACACCCTCTTTACCCCACAGTGTTGCCCAAACTCTCATAGGGCCCCCACCCTTCTGTACACTCCCTAACCCCCAGAGCCCCCTACACTCATCTCTCCCTTTCCCCCCCAAATCCTGACATCCCCCAAGGTCCCCTGAGCCCCTATACCCCCTGTTCCCCATATTCCCCGTGCACCCCTACCCCACATGTCCCCTACAGTCTCCAAGTCCCCTTGCTCCCATATCCCCCACACCCCCCGAGCCCCTCATACCCCGCAGGCCCTCTATGCCCCCACATCTCCAGTAGCCCCCATACTCCCCATAACCCCTAAGCCTTCTCATGCCCCCATATCCCCTATGGGCCCCATACCCTCCCACATCCTCCATGCCCCCACATCACTTAGAGCCCCCACACTCCCCTGCCCAAGTCCCCAGGCCCCCCTGGCCCTCCTCACACCTCCATATCCCCTCTAGCCCCCATACCCTTATAGCCCCCATATCCCTACAGCCCTCCATACCCCTCCATGCCCCCCATATCCCCCGTGTCTCCCTGTGCCCCCAAATTCCCCATAGCTCCCATAAGCCCCCAAGTCTCCCATACCCCCCTATAGCCCCCAAGCCCCTCTGTGCCCCCATATCCCCTCTGCCTCCATCACCCCCCGTGCCCGATCCCGGGGCGGCGGCGGGCGCTGACCGGGCGGGCAGGGGTCGGGCAGGGTCCAAGGCCGCGGGGGTGGGCGGGGGGCCGGGCCGGGCGGGGCGGGGGGCGGGCCCGGGGAGGTGCTCGGAGCCTTCCCGGCCGCCGGGGCCGGGCAGAGCCGCCCGCAGCGCACCATGAGCGGCCGCGCCGGGGACCTGAGCCCGCGGCAGGCGGAGGTGCTGGCCCAGGTGAGCTGGGACGGAGGGGCCGGGGGGCTGCGGGGGGACCGGGGCCAGGCCCAGGCCCGGGCTGTCCTCCCCGATGTGCGCTCGCATCCGCCGCGGGACCGGCAGCACCCGCACCCCAAACCCACCGGCAGCATTTCTGCTTCCGGCCCCGGGGGGCTCCACAGCTCCCCATACACCCCATACACCCCAAACCCACCGGCATCACCCCCACTCCCGGCCCCGGGGGGCTCCCACCGCCTCCTCCAGCCCCCCCATCCCGGACTCCAAACCCACCGCATCTCCCCCGCTCCGAGCTCCGCAGGGCTCCGCAGCCCAGAACTACCGGCTTCACCCCGATTCCTGGCCCCTGGGACATCCCATCGCCTTCAGGCTCCACCCCACCCCCTAAATCCGGCCCCGGGAGGCTCCCGCTGCCTCCATCCCTCATCCCGGACCCCAAACACCCGGGCCGAGCCCCACTGTGGCACTGCCCACCAGGGCAGGACCGTCCTGGCTGGCTCCTGAGGCTCCCGCTGGCTGGACCGTCCCGCTGGTGGGCCCCTATCGCTCTCCCATTCTCGCCGGGGCTCGGGATCCTCCTGCCTCACTGCAGGGCCCTTGGGACAGCAGTCTCCTGCCACCCCCATCCCACCCTGGACCCCGAGCCCACGAGCTGAGCCCCCCGTGGTGCTGCCCACCTGGGAAGGAACATCCCGCCTGTCCCACCAGACTGGGCCCCGCCGAACCCCAATATTCTTCCACCCTTCCCTTGGGACTGGAAAACTTCCTCCCCTCGCGCCGGGATTGCGGCCTGGGGACACCCAGCACCCGTGATTGTCACACACCACGGCCACCTCTGCCACCCCTCGTGTTTGGTGCCCGCCGTTATCGGGGTTCAGCGCACCCCTGTGCCTTTATCTTATCGCTGCCTTTCAGACCCAGCCAAATTCCACGGGCGGGCGATGACCCCGCCGGGTGCCAGCACGGGGGGCAGGGGCTGGCGTGGGGCACGGAGCCCAAACCGTGCCCGGTGCCAGCCGTGCCCTGGGCGGGTGAGGGAGATGAGTGGCCGAACCCGTTCGTCCACCACCACCGGCTTTGTCCCAGGGTGAAGGAGCTAATCCCGGGTTTAATTACCCCTAAATTCAGCGGGAGATAAGCTAATCAGGCTCATTAAGGGGAGGGCCTCGGCTGGTACGGAGATTTGAGCCGTAGCCTCGTTGGGGTGAGCGGGGCCACGTGCAGAGGGGACCCCGAGTGCCCCAAACCTCCCAGTTCTGCACCCCAACACCCTCCTGCCTGTGCTGGGAGGCTGTGACCCATTGGGGGGGTCACAAACAGCAGGGAACACAGTGACCAGCACCATCCCAAAGGATGCCACTAGTGGGGTCTGGTCTGCTTGGTCCCTCCCTGTAGTGTAGCACACTCCCTGAGGGGACCCCAAATCCCCCGGTCCTGCACCCCAACACCCTCCTGCTTGTGTCACGGGGCTGTGACCCACTGGAGCGTCACTGAAACGGGGATATGTGATGATCTGCTGGTGACAGGCTTCATCCCAAGGATGCCATTGGCAGGGCCTGGTCTGCCTGGTGCCTGCAGGACCCCTCTGAGGGGCCCCAGCTTTTCCAACCCCCCCAGTCCTGCACCCTGACACCCTCCTGCCTCTGCCAGGGGGGCTGTGACCCACTGGGGTGTCACTGGAGCAGGGGTACACAGTGACCACCTCCATCCATCCCAAAGGATCCCCTGGAGGGGATGAACCAGTCCCTGTGGGACACCCTGGAAGGAGCGGAGCGGTGACAGTCCACACTCGCACCTTACGCAAGGGCTTGGGGACACCTTGTGCTGGGGGACACCCAGAGCATGGCAGCCAGCCTGGGGACAGTCCCCTGCCAGGTGACCGCTGATCCTGGCTGCATGTGGGGCAGGGAGGGGACACAGAGTGACCCTTCTCCCCTGGAAATGTCCCAGTCCCAGTTGGCATGTTTTTGGGGGGACAAAGAAGGGACAAACCTCCAGGCTTGAGGTTTTTGGGATCAGGGATCCCTTCACCAACTGTCCCTCTTGTCCCCGCAGTTCCGGGAGAAGCTGCAGGACGTGCTGCCCTCCCTCCCCTCCCAGGACGACTATTTCCTCCTGAAATGGCTCCGAGGTAACCCCAAAGTGGGGAACAGCCCTGGTGGGGCAGGAGTCCCCATGGGGCTGGTGGGGGGCTGAGCTCTCTGTTCTCTTGCAGCGCGCTCCTTCGACCTGCCCAAGGCAGAGGCGATGCTCCGCAAGGTGAGTGGGGCACCCTGCTTTTGGGGGGACCCCGCTGTGCTGGGACATATCTGGCCTGGGACCCCCTGCCCTGGGCCACCACCCCCAAGGGAGACTCACACATGAGGTTCACCTTGTCCCAAATCTCACCCTGGCCTGCTCTGCCCCCGCTGCAGCACATCGAGGTCCGCAAGCACATGGATGCTGACAATATCATCGCCTGGGAGCCGCCTGAGGTGAGTGTCCCTGGCTTCCCGGGGTGGCCCTGGAGGGGACTGTCCCCCTGAGTGCCCTGGGGTGTGTGTGAGGTGCCCTGAGCCCCCTGTGCTCCCACAGGTGATTCGGAAGTACATGTCTGGTGGGATGTGCGGCTACGACCGGGAGGGCAGCCCGGTGTGGTACGAGATCATCGGGCCGCTGGACGCCAAGGGGCTGCTGTTCTCCGCCTCCAAGCAGGACCTGATCAAGAACAAGTTCCGGGACTGTGAACTGCTCCGGCATGCGTGTGACCAGCAGAGTGAAAAGGTGGGAACCTGCCCACGCTCTGCTGGCCCCAAGAGACCTGTGGGACCATGTCCCTGCCAGCTCCATGTGTGCCAGCTCCACATCTGGTCTGCCCCTACCAGTCATCATCTTCCCCAGCCCTACAGGTCCCTGCCAGCCCCATAAGTCCATGTCCATTCCCAAAACTCAAAGTCCTCCCCATACGTCCATCTCTGGTCCATCCCTACCAGGCAATGTCTTTGACAGCCCTATTTATCTTATAGGTCCATGTCCTGTCCATCCCCCTCAGCCTGTGTCCCTGCCAGCCTGTGTCCCGTCCATCCCCACCACCCAATGTCCTCCCCAGCCCCATACGTCCATCTCTGGTCCATCTCTCCAGCCAATGACCTCATTCACCAGCCCTACAGGTCCACATCCAGTTCATCTCCCTCAGCCTCACAAATCCATGTCCTGTCCACCTCACCATGGACCGTGTCCCTGCCAACCCCATATGTCCATCTCTGGTTCATCCTCCCACCCCACAACTCTGCATCCTGCCCATCCCCACCAGTTCCTGCTGTCCCTTAACTCAAATCCCTGACCCAGCTCCCACGATGTCCCTTCTCCCTACACCAACACTTGGCTGGAGGCTCTGGCTGGGGTGACCAGCCTGTTGAGGCCACCCCATCCCTGGACCTCCCCATGGGTCCTGCCTGATCCTCCCCATCCTCCTGTCCCAGCTGGGCAAGAAGATTGAGATGGTGATGATGGTGTACGACTGTGAGGGCCTGGGCCTGAAGCACCTCTGGAAGCCAGCTGTGGACACGTATGGGGAGGTGAGGGCTCCTGCCCACCCCCCTTCCCGCTGGCCCACAGCGGTCTGGCCTGATCCCTGGTCCCTGCAGTGCCCTGCACCCCCCAGTGTTCTGGGTGGGGTCCTGGTGGGTGCATGGCATGGGTGACCTGAGCTCCCCCTGCCCTACAGATCCTGTCCATGTTTGAAGAGAATTACCCTGAGTCCCTCAAGCGCCTCTTTATTGTGAAGGGTGAGTTCAGCCCTGGGGTCCTGCTCCTCTTACCCAGGTGCTGACACCCCCTAATGTCCCACTCTGCCCCCAGCCCCCAAGCTCTTCCCCGTGGCCTACAACCTGGTCAAGCACTTCCTGAGCGAGGACACGCGCAAGAAGGTCGTGGTGCTGGGATGTGAGTCCTGACCCTCCTTGAGGTGTCCCAAATGGGTCCCCCCTCTGCTGCTACCCCACCCAGGGGGGATACTCTAACTCACAGTCCCCCCAAACCCGCTGTCGTCCCCCCCAGCTAACTGGAAGGAGGTCCTGCAGAAGTACATCGACCCCGCGCAGATCCCGGTGGAGTATGGGGGGACGCTGACAGACCCTGACGGGGACCCCAAGTGCTCCAGCAAGGTAGGAGGGCCCCCCCCTGGGTTCTCTAGGGCTGCTGGGCAGTTCCCCCACCCCCACATCCTCCGTCCCTTCCAGATAAACTACGGGGGGGACGTGCCCCAGCATTACTACGTGCGGGACCAGCTGGCACAGAAGTACGAACACTCGGTCGTGGTCAACAGGGGCTCGTCCCACCAGGTCGAGTACGAGATCCTCTTCCCGGGCTGCGTTCTCAGGTGAGCGGCAGCTCCGTGCCGCAGGTGACAGCCGCAGTGTCCCCAGCCCCGCACCGGGTGACAGCCGCAGTGTCCCCAGCCCGCCGCAGCACCGCTCCTCCTCCGTGCAGGTGGCAGTTCCGCTCCGAGGGTGCTGACATCGGCTTCGGGGTGTACCTGAAGACCAAGGTGGGCGAGCGGCAGCGGGCGGCCGACATGACCGAGGTGCTCCCGAACCAGCGCTACAACGCACACATGGTGCCCGAGGACGGCTCCCTCACCTGCGCCACCCCCGGCATTTGTGAGTGCCGAGCCCTCCCCGGGACGCTGCGGGGACCCCCGGGGTGTCCCCCGTGTCCCTGACCCCTCCGTGTCCCTGACCTCTCCGTCCCCCCGCAGATGTCCTGCGCTTCGACAACACCTACAGCTTCCTCCACTCCAAGAAGGTGAGCTACAGCGTGGAGGTGCTGCTGCCCGACACCGCCTCCGCCCAGCAGATCCAGGGGGAGTCCCCCAACCACAGCCCCTGAGCCCCCTGGGCTGCACCGCGCCCCGAGGATGGCCCCGCAGGAAGATGGAGCCGGGGCCGAGCCCCGGAGCTGCCGGACTGAGGCGGGGGCCGGACGGGGCCGGGCCCCCCCAAGCTCTGTGCCTTACGTGGGTCCCGCACCCACCGCTGCTGCTGCCTGGGGTGGGGAGTAAAGGGATGGACTGAGCGGGGTCTGCTCCGCTTTGTGGCACCCCGCCGCCAGAACTGCCCCTGCTGCCCTCCAACCCAACCCCGCAACCCGCCCAGCTGCCCCCCAGCCCCACAACTGCTCCCCCCAGGCCCACAACTGCCCTTCCCAGCCCCATAACTCTGACCCCGGTCCCACAATCACCCACCTGGGCCCAGAACTGCCCCTGCTGCCCTCTCAGCCCCATAACCGCCCCCAGTACCATAACCAGCCCGGCTGCCCCCCAGCCCCACAACTGCCCCCTCACCCCATAACTGCTCCCCCCAGCCCCACAACTGCCCCCGAGCTGCCCCCGTGACCGCCGGGGAGGTGACGCCGCGGGGTCACGTGTGCATTCAGGCCACGCCCCCGCCGCCATCCCGCTGTCCCCGAGGGGCGGGGTCATGCAAATCAGAGCCCAGTGTGGGCGTGGTTTTGCACGTAGGACGGGGGGCGGGGCATGCGGCGGGAGCGGTGGCGCGCGCCATGGGGCAGAAGGAGCCCGACCTGTACCGGGACACGTGGGTCCGATACCTGGGTGAGCACCGGGAACCGGGCATCGGCACCGGGCACCGACACTGAGCGCTGACCCCGGGAACCGGGCACTGACATTGAGCGCTGACCCCGGGAAGCGGGTACCGGCACCGGGCACTGACATTGATAGCTGACACCGGAAGGCGGGCACTGACGCCGGGAACCGGGTACTGACATCGGGTACCGGCTGCGCAAATGGGGCAGTGATACCGGGCACCGGCCCCTGTCACAGGGTACCGACACCGGGAACTGGGCATTGACAGTGGGTGCTGACCTCAGGAACGGGGCAGCGGGATTGGGCACTGAGCACAGCACCGGACGCTGGTACCGGGTACCAACATCAGGCGCCACAGCAGGAACCAGGCACTGGCACCAGGAATGCTTTAGGAACGTGACAGCACACACTGTGTCGGGCACCGGCACCACACACTGCCCCTGGCGCCGGTGGGCACTGGCACCCAACACTGGCACCACAGAGTGCACCGGGTTCATGGTGCTGGGCACACGGCACCAAGTACTGCACACTGCACCGGGCACTGCGGGGTTCTGGTACCGGCTATCAGCACCTCACAGCGGGCCCTGGCACAGGGTGACAGCACTGCACACCAGCACCTGGTACCTGTCACCAGCACCGACACTAGCTAGTGCCATCATCCCCCAGCACCGTGCAGACACTGGAGAGCAGGACCAGTTCTGGGCACTGGGCACAGACACAGGTACCAGAACACTGTCACTAGCACTGGGCACAGACACGGGTACCAGAACACTGTCACTAGCACTGGGCACAGACATGGGTACCAGAACACTGGCACTAGCACTGGGCAGTCACAGCAGCACTGGCAGCACCCCCAGCCCAGCTGTCCTGCTGGCAGTGGGTCCAAGGAGACACGGGCACTCCAAACACCCTCTGTGCAACGTCCATCCAGTGACATTGGGACACCCTGGAGAGGTGACGTGGAGGCAGTCCCTGACCCTACCATCCCCTCAGGTTATGCCAACGAGGTGGGTGAGTCCTTCCGCCCACTGGTGCCAGTACCGGTGGTGTGGGCCAGCTACGGCGTGGCCACCGCCTACGTGACCGCCGACGCCATCGACAAGGGTCGGAAAGCTGCTGCTGTGAGTGCCACCCCTCCTCACCCCCCAGCCTCCCCATCCCCACCCTTCTACTGACCCCTGTATCCCCCCAGGCCCACGGGCAGGACCCCACACGTGTGGGGGTGGCCGTGGTGGACACCTTCGTGTGGCAGAGCCTGGCCTCGGTGGCCATCCCCGGCTTCACCATCAACCGGCTCTGTGCTGCCTCGCTGGCCCTGCTGGGGTCCCTCACCCGCTGGCCCCTGCCCGTGCGCCGCTGGACCACCACTGCCCTGGGGCTGGCTGCCATCCCCCTCATCATCACCCCCATCGACAGGTAACAGGACACCAGGACACCCAGGGGGACAGACAGGTGCCAGCACCCCATTCCCACAGCCCAGAGGGATGGAGCACATTTGTCTCCTTGGAGGCCAGGCCCAATCGGGGCTTGGAGCTGGGAGCAGGGGGTGGTGATGGGATGTCTCCGCTCCAAAGGGGCTTTGCTGGGGTCCAGCCAGGACATGTCCCTGCCAGGATGGGGATTATCCGGAGCTGAGCCGGGATTAGCACAGTGAGGCTGTGCTAAACCTGGTTTTGGTGGTGCTGGTGTCTCAGGGGATATTAAGGACAGCCCCACCCATCCCACATCACATCCACCGCCCCAGAGACACGCCCCCCCCGGGACCCCCTGACACTCTCTCCTGCCGTAGGACTGTGGATTTCCTGATGGATTCCAGCCTCCGCAAGCTTTACAAGACACCAGGAGAGCCCCCGCCGTCCCACTGAGCACTGCCCCACGTGCTCTGGGGAAACTGAGGCATGCTGCTCTGACCCACCTACTGTGACCCCTCACTCTGGTGCCCCCCAGAGTGGCCACCCTGCCCCACACTGGTCCTAATAAACCATTTCAAACATGACCCCAATGGGTGATGCTGAGGTGCCACCATGGCCAGGTCATGTCTTCTCCTGGGGGACACATGGGTCTGGGTGGGTCCCAAAACCTCAGGGGACTCCAGCTGGGAGAGGAGGTCTGTGCCTGCCCTAAGCAGCCCTGTTTTCCCCACTATGGAACATCTCCATCTCTACAGCCTCTTGGGACATCCTGGGGACTGTCCCCAAGGAGCTGCCACCATGTCCATGGTTTCCAAGGACACAAAATCCACCCACCCAGGAGTCACAGGCTGGGACAGTGTCACAACACCTGGAAGCCACATCTGGAGAGACCTGGAGAGACCTGGAGAGACCTGGAGAGACCTGGAGAGACCTGGAGAGACCTGGAGAGACCTGGAGATGTGGCTTGCCAGTGTAGGGGCACATCTCCATCCCTTGGTGGCATCCACACGCTACCAACCAGGAGACACTTTAGAGAAAGCAAAGCTACATTTATTGCTGAGAAAGAGGCTCTGGTCCCATCTCACCCTGTTTCTCCATCTCCCTGAGGACCAGGGCCCCCACCACACTCTGAAGCTCAGCCTGGAAGGGACACCTCTGCCTCGGTGGCCGCTGTCTCTGCCGGGCTCTGCCCAGACACCGGGTGGTCAGAGCCAGCCCCAGCACGGTGACCAGCAGCACAGCACTGCCCACCAGGGCCAGCCCAGCCAGCAGGAACCTCTTCATCGTCTGGCACACTGCTGGGAATGGCAAAAAACACACCTGGGGGTCAGAGGGGGGTTCAGCACAAGGGGTGAGGGTTTTGGGGACATGGGAGAGGGTTGGGGTGTCCCTCACCTTTGTACCATGGCACCTTCTCCTTCTTCACCAGCACTGGTCCAACTGTCTCCCGGTGGAGTGTCCCCTCTCCTGGGAATGCTATGGGAAGATATGTCCAATGTGGTCCAGCCCAGGTCCAGGAGGCCTCCCAAGACCCCAGAACAACATGGGGTCAACCCTGTCCCACCCCTGGTACCTGGCACGTCTCCACGGAGGGTGTCAGCAGCAGGACAGCCGCTGTCACAGCAGTGGCATGGGCTGCTGTGGACAGGGTCCTCTGCGTTACGCCAGCTGGGAGAGGAGAGGACACAACTGGGGGGAGGAAGCTCTGGGGGTCCTCAGACTCCACCACAAGACCCACATGGTGCCTCCCCAGAGATGTCTCCAAACACCTCCCCAACACATCTGCAGCATGAGGGAGCTGGGACCTGTGGTGATGTCACCAGCTGCCATTGAATAAGAGGTGACATCCAGACCACAGTGGGTTGACTTGGTCTTCCCAGAGGAGGGTTCCACCCCCAACACACCCACGGGGTGCTCATGTCCCCAGGCACCCAGTGTACCTGGCCATGGTGTGGCTGTAGAAGCAGGTCCTGGTGGCATGTCCTTGTCCCCGTGCCATCAGCAGGCAGTGCACGTAGACCTGCTGAGACACCACGTCCTTCCTCAGGGACCCTGCTCTCCTTTCACACAACTTCGTGGGGCTGAGGCCACCCCAGCCTGTCTCAGGATGGACAGTGGTTTGGGACACCCAGGTCATCCCCCTCCCTGGGACCTCCATTCCACCACCAAGGGCACCATCCCTGCCTCACCTGCTCTTCCTCAGCCTCACCCTCCAGTGTGGGGGCCAGGATGGAGAGCTGGAGGACAGATTCCCCTCTCTGGTGCTGGACAGACACATTCCCCAGCTTCTCCCCATGCAGGCATCTATGGTAGGAGAGTGACAAAGGACATTCCAGAGCTGCCTCCAGACTCTGGACATCCCTTTCCAGCAGGAGGTCCTACAGGACCCCAGGGTAGCTGCAGAAGGTGATGCCACCTACTCCAGCTACCCTGACCCTACTTCCTGTCCCACCAGCACTGACCCATGGCTGTTCACCACCATGGAGACCCTCCTGGAGTGTCCTGGCTGCTCCGTGGTGGTCCTGTAGCACTGATCCACGTGGATCTTCATGGAGATGCTGGGACTGAAGTGGACACTGGCTTCCAGGTGGATCACAGAGCTGGGACTGAGCACTGGCAGCTTCTCTGGAGTGGCACTGGAGTCCTCTGAGAAGTGTGTGTTTAGTGTGACACCCCCAAACCTATCCCACCAGAGCTGGGGGCACCAGACACATCCCAGACCACCAGTGTCTTGGCCCTCATCCCCACCAGCTTTCCCCTTCCAGAGCCCATCCCCTGTCCTGGCTCTGCCGCCCAGGCCTGCCTTCCCTGCTCTCCAGAGCTACAGCACCTTCCTGGGCCGCCCATGGAGCTGAGGGACCATGTCACCCACCAGGGGCAGAGCTGACCCCCAAACCCCACTGTGGTATCAGGCACAGGACTGGGAACATCTCCAAGCCCAGCACCCTCCACAAGGGGGAGTTCCTGCAGGGACAGCCAGGAGAAGGCGCTGACTGCTGCTGGTTGAGCCCAAGGGTCTTGGCTGGACCCACCCCATGATCTCAACCCTCAGCTTTTTCCTGCAGCACCCCCAAAACACTCACCATCCAGGAGCCTCAAGGTGAAGTTCATGATGGGGTCCTCAGAGTGGGGATGAGCAGGAACCTTCCCTGTCCCCATTCCTGAGGACATCGCTGGAGCTGTCACCGTGTGACCAGGGGGCTCTGAGGCAACTGGAGCCATGGGGGTCCCTGCAAGGGGAGGGCTGAGCATGTCCCAAACACAGCAAGGACATCCACATCCTCAGGTGTCCCCAGGACTTGTTGGGGACAGGTGGCAGCAGCACAAAGGCAAGGAGAGCACTCAGAAGCACATCAGGGGCTCCTCTGTCCCCAGCAGTACAGGAATACACCAGGAGCCTTCCCAGCACCCTGACCCTGCCCAGGGCTGGGGACAGACCAGGAGCTGCTCATGGGGTGGGACACCACTGTCAGCAGCCACAGACCCCACCAGTGCCTCTGATCCCCCCGCCCCAAACGGGTCCCACCAGCCCTGCTGGGACCTTGGGGGAGCTCCTGGCAGCCCCTTGCCCCAACCCTCAGAGCCTGGGATCATTTTAGGAAGGCTCCTCTCCCCCAGGACAGCTCCCAGGTGACCTTCAGGAACCAGCAGTGGGTAAAGCAAGGGGCACCCACCACCCACCTCCCCCAGTACAACCAGTGGGAGAACTGAAGGGGGATCCCAGCCCCACTCACCTGCCACCCCCAGCACAGCCCCACACGCCAGCACCAACAAGCACAGCTCCATCCCCAGTAAGCAGCATCCCTAAACAGCTGGGGGGTCTTTAAGGGCTTGGGGGCTGGGTGTCAATGGGCCCCAGCTGGCACTGATGGGGTTGAGGGTTTTGCTTGGTCTCTGCAGCCATCAGCAGCCCCACACCTGGGGCTGGTCCTACCCCTTACACCTTCCCAGTCCCACCACAAGAGCTTGTGCCCATCTTCCAGTCCCTGTTCCATCCCACAGTCCCAGTGCCACCACTCAGACTGGTCCTGCAGGTGGTCCTGAGCATGATCCCATACCCACCAGTAAGTCCTGGTCCCATACTCACCAATCAGTCCTGTTCCCAGGTGTGATGCTGGGCCTCCCATGTCACTGTTGTGGTCCTGGTCCTCAGCAAGGTCCCATGCCCACCATGTCCTGGTCCTGTGCATGGTGCTGCTCCCACTGTGTTCTTTTACTCCTGCACATGGTCCTGATCCAAACACTTTGCCCTGATCCCCGTTCACCACATGGCTTGGTCCCATCACTCAGCCTTGGTCCCTTGGATGTCCCTGGTCCCACCCCATGGTTCCTAAGCCCACCACAGTTTTGACCCCACCACTGTCATGATCCCATGGCTGATCCCAGTCCCACCAGAGAGTCCCAGTCCCCAGCATCCCTCCTTGTCCCATCACAGCTCTGCTGGAGAGGGAGCCCACCTGGGAGCAGCACTTTGGCCACAGCCAGGACAGAGACCTGGGGAAGTGTTTGTGTCCCTGGGTCCTGCCTGTCTCAGGTGTCCCCATCACAGCCCCAACACCCCACCACAAGCCTCCACTGAGTGGTCTGACCTGGCGGCCTGGGCACTGAGGGACATGGAGGGTGGAGAAGTCCCAGTGCAAGTCCCATGGCCACCCCTGAAACTGTGTGCTCCTCATCAGCAGCAGAGCTGGAATGCGGTGGCTCGAGTGGTTTGTGTCACCAGCGATGGCTGGTCCCGTGGCTCTGGTGTCCCTGTGAAGCCAGCAGAGCTTCCTGGGGGCACCTGCACACCATGGGGCTGTCCCCCAGCAGCACCCAGCAGGGACATAGGGGACAGACCCAGGCATCCCACTCACACTGAGGGTCTCATTCCTCAGCACTGCCTGGGGGACACAGCGCTCCCCCACCCCCAGGACTGATGGGGACAGTGGTGCCAGGACCCTGGAGAGCTCCCAGAAGGAGCAGGGAGTGGCTGAGCATCCTGCTGTGCCTGTAAGAACATCCTCACCTCACCCATCCCATCGCGGAGAAGAAGGAGATGGCTGGAGACCAGCTGGACCATCCTTATATCAAAAACTACCAAATACACAATTATATTAAAAAAGTAAATTGCTTTTTTTTATTTCTGGTCTTTACAGAAGGAGCTGAACACAGGTGGGGGCACAAGGGGGTCCCTTTGCTGGGGGGTGGCTCAGCCACAGGTGCCACCTCTGTGCCCAGCTAGGGCTACTCCCGGTGGGATGTGGCATCACCGGTGTCATCCAGCCCAGCTGGGACGCACGAGGTTTGTCCCCGAGGCAGGTGGGGACTGGGGATGGCCCCTGCCTTCAGCATCCCCACCGTGCTCAGGATGGCATCACGGGGACAGTCCCACTGCACCCACTCCCATCTCCTCCCCATGCCAGTTGTCACCAGACCCTGTTGGCCTTTTGGGATGTCCCCTATGGGGACCAGGGCCATGGGGCCCTCTAACTGGGATGATGGGGGGCATGGAGGGGGTGCCCTTTGCCACGGGGACCTGTTGATAAAGGCCGGGGCTTTTGGGGTGGGTTTTCCAATCTCCAAATGGCTCCGTGTGGCTTCGGGTCACAGCCTGGCATGGAGTGATGGCTGTGGGTGGGCTGAAAACCTGCTGCACTCATCACACCCACGGGCTGAGGCACTGCAGCAGCTTCTGACATTCCCACACCCCAAAACCAGGGCTCAGCAGGGTGATTTGGGGAGCCCCCAGAGGACTGGGTTCCCTGTGGGCATCTCTGCCCACCCCGGGCAAAGGAGACCCTCTACCACTGCTGTCCCAGCACATCCAGCAACCTGGTGATGGATGTCCTGCTCCTGCTGTGACAAGGCCACATCCTTCACAAATAATTCCTCCAGCTTTTCCGTGGGGAAGGAAGAAGTGGATCCTGCAGGAAAACACCACCCCTGAGCCCCCAGTTCTTGACCTTGCTGACAGAGGCAGAGTCTCCGCTCTCCTGCCCACACTGGGGCTCTGCAGGAAGGTGATGGAGGATCTCCCCAAAAGTTCCCAGGCTTCAGAGCCTCCAGCCAGTTCCAAACCAAGAGAACCATAAGTAAGAAAAACGAAAGCACCTGGTTCTTCCCCAGGGAAGTGGGGCACCTGCCAGCCCCTACCACTTGAGGAAGTCCCGCACGTGGCTCCACAGCTTGGTGATCCAGAGGTTGGCCCCCAGGTCAGTCAGGTACTGGATTTCGGGCGTCAGCATCTTGCGGCACAGCTTCTGGTGCTTCTTGCTGATCTTCTTCTTCAAGTTGTACCCCAGGATGGTCTTCTCCCCCAGGGGCTGCCAGGGCTGCATGGAGGACTCCTGGATGGCGCTGGCATCCACGGCATGTCCCCCATCAATGCAGATGCTGGTCATCTTCTCGTTCTCCCTCTGCAGCTCGGCCACATCCCTGGCCATCCTCTCCCTCCCGTAGGCCTCCACCTTGCGCCAAAAGGTGGCATTGAAGTAGCGGTAGAGCTTGGCGTCGATGAGGTTCCAGGCGGTCGCCTGCTCGTACAGCTCAGGGGTCAAGCGGGACACAGTGGAGCCCTTGCGGGCGTTGAGCTTGAAGTAGAGGACGTCCTCCAGCTGCCAACACAGCAGGTCCTTGAGCAGCACCAGTGACTCATCAAAGTACTCGAGCAACATGACGAGGTGGAAGCGGCGGTCGATCTCCTGGATGTGCTCCTCCACCAGCGGGCTGTTGGCGTCCATGCTGCTGTCGTAGCCAAAGTCGAAGAACAGGAGGTTTTGGAGGTAGTGAGCGTTGAACCCATTGGGGTCGTAGTAGTGCTGGGGGTCCCGGAGGAACTCGTCCAGCTTATCCTCCCCCGTGATCTTCCAGGTGAGGGGGATGATGGGACCGAAGTAGTGGAAGGAGGACTCGAAGAGGTACGCGGGGTCCCGCAGCACTGTGACAAAGGTGGTGTCGGGCGGCAGGAGCTTGCGCACCTCCTCGTAGTGGAAGCGCATGTGGTTGCAGATGATGTTGAAGCACACCCCGGGCCGGTAGTGCTGCACCTGGCTGCGCTCGAAGAAGGACGGGTAGTAGAAGTCATTGCGGCCGTTGGGGAAGGCGAATTTCAGGCGATGCTTCTCCCCAAAGCGGAAGAGGATGTTGAGGATGGTGCTGCTGGCGGTCTTGTGGGTCTTCATGAACATGACATTGAGCTTGGGCCGGCAGCTCCACCCCGAGGTGCTGCCCGTGCCGTTGGACGGGGACAGAGCCTGGACAGGGGACAGGTGGGAGGAGCAGGAGAAGGGGACGGGGATCCTGGGTGACAGAAGAGGTGGAGCACCATGGTGAGAATGGCAGTGGCACTTTGAAGGCTTAGGGATATTCTGTGCTGGAGGAGCTGGATCTGGGGATGGCTTCTGGACCTGGGAATAGGTGCTGGACCTTGGGAATATATGCTGAACCTGGGAATGGGTGTTGGACCTGGGGACAGGTGTTGGACCTGGGAATGGGTTCTGGAAATGGGAATAGGTGCTGGAAATGGAAATAGAGCAGAGGGTCTCCATGGGCATGGCCATGGTGGTCCTGGTGGAAGTGATGCCAAAAAGTGCATTAAGGGGAGCTCTCCATCCTCACAAATCCATGGAGAGGAGCTGACATCATTTTTATGGGGAATGAGAGCTCTCAAGCCTCTGTAGGATCTATAGAGGAGGCCTGGAGCTCTCAGCTGTTTGTAGGGTCCATGGAGGAGGCCAGGGACCTCTCAACCCCTTATAAGAGTCACTAACTCCTCATGGGATCCATGGAGGAGGTCTGGGAGCTCTCAACCCCTTACAGGAGTCACAAACCTCTCATGGGATCTGTGGAGGTCTGGGACCCCTCAACACCTTGTGGGATCCATGAAGGATCCAGCCCCCAGCAAAGAGGGAAGTAATTCCAGAGCCTGGCCCCACAGATGAGTTCATGGGCCCTGGAGGAGCAAGCGAGGACACAGGAGACATTATCTGGGATGCCTGGGGCAGCACGCAGAGCCCACACAGTCGAGTGACTTTGGACACCTGTAATGAACTCGCTGAATTGATCCTTGATAAGGATCCCATCCAACAGCACCAGGATTGTGAGGCACGTGAACCTTGTTTACAAGCTTGGAGATTAATTTCATCACAGGTGTCATGGCCAGGAGCTCAGCACTGCAGAGCTCTGGCAGTGAAGGAACCAGAGACTTGAGTCCTCTCCTCTCCCTCTCCCTCTCCCTCTCCCTCTCCCTCTCCCTCTCCCTCTCCCTCTCCTTCTCCTCTCCACCCAGGAGCAGTGAGTGCCCCAGGGTGTGTCCCCAGCCCCACGGGGAGTTGGGGGCCACTTCCCCCCTGGCTGTGGGACAGGGTGCAGCCTCCAGCAGGAAGGGGACATCCTGGGGTGAAGCCACCAGGGCCTGGAAAGCCCCAGGGCCATCTCCATGTCCCCCATCTCCAGTTGCGGGTTCCTGTGTGGAACAGGGAGGCTGAGCTGCAGCGGGAGGGACACGCAGGGACCCCAGACTCACTCAGTGACGCTGACTTGCAGCGGGGGGACGGCATAGGAGTAGAGCAGCAACATGAAGCTGGTCAGGAGGGTCCCCAGGACCAGCCCCTTGCACATGGACCTCCAGGGCTTCCCATGCCACAGCATCCTGGTCACCTGCAGCCGGAGAGGAGAGATCTTGGTGCCAGGGACATGGGGACTCGGAGGTGTGTGGCTTGAACGAGGCACGTGGACATTTTATGGGCATGGCAATTCCCAGACAAGCATCTCACTGGCGCCTGGCATGACCCAGCCATGGGCACAGCAGATCCATGGCCCAGGCCCAGCGGCCCTGCCCATCCAGCCAACCTTTGCCCGCCTTGGGAAAACTGAGTGACTCCCAGGCCCGGCGGGAGAGGATGCAGGGCTGGGACTGGGGGAAGGGGGAGCTGGGCTATGGACAGCCCAGGGGCAGAGTGGGCAACTGAGGGACAGAGTGACCAATATCCACTGGGACACCAGCAGCACCGGCAGGAGCTCCCTGAGGGTGCTGGGATCCATTTTCCAAGGAAAATCTGCAGGTCAGAGCAGGAGCTGCAGCAGCTCAGGGTGGTCTGAGTCCTGCAATACCCTCCCAGTGTGGCCCCTCCGGCCCTGCCAGCAGCAGTGGGGGGCTCAGGGGGCCCCTCGGGCTGTGACAGCTCAGACTGGCCCAGGGTGGGGGCCAGGAACAGATCTGGGGACAGAGGGGTGCAGCCAGGATGGCAACACACAGAACATACACACAAACACACACAGGGCACACACAGACACCCTCAAACACACACACACAC
>NC_031784.1:12545528-12558225 GCF_001522545.3 Parus major
GAACACACACCCAAACACATAGACACCCCCAAACACACAAGAACACACTCACTCAGGACACACACAGGGGCACACACCCCATCCCCTCGTGTGCTCATGTGTGCACCAGGACACACACACATCAATGCATGTTCGTATACACACACACACACACACACAGGTGCACACACAAAATGTGCACGCACATCAGTCATTTCCATACACACACGTGTGCGCACACACACACACACACACACACAGAGCCCCTGTGCCCCCTGTCCCCTCCCTAGCGCTCCCCCCGTGGCTCCCATCCCTGTCCCTTCCCTCCTCCCGGGACACGGGGGTCACCCTCACTGTGACACCGCATTGCAGCAAGTCTGTCCCCTGCGGCAGGACACGGGGACACGGGGACACGGGGACACGGGGACACGGCACCCGTGACCGCAGCCCTCCACAGCACAGCTCCGTGCCCGGGAGCCCCCCCGAGCTGCGGGCTGACACCCCCGGCCCTGCACCCCCATTTAGCGGAGGGAGCAGCATCGCCTGCCTGCCCCAGCTCACGATGCTCCCGCTGCTCCACATCCTCCGGAATCCTTCGGCCAAGGCTGGCTGCGCTCCCACTGAACAACACCCCCAGAAATACCCCCGGGCTCCCATCCCCTCCTCGCATCACCCCCTCAGCTCCTCAGAGCCCCCGCGGCAATTCCGGCAGGATGAAATCTCAGCCCGGCACATCGCTCCCCCCCGGCCCCAGAGGCAAAGCCCCCTCGGTTCCCGGCTCACCCCCAGCACCGCGGCGATCCCGGGGTGCCGCTGCTGCCGCCGCTCCCCCGCTCCGGCCCCCCCGGCTTGGATCGCCTCGTGCTGCCGAGATTTCCAGCTCGATGAATAATGAATGGAAAATGCAACCGGAGCCCCGGGCTGCGGCCGGGTGCTGGGCACAGCGCCGCGGACAGGGGGGGAGCTGCGAGAGGGCACCTGGGGCATCCGAAAAGCTCATCCAAGTCCCCACCACTTCCCCTGGAGCCAGGACCACTGGATCAGGCAGGGCTGGTGCATCCAGCCCCTTCCCGAGTGGCTTTCACGTGGGTGTGGGGGTGCACGGTGTCAGCAGGGGGGGAGCAGGTGGCTCTGACTACATCCCAAAACCACCGTGTGGGTAAGAATGCCACAGGGCTCCATGTGCCCAGGAGCAGCTGAGCTCGGTTTTACACGGTGGCTGTGATTTTACCACAGTCACCACCTGGAAAAGCCACCGAAGACGGCTGGAGGGACACACTTTAGTTGGTGCTGCCAGGCAGGAGTGGAGCTGGCACCATCTCCGTAGGAGTGAGTGAAATGGCACCATGAGCCCCTCTGATGAGTCTCAGGGGATCCCAGTGAGTCCAGATGGGTCCCAATGGGTGCTGATAGATCCCTATGGGACCCCACCAGGCCCCCAGGACCACACAGCACTCCATTCCGGAGCTCTGGAATGCCAAGGAGATGCCTTGCTCCACCCTGTCTGCCTCCCTGGGGTGGTTCTGGCAAGTACTTCCCAGCCAAATACTCTATTGACTTTGCCTTCAGTGAGCAGCTTAATTATTAATAGCTCGTTAGGAGAAACGCGGTGCGCTGGGTGTTCTCCTGAGGCTCCCACGGCTGGGGGGGCTGTGGCACCAGCTGGCAGAGATGCCCAGCCGGAGCAAACCCCTGCACCCGCCATTTCCTCCAGTTACCCCCGGGCCAGGCCGGGCCACACAGCTCCGCAGCCCCATCTCTGTGCCCAGCAGCTCCCCATCTCCCTGCGGGCATCCCAGAGTCTGCTTTTGGGTTTTCTCCACAGCATCAAATTTTTTTAGGGCCAAGGCCCTGCCATACACAGGGCACATGCACCTGCTTTCTCCTGATCCCACAAATCCATGGACACAGTTTTCCACAGGCCCCATCCCACACAGGCATGGTGCTTCCCACCCCTCTATCGCCTCTGTGCCCCACGTGTACACAATTTCCCCCATCATCCTGCCCCAGAGCTGCTTCCTGAGCATCCCACTGCCCCCAGCATCCCAACACCCTCCAGGCATCCCAACACCCCCTCAAACATCCCACTACCTCCTCATCATCCTGCTGCCCTCCCCAGCATTCCACGGCCTCCCAAGCAACCCAACAAACATCCCGCTGCCCCCTTACCCCTTACCAAGCACCCCACCACCTCCCCCGAGCATCTCGACCCCCCCAGGCCCCCAGTATCCATCACCTTTTCCTCTGCCTGCACCGCTGGCGCTGGGCCGTGCCTCTGCTCTCCTGCGCGGAGCGGGGTGCCAGGGGAGCGGGGCGGGGGTGCCGATGCTGCTCCGACATGGAATAAGCTCTTCCCGGGCAGCACCCCGCAAACGCCGGCTTTTCCAAAGCCTCCCCACTGCACCGCGGTGTTTATGGCATCACCGGGATCGCGGCCTTGGGTCGCCGGCCTGGGAAGGGGGGACGGGACGGGAGTGGGAGCGGCCGGCCGGGGACGCGGGGCTGCGGCCGGGCACTGCCCGGCTCCCCGGGGCCGGCCCTGGGTGCCTGCGGCCACCGCGAGCCACCCGGCCCCCACCCACTGCCGGGGCACAGAGGAGCCATTCAGCTCGCGCCGGGAACAACGGGGACATTTGTCTCCATCTGCGACCGTGGCCTCAACGGGGACATTGTCCCCGCTGGCCCCACTGCCGGCCCCTCGGCTCCCCGCCACCAGCCTGGCTGGGCCCCACAGCCCCGGGTGACGACGGCTGTCCCTGGGCGGTAGCACCCACTTCTCGCCAGCCATCGTCCTCCTCCTCGTCCCACGGGACAGCTCATGGCCTGGCCATCACCTCCCGCAGCCGGAGCTCACCTGCGTTTGGGGAGCTCGCTCCTGCACCCTGTCCCAGCCGCCTGCTCCTCGGGGCACCCCGGCCACACACCATCAGCTCCTTTTCATTCTCCCACAGCTTCCCCGCCCTCCTTCCTCCCTCCTCCCACTATGTCTCCATGGATTTATGGCCTTAATGAAAGCAATATTCTGGCAAATCCAACCTTGGGGTGACAACTGTGGAGCAGCCATGGAGCCACCAGTCTTTCCACCCTCCTCTAGTCATGGCAGCCGACTGGGTGCCCAGAGGGTGCCCTGGGCACACCAGGAGGGCTCAGCCCTGTCACTGGTCCGTCACCCTTCGTGTGGCAGGGTGAAAAAGGGGCTCTTGTGCTCCTGGATCCAACTTCTTCCCGCTGCCCTCAGATCTGGGTCTCTGTCCCTAAGGGGGGTGATGTCGGCCTTGGGTCTCCAAAGAAGGGGTGACCACGCCTGGGACTCACCATCAGTGTCTGGGGTTCAGAACCTGCCCCCACAGGATTTACAGACATCACCTTGCAGTGAGCTGGCAGCTCTTGCCTCATCTCTGACAGCTGCCCCCATCCTGCCTGACCTCACCAGGGTAACCTGCACAGCCCTCCAGGATCAGGAAAAGCCAGAACAGCTCTGTTTCCATCATCATCATTATCATTGTCATCATCATCATCATTGCAAAAGGAGGGGTGAAGACAAGTAATCACAGTATTTGCTGTGGAATTGGTGCGTGGGAGCAATGAGCTGTCCCACCCCTTCTCTGCCTATACCTCTCCTAATTCCAGGTTTCTGCCTCTTTTTTGGGATGGTCACAAAAGGATTCCAAGTTTCTCCCCTTTTTGGTGGTGGGTTATGAAGGGATTCCAGGATTCCCCTGTGTTTTTTTGGGGGGGATGGATTGCAAAGGTTTTCCAATTTCCCCCCTGCTTTTTTTTGATTTTGGAATGGGTCACACAGTGTTCCCAGGTTTCCTGTTTTTTGGGAAGGGGTAAAGAGTTTCCAGCCACAAGAGAGCTGCAGTGGCCAGTATGTGGCAACTCAACCACGGAACACTGACAGCCTGGGGACGGATGTGATGGAGCTGGGAAGCCACAACACCCCATGTCCCACATCCACCATGTCCCACATCCCACGGGGGGTGCCCGGGAGGGCTCCACCAGCTCATCCTCCCCAATGTGGGGGTACAGAGCAGCACTCACTGAAAGCTGCGATGGCCATGGATCCCAAGGGGATCCCGAGGGATCAGGTGAGGAGGGCGAGGGGGAGGTAACACTGAGGGGTCACACTTGGCTGGACACACACTTTTATCAGGCAGAGAGGCCCCGGGGAGCCAGAGCGGCCTGTGGCCACCAGCACCGGCCTGGCCCGGCCGGCCCAGGCCCTCAGCCAGGCCTTGGGAGGGAGGCCTGGAGCTGCGTGCTTGGAACCAGGGTTTGCTTGTTTGGAGCCGCGATTTTGGGAGCTGGGGTTTGTTTGAAGCCGGGATTTTGGGAGCTGGGGTTTGTTTGGAGATGAGGATTTTGGGAGTTAGGGTTGGTTTGTTTGGATTGGGTGGGAATCGGCGGCTCCCAGGGGTTGAGGCCTTGTTCAGGTTCTCCTGCCCTGAGGGGAGCCCCAGCCCTGGGATCACTCCTGCTCCTCTTGGGAGAGGGGAATGGAAGGGGAAACCAAGGACAAAAACATAAAAAGAAAGGGAAAAGCCTTCCAAGCCTCTGGAAGGGGGGAAAAAAATAAAAAACAGGGGGAAAAAATGGGAGGGAAAAAGGAGCAAGAGAGTGAAGGGGAAAAATAAATAAAAATGAAACAATAAAAAAATAGGAAAAAGGAAATGAAAAGACAGAAAAGAAAAAAATAAAAAAAAGAGAAAACTGAGAAAAAAATGGAAAATAAAGGGGAGAATGGAAACGGTGAAAAAAGAACTTACACTACACTGAAAAGAAAAAAAAATTGGGAAAAAAAAGTCTAAGAAAGGAAACAAAATCTGAAAGGCCTTTGAGCTGAGTATTCCCAGGTGTTCCCCATCTGAACTCACTCCCTTCCTGGGGCTGTCACTCCCTGGATCCTCTCTGTGTCCCCACAGCAGTGCCATGGGTGTCCTCCAAAAATTCTTCAGAGTGAGACACAGCCTTCACCACATTTGGGGGCAAAGGTGTGTCCATAAACCCCACGAGCTTGTCCCCAGCTGTAGTGTTTCCAAGGTGTTTTGGGGGAAAACCCAGGATTGATGGAACACTGCTGTTACAAACACATCCAGCAGGATCAGCAACCCTGGCATCAGCCATGGATCTCCACTTCCATCCACATCCATCCTGATGGGGGAGCCTCCCCCCTGCCCAGGCAGAAGGAGCAGACAACAAACACCAGCAGGAAAGCATCACCTTCTTTAATTAAAAATAAAAATACAAGGGAATATGGTTCTGTGTGGATACTGGGAAGCAGATCCATGCTCCGCACTCCTCTGCCCTGGGGTGCTCCTGGGAGCCAGGCTTCAGCCCCCAGGGCTGTGCAAATTCACACTGAACGATCCCAGAGCTCCTCTTGGCCTCCTCTTCCTCACACAGAGGTGGTACTAGCACGGAGACAGCAGTCCTTGTAACACCGATTCCGCAGAGGGCACCAAGGGAAAGGTAGAGCAGCAGGTCTCTTTACAGATGGGATACATTTCAAACCCAGCCTTTCTGTCCCAGGAGCAAAGCCAAGGGTTTTCCACCCAAAAGTAGCAGTGGAAAACCATCCAGGAGCCCCTGGCCCGGTCACGCCTGTCGCGCCTTCTTGCTCTTCTTCTTCTGCTCCTTGAGGGCTGCATCGTGGGCTTTCCTCTTCTCTGCCAGTTTCTTGGCCTGGGGAGAGACCCCCAAGACCCTCAGTCAGAGCAGGACAGGGGCTGCAGCTCCTTGGTCCCACCAAAACCCCAGCTGCACATGGAGGATGGACCCCACAGCACTGGGATCAGGGATGGGATAAGGAACGTGGCCGCAGGAGCCACGGCCCTGAGAGGGCACAGGGAGCTCTGGCCCACCATGGGGCAGCCTGGGGACACTGGGAGGGACCTCAACACCTTCACCAGGGACAGGGAGGAGTGGAAGGAGCGAGTGGGTTTGGGAAGAGCCCGTCCCAGGATGTAGGTGAGCGGCCCAGTCTCCGTACCTCGCGGATTTTGCGCTTCTTCCCAAACATGATCTTCTTGTAGAGGTACTTCTCCCTCTTCTTCATCATCATGATGGCCAAGCGCTTCTCCTCGCTCTGCTGCTCCTGCTCCAGGCGCTGCTTGTCCTCCACCCACACCTTCCCTGCTGTCACCTTCACAGGAAGCACCTGTGGGGAGCCAGGGAGCTCAGGATAGCGGGAACCCACCCTCCTTCCACAGGGACAGGCATTTCCAGCCCATTCACCGCGGGCCAGGGACAGCCACGGCTCCCTCTGGATCTGCAGCAGGCCCTGACAGGGATGGGAGCTGCAGCTCTTGAATGTGGGGCCAGGAGCACCCCTGGAAGTGTTCCAGGCCAGGCTGGACAGGGTTTGGAGCACCCTGGGGCACTGGGAGGTGTCCCTGCCCACGGCAGAGCAAGATAAGCTTTAAGGCCCCTCCCAAGCCAAACCATTCCATGACTGAGTGTCCCAGTGGTCCCAGGACAGGGACAACCCCTCAGCAGGGACAGTGACACCAGAGCTGCCTCCATGGGTTCCCACCTTTTTGTTCTCAGCGCTCTGAGTCTTCTGCTCTTCCATCCTTTGCTCTTCCATCTTCTGTAATTTCATCTCCTCTTCTTTTTCAGATTCATCTTCCTCTTCCTCCTCTTCTTTGTCATTGCCACCTTCCTCTTCCTCCTCCTCCTCCTCCTCTTCACTCTCTTCATCTACAAGGAGACACCACCATTACCCTTGGGATGCCCTGCAGCAGGCACAGCCCAACTCCCAAACTCCTCTGAGGGCTCCCAGCACCTGGATTCTCTCCCCTCTGCAGGGCCAGCAGCTTCAGCTTCTCAGGAGGGATGTAGTCACCCTCCTGCTCCGTCACGAAGGGCGAGAGGTGTGGGGGCAGCAGGACCCCGGGGAAATAATCAGCCACGGGCAGGCACAGCTTGGCGTTGACCGAGTCAAAAACCCACTGGGGCTGCAGGTAGTACCTGGGCGAGGCAGAGGGGTCCCACCTCAGGCTCAGGTGCCCATGGGACAGCTCTGGGATGGCTGCTGTGGGGAGGGCCCCCCTGCCTCACCCACCTGCCAACCACCTGCTTGTCCACGTGGGGCCGGTCGATGATGTGGTGGGTGATGGACGGGTCGGCGGCGTCGTAGGTGGCACCGATGCACAGGGACTTGTCCCAGGACACCTGGCCACCAAAGCACCTGTGGGCAACGCCATGAGGAGTCAGGGGGGCAGGTGGGAGCCTCAGGGTCACCCCACCCACAGGACATCAGGTGGGTGAGTCCCAAAAGTCCTTCCAGAGGGGGAGGCCAGGGCTGCCGAGGGTCTCGTGCCCACCACGCACCGGATGACAAAGGCCAGCGGCTCCCGGGGCACCTCCCTGTTGAGGAAGAAGCGCAGCCCCTCAAAGAGCTTCTTGTGCTTCTCCAGAGCCTCCTGCTCCTTCTTTTTGGCGTCCATCAGCTCTGCTGTCTCCTGCTCAGAGCAAAGCCCTCAGCCTCCTCCTCACACACAGCCCTTGCCAAGCCCCCCTTGGCAAAGAGGGGTCTCAGGAGCTGTCCCAAACTGCCAGCCTGGGCACAGGACAGGATCCCCTCTCCTCAGCCAGGCCAGGGATGAGCCCCCCACCAGGATCTTACCCCCTCCACTGGGAATTCATCAATCTCCACCTCATCCTCGTGGGTTGGAGCCACCACCCGGGCCAGGCTGGCGCTCAGAGCTGAGAGCCTCTGCAGGGAGAGGACACAGAGTCACATCCAGGGGGTGGGAAAAGGGGCAGCCCCATGGGAGAATGGGATTTCTCAGAGCAAGTGGCCAGAAGAGCCAGGGCCTGGACAGAATTCAGCCTCCTCCAGGCACTGTCCCCAGCATGGGACTCAGGGGGTCCCTGGCCATGCAGGGGGAGGCCAGTGGTGCCTGAGAGCCCAGCTCTGCCCTACACAAACAGGGAGTTTGGGATCAGCCCCCTCCACCCTGCAGGGATGTGCCTCTGTCCTTCAGTGCCATACCAGGAGGGCTGTGGGCAGGACACGAAGGCCACACAGTGTCCCTGTGGGTCACAGTGCCAGCAGTGTCCCTCACCTCCAGGTAGCTCTCTGAATCCATTGCATACTCCTTGCCCTCTGCAGGCTTCAGCTCATCCTCAGCCTGGCTGTCAATCTGGGAGGAAAAAGGGTGTGGAAGCAGCTCCCAAAAACAGAGATCCCACAAATCCCTCATGTCCACCCTCCCTCCCACAGCTGCGGGTTGCTGCCACCCCAGGGTGGGACACGGTGGCCCCGGGGTGGTGGCCTCACCTTGGGGGGGTACTGCAGGTTCAGGGAGTGGTAGAGGCGGAAGTTGACGAAGCCCAGGAGGGTGGTGTAGAACTCGGTGAAGGTGGCCATGACCCGGTAATCCACATCTGTGGGGTGCTGCCAGCACACGGGATGGGGGGACACAGGGATAAAAGGACCCCCCTCTACAGGCCCATCCCACCCACAGGGAGAAGGATCACATAATATCCCCATTTAGGAAGGGACCCACAGGATCCTCCTGTCCTGCCCAGACCCCCCAACATCCCACCCTGGGCACCCCTGGCAGCGCTATCCAAACGCTCCTGGAGCTGTGGCAGCCTCGGGGCCGTGCCCATTCCCTGGGGAGCCTGGGCAGTGCCAGCACCTCTGGGGGAAGAACCTTGCCCCGATCTCCAGCCTAAACATGCCCCAATTGCAGAGATGCCACAGCCACTGCCTGACTCTGGGCAGGGAGAACTCTGCAGGCTTCCCCCAGGGTCCTGCTGCCATCCCTCTATGCCTGGATTCCTGGAACACTTCATCCCATCATCAATGTGGACCTTGGGGTTTGGTCCAGGAACTTCAACTCTTCAAGGTGACGAGTACAGAGTATGGCAGGGCTGGACAAGAGCAGGACAAGGGGCAATGGCTTCCCCCTGACAGAGGGCAGGGATAAATGGGATATTGGGAAGGAATTCCTCCCTGTCAGGATGATGAGGCCCTGGCACAGGGTGCCCAGAGAAACTGTGGCTGCCCCTGGATCCCTGAAGTGTTCAAGGCCAGCTTGGATGGGGCTTGGAGCCACCTGGTCCAATGGAAGGTGTCCCTGTCCATGGCAGGGGTGGAATGGGATGGAGTGTAAGATCCCTTCCAACTGAAAACATTCCAGGGTTCTGATTCAGAACCATAAAACCACAAAGCCTCAACCCAACCTGCCCAGCCCTGGAAATCCTGTGAGTGAATGGAGAGGGCCCTGCCGTGCCTGTGACCTCCTGCCAAGGCTCAGGGGAAGCTGTCCCAGCCCAGTGGGGACCTCCCCTTGCCCTGCTGCCTGGGGGAGACAGCAGAATCCCCTTGGGGAGGCTGCAGATCTGACTCATCCCTTCCCTCCACTTCAGTTGCTCCCGCAGGTTAATCTTTAATGGCTGATAAAGGAGTGCACTGATGATCGAGGACACGGGGAACTGCAGAGACTGGTACAGGCAGCCCCGGGGGATCCCGAGGTGACAGAGGGCTGTGTCCCCACCTGCCTCTGCAGCCAGGCCCTGTGCTCTCACCACAGGCTGGGCACAGCCAGGGGCCGGTCCCTCAGCCCTTCCCTGGAGATCCCCCAGGCTCGTCCCAGGCACTCACGTCGTGGGCGAAGGCGTAGGGGGTGATCCAGGTGATCAGCTGCCCCAGCACCTCTGCCTGGTAGTAGATGCCCTTGATGGAGAGGAACACCTGGCAGACAGAGCACAGGCTCAGGGGGTGGAAGCAGCATCGCTGTGTCCCTGTCACTGCCACCCTTCCCTCGGCAGGAGGTTCCTCAGGGAGCACCAGATCCCAGCAGGATCCGTGATCTGACATCCCAGTGGCTCCCAGTGGCCAAGGGCAGCTCCCCACAGCCCCCACCTTGCGCAGGGAGCGCGAGGCGATGACGTAGTTCTGGAACTCCACGGCCAGGCGCCGGCACAGCTGGATGGTCTGGACGTGGCACTTGCCGGTGCGGGGGAAGGTGGAGAACAGGAAACACATGGACAGGGCATCGTCCAGGTCCCGCAGGGCGTCGATGAACGTGGGGTACCTGCGCCCAGGTGAGGGACAAGGGGGAGGGGTCACACCCAGCCCCAGAGCCCTGCAAAAGCTGCTGGGGCTGGGGGAGACCCTGAGTGAGAAAGGAATGGGAACTGGGCAGCATCCACTGGCACATCCCAGCACAACCAGTCAGAGAACGATGGAATATCCTGATTTAGGAAAGCACCCATAAGACTTATGGGGTTTCCTCCCTCCTGTGTCCCCCTCCTTTCTCACTGTCAGCAAACACACCAAAGCCTTGGCAGCATTAACCCTTCACCAGCCCTCTGAGGAAAATACCCCACAGGGAGAGCAGGGGAGTTCCCTGTGTTCCCCTGGAGCCACCCAGGATGGCTGGGAAATCCCTGCTCTCTCATTCCTTCTTCTCCAGCTCAGAAACACAAAATTACATCAAAAACTCCAGAAATTGTGCATGAGGTGGATTCCCAAAGAGAGATGGATGCAGTGGAAGATCAAAGAATCCCAGGATAGTTTGGGGTAGCAGAGACCTCACAGATCATCCAGTTCCACCCCCTGCCATGGCAGGGACACCTCCCACTGTCCCAGGCTGCTCCAAGCCCCAGTGTCCAACCTGGCCTTGGGCACTGCCAGGGATCCAGGGGCAGCCCCAGCTGCTCTGGGCACCCTGTGCCAGGGCCTGCCCACCCTGCCAGGGAACAATCCCTGCCCAATATCCCATCCATCCCTGCCCTCTGGCACTGGGAGCCATTCCCTGTGTCCTGTCCCTCCATCCCTTGTCCCCAGTCCCTCTCCAGCTCTCCTGGAGCCCCTTTAGGCCCTGGAAGGGGCTCTGAGGTGTCCCTGGAGCCTTCTCCTCTCCAGGTGAGCACCCCCAGCTCTCCCAGCCTGGCTCCAGCCCTTGGAGCAGCTCCGTGGCCTCCTCTGGACTGGCTCCAGCAGCTCCAGGTCCCTCCTGTGCAGGGCCCCAGAGGTGGATGCTCCAGGTGGCTCTGCCAGGGCTGCCTCACCTCTCCTTGACGATGTGGTCGAGTTTGTAGGTGGGTTTGTTGTCCTTCAGCCGTTCTACAGTGCCCCACTCGCTCTTCCCGTACGCCTTGCGGAGCTTCCGGACAAACACCTGGGGGGACAGGGGCACGTGGGAGCTCTGGGGCACAGGACAAGCCCCAGGGGCCCCTTGGGTGGCATAAATACCTTGTATTCCCGGAATTTGTTGACAATGGGCTCATGGAGCAGGAATTTGATGTCCTTGAGCAGGTAGAAGGTCCTGGGAGCTGTGGAGCCCTTGTTCACCTTCTTCTTGTGCTTGGGTTCGTGGGGGTAAATCCCCTTGAGGATGCAGAGGCGCCTGGGGACAGGGACAGGGCTGGGAAAGGGGGGCCACGGCACCCCTGTGTCCCCTGGGACACCTCAGACCCTTCCCTTGGAGGGGGAACCCCTGAAACCCAGGACACACAGGACACTGCTCTGTGACACCGAGGGAAAAGACCACCCCAAGGGCCACCCCACACACCCAGCACAGACCTGAGTCCCTCTGATCCCCGAGGGGAACTGGGGGCGATCAGCGGGGTGTGGATGGGCAGAGTTCAGGAATTATGGGGAGCCACAAGGGGGGCAGGAGGGCTGTGGGGTCTGAGGGCAGTTCAGGGGTCCCACGGGGGGTTCTGGGGATCGGGGGTAGGGCACTGAGGGGAGTTCAGGGGTGCCTGGGGGCTTCAGGGGGTTTGGGAGGGAGTTCAGAGGCACCGAGGATCCCGGGGGAGAGGTTTAGGGGAACCCGGGGCCACCCTACGCACCCACCACAGGCTCCATCTGCCACTGCTTCCCTGGGTGGGAACCGGGGGACTTCAAGGGGAGCGGAGGTTTGGAGGGATGGGAGCAGGGGGCAGCGGAAGGGGGTGCGGGGTCTCAGGGGGTGCGGGGAGTTCCGGGGGTCCCGGACGCACCTGAAGTCGGGCAGGCTCAGCTGCAGCTTCTTCCGTGCCCGGTTCCGGGTGATGTAGTTGGTGACGGCTCCGCGCTCGTACTGGGGAGAGACAGGGCCGTCGGGGGAAGCTCGGGGGGGCTGAGGGGAACCCCGGAACCGCCCCGGGGCCACCGGGACCCCTGGGAACGGAGAGGGAGCAGAAACGGGAACCGGGGGATGGGGGGGCTGGAAAGGGGCACCGAGCACGGGCAATGCGGGAGCAGGAGCGGAGTCGGGCACCGGGAGAGGGGGCGAGCACCGCTGCCAGGGACACGACACTGCCAGAGGGGCAGCACCGGCACCGGAACGGGGGCAGCAGCCACGGACCGACAGCGGGGGACACGGAGAGGGCAGGGGGGAAGGAATGGCACGAAAAGGCACCGGGCGGTGAGCACAGGCCCCGGGAGCGTGACCGCGTCCGAAAGGAGGGGCCGGGAAGGGTTTGGTACCTTCTTCTTCTCCAGCCCGCCCATGGCCCCGCCGCCGCCGCCGCAGCCACGTGCGCCCGCGCAACGCAGGACCCCGCGCTGCCCGCGCCCTGCCTGCGCCCACTGCCCGGCCTGCGCACACCGGAGCGGGCCCGCTCTGGGCACGAGGGCAGCGCGGACACCGGGAACAGCGCGGGCAGAGCAGCGAGCGGGCAGAACGAGCGGGCGGGCCGGGACAGGCAGCAGAACGGGGCTCGGTCAGGCGCGCCTCGGGCAGCCCACAGCCCTGGCGGGGGGTCCTGA
>NC_031784.1:12558569-12565936 GCF_001522545.3 Parus major
CTGCCCGAGCCCGCGGGTCCCGGTGCCATCCTGCGGTCCCTGGCACCGCAGCACCGATCGCAGGCACCAGTCCGGGGGTGCCCGGCCTGCGGGGCCCACAGCGGGACGGATGTTTGGGGACAGGGGGTCTCGGTGGCCGGGGATCCCCAGGCCCGGTCCCCGTGCTCGGGGGACCCCAGGCTAACGGGACCGAGCCCCAGCGGTGCCCCGGGATCCCCTTCTGCGCTCGGGGATTCGCTTTTGTTGCTCAGGACTCCGCGGCCCCCCGGCGGGGCGGTTTTACCCCCTGGGGCTCAGGACCCTCCGGCTTTAGGGGTTAATTTTGGGGTTCGTGCCCCGCCCCGCCCGTCCCTCGGCTCCAGGGTGAGGCCGCTCAGTCTCCGTTTTCTCAATTAAATCGTTCGAGGCGAGCACGGGAATTCTCGTTTCCAAGGGCGCCGCATTTGGCCGGGTTTCACCCGTGTTTATTTTCGGGCTGTGAGCGCCGGTGTTGACCCGAGCAGCGGCTCCTCGGGTCAGGCTGCCCCGGGCGGGGTGTCCCGGGCTGCCCGGGGCTGCCCCCGTTCCCCTCGGCCGCTCCTCAGCCAAAGTTCTGCCCCGTTTGTGCTGACTCGGCCCCAGCGTGCGGAAACGGCCCCTCGCCACACCTTCCCGTGCTGTCCCCGCTCCCGGCCCGGCTCGTCCTGCCGCTCCCGGGGCTGTGCCGAGCGCTGTCACCCCCGTGTCCCCTGTCCCGCTCCGGCATGGAGCTGCCGCTGGTCCTGCTGCTGCTGCTGCCCGCGGTCCTGCCCGCCCGGTGCTGCGGTGAGTGCGGCTCCGGCCCCCAAACCTGCCCCGGACCCCCCTGGCCGGGGCCTCGCCCTGAGCTCGGGGGGTCCCCGAGGAGCGGCGCTGGGGGTGATGAGCCCCATCTCCGGAGCCTCGGACGGCGCCTCGTGGCAGCCCTCGGTCACAAATTCTCCGGGGCTCAATCCCCCCCAGCCCAACCCGTGTAACCCCTTCCCCTGCCCGGAGCCAGCCCCCCAGGGGTCCCTGGGGACAGGAGTGTCACCCCAGCCCCCTGCCACCCCCTCGGGTTCTCTGTGTTCCTGCTCCATGTCACGTCTCTTCGTTCCTTCCTCTTTGTTTTGGTGGGAAATCCGGAGCTCAGGGGGTGTGGGGGGGACGCGGAGGCTTTGGGGTGCATGGAGGGGTGGGTGCCGGGGGTCGCTCCCCACCGCGGCCCCACACGGCTCTGGGGGGGCTGTGGAGCTGCAGGGCCGTGCTGGGGGGGAGTCTCGGCCTTCTCGTTCCCCCTGACCTGCGCTGCCTCTCCCGGGCCGGGGTAGAGCCCCCGGAGGGCTCCGCGGGCGCCGTGCGGGCGCTGAGTGCGCGGCTGCTGGGGCTGGCGGGGGACCCCGGCCGGGACCCCGACCCCGCCGTGTACCTGGCCCTGCGCCTGGCCCGCGAGCACGACCCGCGCCTGGAGCAGCGCTACCTGGAGCGCCTGCAGGACAGCTTCCAGCAGCCCTACGGCAGGTGGGTCCCGGGGGTCCCCCACAGCTCTTTGGGGCCGCCCCTGTGGCCCACGCTGACGCCCTGTCCCCGCAGGAGCCTGCAGGCCCGCGGCCACTCCCGGTGGGACGCTGAGCACAGCACGTACGTGTGGGTGTCCCGGGGTCCCCTCGGGGCCGGTGACAGCCCTGGCGGTGTCCTGGCAGTGACCGCTGCCTTGCAGGAGCACGGCGGAGCCCCCGCAGACGGGGCGGCTGGCGCTGTACCTGCTGGGGCTGCAGGCCACCTGTCCCCCGCCCAGTCCCCATCGCTCGCTGGTGACATGGCTCAAGTACCACCTGGAGGAGGACTGGACAGGTGAGAGCGTCCCTGCGGGGCAGGTTCCCGCCTGCACGTCCAGCTGTGAGGCACCGGCTCACCCCGGTGACACCGCCCGCTGTCCCCAGGCTCCCGGCGGCACGGCCACCCCCTCACCAGTTACTACCAGTACGGGCTGGGCGTGCTGGCGCTGTGTGTGCACCACAAGCGGGTGCGGGAGGAGGTGATCCGGCGGCTCCTGGCGGCCCAGCACCATGGAAGGCTCGGGCACAGTGGCAGTGCTGTGGGTAAGGACCCACGGGCACAGGTGGTGGCACCCCGGCGGCGTGTGACCCCGGGGTGACACCGGGGTGTCCCTGCAGACACCGAGGCCGTGGTGGCTCTGGCCTTCACCTGTCTGGAGCGGAGGAAGTTGGTGGGGACCGAGCTGGCGGCCGAGCTCCGGGCAGCTGCACACGGGGCCAGCAGGAGCATGGCCGAGGCCCAGGGCCCTGACGGCATCATTGGCAACATCTACAGCACCCCATGGGCCCTGCAGGTGGGTGTCACCTGAGGGGACATCTGGGCTGCCACTGGCAATGGGCATGGCAGGAAGTGAGGCTGCAGATGTGGGGTGCAGATGTGGGGTGCAGGTGTGGGGTGCAGATGTAGATGTGGGTGCCCAGGCAGGGGCTGCTGCCCCAGGGCAGGTGATGCTCAGCAGTGCAGTGCCCAGGTAACCAATGCTCCTTCCTGTTCCCACCACCTCCATCCCTCCCTGTCCCAGGTGTTCCTGGCCACAGGTGCGTGCCAGACGGAGCCAGAGTTTGTCCAGGCCATGGCTGCACTGCTGGAGAACCTGGAAGCCTTTGGCACCGCCGCCACCATGGCCCAGGTGCTGCCGGTGCTGCACGGCCACTCCTACCTGGACATCGCCTCCATGCACTGCCAGGAGGAGCCAGGTGGGAGCCGGGGGCAACAGGACTGGGGTCAGTGCTAGTGTCACCACAGTGGCTGGGTGTCACCGGTGCTGTGGTGGCTTCTCGCAGACACGCTGACACCCCTGGACATGGAGCCCCTGGCTGAGGTGCCGGGGAACAAGACGGTGCAGCTGGTGGTGGAGTGTCCCCTGCCCTGGTGCTACGACCTCCGGCTCTATGACCGCCCCGTGCTCGTGCCCGCCGCCGCCTCCCTCCTGGGCGTGCTCCAGGCAGCTGCTGCGCTGGAACCCCATGACTTCAGGTACGTGGGGGTCACGCTGTGGTGGCCGTGTATCCTGCACCTGTGCCCTGCACCGGGCTCACCCTGGTTCCCACCACACAGCTCCCTCGGGAGCAGCTCTGTACAGCAGTGCCGAGGCCGGACCCTCACCCCCCTGACCCCACTGTCCCACCCCCCAGGTTCCACACCCAGGACACCCCCCAGGGCCCCTTCCTGACCCAGGTGCTGGGACTGGAGGCCCGGCAGGAGAAGCGGAACTACTGGCAGCTCCTGACCGCGCCCAACACCCCCCTGCAGATGGGTGAGTGGTGGGTGGGGGCTCCTGGGGAGGTGGCAGAGGTCCCCCTCAGCCCCTTGGCTGCTGCCTCACCCCAAACCATTGTCCCTCTGTCCACAGGTATTGCTGACTACAGACCCCAAGATGGGGAGACCCTCATCCTGCGCCTGAGCGAGTGGTAGAGGGTGGGGGGGTGATGGCAATGAAACACCCACAGTGGCACAGGACCTTCTGTCTGCCTGCCTCCTGCTTTCCGTGGGCCAGCCCCCCAAATCTGCCAGGGGCAGGAGGAGGGGACACACACGATGCCCTGTGTCCTACAGGTGCAGTGGGACCGGAGCACCAAAACCAGCAGCTCCTCCAGTCCTGGTCCCACGTTAGAATGGGGTAGGCAGCTGCTGGGAGCAGCCGCTTTTGGGTGTCCAAAGCCTTTTTGGGACGACCAAAGATTTGGGGAGTCTGAGTCGGTGCTGTTCATCCCCAGCAAGGTGCCAGATGGGATCCTCCTCCTCTGTAACCCTCCGGGGGGTACTGAGCCCCCACTGTCCCAAGGGGTCCAGGGGACCGCGCTGCCCGGGGGGGACCCACGGGTGTGCCCAAATCTGCGTGATTTCCCCGGGAATTTAATCCGGTCCCCAAAATCACCGGGGCAGAGGCGGTTTGGGGCCGGGAGCCGGGCGGGGGCTTGGGGGCGGCCCCGCTGTCCGCACGGAGCCAGCGCAGGTCGGTGACAGCCGGGTGTGTTCCCGGTGCCCGTCGTGCCCCGCCCGCCCGGCAGTGACGCGCTGGCCTCGCCGGGAGGAGCCTCCGCCCTCCGCTCCCGCCATCACCAAACTTTGCGCCGGCCCCGGCCGCCGCCTCCCCGGCACATGGCCCCGCCACCGCGGCGCTGAGCGCCGGCAGCAGCCCCGGCCGGAGCGCGCAGGGAAGCGGGGACAGCGCGGCCGCCACCGCGCCAGCGCCGCCGCCTCCGGCACCCATCGCGGGGCTCTCGGGAGGACGGGGCAGAGCGGCGAGGGGCGGCCGGAGGCAGCGGAGCCGGTGCCCATGTGCCCGCCGTCGCGGCGGGGCGATGAGGCCGCGATGAGCGCGGCGGGCGGGGGCACCGTGCGGCCCTGGAAGCCCGACCCGGGCCAGGCGGGCGGGGGGCGGCCGGGACCGGCGCTGCCGCTCACCCTCAGCGTGCTGGCCTGGCTGGGCACCGGCACCACCATGGCCGGCCTCAACAAGTGGATCTTCGCGGCGCACGGGTTCCGCTACCCGCTGCTGCTGTCGGCGCTGCACATGCTGTCCGGCGTGGCCGTGGGTTACCCGCTGGGCTGGGCGCGGGCACCGGGCCCCCGGCCCCGCGCCAGGATCTACCTGCTCAGCCTCACCTTCTGCACCAGCGTGGCCCTGGGCAACCTGGGCCTGAGCTACGTGCAGCTGGACGTGGCCCAGGCCGTGGCCACCACCACGCCGCTGGTGACGCTGGTGCTGGGGGTGCTGGGGGGCCGGCGGCCGCACCCGCTGCAGTTCTGGGCCATGGGGCCGGTGTGTGCCGGGGCCGCCTGCAGCATCGCCGGCGGGCTCTGCTTCTCCCAGCCCGGCTGCGGCTTCCTCCTGGCCGCCACCGTGCTCCGCGCCCTCAAGTCCATCCAGCAGAGTAAGTGCCACTTGTCCCTGTCCCTCTCCTGCATGTCTGCCTGCCCCTGGCACGGCCCCTGCGCAGAGGTGCTGGTGTCACCTCGGTGCCACCCCCTGCTCGGGGTTCTCCCTGCTCGCTCTGCTGCCCACTGTGCACCCTGGTGTCACCCCAGCCCTAATGCCACCCCACCTTATCGCTGGTGTCACCCCGGTGCCACCTTTGTGCTGGTGACACTCCTTGCCCACCCTGGCCGCAGCGTCACCCCAGCAGTGGTGGCACCCTGGCTCCCAGTTTCACCCCAGCCCCGGTGCCACCCCCTGTCCCTGTTGGCCCTGGTGCCACCCCTTGCTCACTCTTGTTTCTGGTGCCACCCCACAGCCACCCTTGCCTCTCTCAGGGCTGTGTCGTGCTTGTGGCCCTGAGGTGACATGACTGTAGTTTGTCATTGATGACACCATTAGTGTCCCTGTGCTGTCCCTGTGCCATGGGGGGTGGAAGTGCCCTGGGTTGGCACAGGGTCACCCAGGCTGTCCCATCCCCGTGGGCTGCTGGACTCCCTGTGAGTCCCCCCTTCCTGGGGACTCTGGTGGCACTTGGGCCATGGTGTCCTTGGCAGATGGCAGTGAGGAGCCAGCTGGAATGCTTTTGGCTGGGAAAGGAGTGTTTCTTCTGGAGCCTGTGATTGGGGCAGTGTGGGGATGGGCTCTGGCTTGGGGCCCTGTGCCCACCCCAAGGTCCCTGTGGCTGTACTGGGGTGCTGTGGCCCCCCAAGGGACACCACTGGTCATTGTGCCACTGCCCTGTCACCTTTTCACCCCTGGTGGGACATGGACAGTGGCCCTGGGGAGGGCAGGGACACGTCTGTGTGTGGCACCAGCCCTGCTGTGCCTGCTGTCCCCACTGTCCTCAGATGACCCAGAGGGGGGGACATGGGGACAAATGCTCCAAACCAGGCTGGGAAAGCTGCCCTGTGCAACCTTCCCTGTGGCACTCTGACCCCAAACACAGGCACCCAGAGTGGGACACCCCCTGAAGCAAGGCACCCCTAAACCAAGGAATCCCAGAAATGAAGGGCTCCTGAACAGAGACATGTCCAAACCAGGGAACCTCTTGAGTGAAGAAAATGAAGAAATTAAGATTTAGATTAGAATAAGAGTAACTTAAGGAAATTCAAAGTAAAAGCAAAATATAAAAGAGATAAGAGCAATGTAAGTAGTTAATTATTACTAGGTGTAGTTAGGTTATACACCTGCTTGCAGAAGGAATACATAGCGATTGCCAAGATGAAATGAATAGACCAAGGGTATATATATTTTTCTGCTCGTATTAAACCTTAATTAGAATAAGACCCAATATCACTTACTTGTCCTAAATTGTGTTTGTAGAAGGAGACAAGAAAAATAGACTATTGTGGAAAGGAGCTGTGGGCACACCTGCAGGCAGGAAATCTGAACTATGTCCAAGAGGAGCAGGAGAGCTGCCAACAGGGCACAGTTGAAAAGTTCAAGCCCGAAGAAGAAGATTTCATAAAAAAGGACCCCAGACCCATTTCAAAAGAAGAACTGAGCATGCCCAGAGGGGCGTGAAGCTCATCACCATAGGAGGCGAGAACAGGCGGGGTTAGACAATGAATATGTATAGTGCATTGTGTCATCTATGCATATGTAATTCTTTAGGGAATAAATAGGGAATGAGGGGCAGTGGTGGGGCGTGCCCGTCTTTGAGAGGTGACTCCACCCGGCCGTAGTAAGACACATACCCTCCCTGACTTTAAACAGTCCTTTGTCTGTGATTTTACTGCTTCGCTTTAAACTGGGACCCCCCCGCCCATGGAAGGAACAGCCCCCCATCATTTTCCCCTTCCCAGTGACATTTGGGATTTCTTTACTGCTTGGTGTTGTGTCGGTGGGTGTTCCCGTGGGATGTGCCACTGACTGTCCCGTGTCCCCCCAGGTGTGCTGCTGCAGGAGGACCGTCTGGACGCGCTGTCGCTGCTCGGCCTGACATCCCTGCCCAGCTTCGTGCTGCTGTTCGGGGCGGCCGTGGCGCTGGAGCTGGGTCCCTCGTGGCAGGGCGTCCTTCGCCCCGACGCCGCGCTCTGGGGCTGCGTCCTGCTCAGCTGCCTGGGCTCCGTCCTCTACAACCTGGCCACCTCCTGCCTCCTGTCCCTCACCTCGGCCCTCACGCTGCACCTCCTGGGCAGCCTCACCGTGGTGGGCAACTTGCTGCTGTCGTGGCTGCTGTTCGGCACGCAGCTGGGCGCGCTGGGCTACGCCGGCGTGGCGCTGACGCTGGCCGGGATGGTGCTGTACCACCAGCCCCGGCTCCTGGCCGCCTGCTGGGGCCTGCGTGGGCACCTGCGGCACGAGTAGGGACCCGCGGGGGGCTGGGGGCCAGGAGGGCTCTGGGGAATGCTGTGCACGTGTGTGCTGGTGTGTGTGAGCTGCACAT
>NC_031784.1:12566431-12570043 GCF_001522545.3 Parus major
TGTCTGTGTGTGTGTGAGCTGCACACGCTGTGCTGGTGTGCAGGGCTCCGTGCACACACAGGTGCTGAGGTGCACACGTGTGTCGGTGTGCATGGCTCTGTGCACCTGTGTGCCCTGATGTGAGTGTGCACGTCCTGCTTTGTGCAGTGTCTGTGTGTGCTGGTGTGCACAGCCCTGTGCACATGGACATGCTGGTGTGCACGTGTTGTGTGCACTGCTGTGTGTACGTGTGTCGAATTGCACACTTGGGTGTGAGTGGGTGTGAGCACAGCTCTGTGCTTGTGGGTGTGCACAGGCTCTGCAGGTGTGAGCAGGGCCGTGTGTGGGACGTGTGTGTTGATGTGTGTGACGCTGCACACATTGGTGTGCACAGGCTCTATGTTCAAGCAGGTCTCGTGCTTGTAGGCACGTGTGTGTTGGTATAGGCTGTCCACAGTTGAGTGTCTGTGTGACACATGTGCTGCTGTGCACGGCTCTGTGTGTGTGTGCAGGTGTGTGCTGCTGGCAGGTACCGCTGTGCACAGGGGCTCTGTGCAGGTGAGCAGGTTCCTGTGTGTGTGCACAGGGCACACCCAGTGACTGGCTCTGGATACACAGCTGTGTGTGCCCAGCTCCTCGTGCATCCAGCTGCTGTGTCACCTGGGCAAACAGCCGTGTGTGTGTGTGTGTGTGTGTGTGTGTGTGTGTGTGTGTGTGTGTGTGTCACTACTGAGCTCTGCTGGCTGGAGTGGCCCCTGGCTCTCCGTGTACACTTGGTTCTTGTGGCTGAACCGAACGCCCAGGACAGGGCAGGCGTGTGTCCCCTCCTGTCCCATCCCCATCGTGTTGTGACAATCCCACGGGGCTGCCGGTGCTGCTGCCAGTGTCGTCTTTTTCCCCAGCACGCCCCTCAGCCCCCCACAGCTGTCCCCATCCCTCCCAGCTCGCTGCAGACTGGCATCCGTGGCAGAGATGGTGAGAGCCCAGCCGAGGGGACGGGAGCAGCCTGGGCCAGCTGCCATCACTCCAGGACAGTGCTGGGCTGTGACACAGAACATGCTGACCGTGGCAAAGGGACAGCCCAGTGTGTGTGTGCCTGGCACCGCTGCTGGGCTCCGTGGTGGCCGTTGTCACACTTGTATCTCCACGCCGGGGCCCAAGGACCCAGCTCCGATTGCACTTGTCCCAAAATAAAGCTCTATTTTTGTTGTACTCCACCCTCGGTTCCCAGTGATCTCCTGGCCAAGAAGGAAGGAAGGGAGGATCGCCCAGTGCAGGGATAGGAAACTGAGGCACAGGATGCCTCAGGATGTTCCAGCTCCTGGGAAGCACCTCCAGCTCCAGCAGGGACAGCTGTGGTTTGGCAGCCCCGGGGCTGGCACTGGGACATCCACAGGACACGGGAGGGATGCAGTGACAGGGAGAGCAGTCACTGACCACAAATGTCTGGAAAAGGGCTGGGAGCTTTGCCCTGCCCTGGGGTGCCATGACGCTGGAGCATCCTGTCCCCTGAGTCATGGAATCATGAAATATACTGGGTTGGAATGGACCCACAAGGATCATGGAGTCCAGCTCCTTGCCTCGCACAGGACAGCCCCAAAAGTCACACCATGTGTTGCTTGTCCCGCCCCTCTCTAGCCTGGTGACTCACTTGAAGACACAAACACAACCCCACTTCCCCTGGAAAATCCCCACTGGTTCCCTCCCTCTTTTCCAAACAGCGATTTTCCCCATTATTAGGGCAGTGATTTGAGGCTGCTTCCAGCAGCAGCACCTGAGGAACGGCTCCTTCCCAAGGTGAGGGCGTGCCCAGCTGTGCCAAGGTGTGGCTGGAGAGGTGCCCACCCAAAAAGGACACAAAGGGCCCGCAGTTATCAGCCCTGCTCTGGCCGGGAGCCTGTTTGCTTTCTGCGCTCACATTCCGGAGGTTTTTTCATAGCGGGGGGTGTTAGAAGGGAGGGCTGAGACCTGCAAAGCTGCCACCTGCAGCATTGCTGCCTCAGGAGCCCAGCCCCAGGCACTCCCTGCCTATCCCAGCCCCCTGACTCGTTTGCTGGCACTGGGTCTGCCCGGATCCGGGCTCCATCCCTGGCTTTGCCTTTTCCACCCTGGATTCGGTGCCTTGTGGTGCTCCCGGTGCCCTGCAGCTCCCGGGAGCGTGGCCGGTGTGTGTCCCTGTGCAGTGGTGACAGTGGCCGGGCTGCTCATGGGAGTCCCAAGGGCAGCATTCCCGCTGGGATTAGGGGTTGTGTCGCCCGTGGAAAGTCCAGCAGTGGCAGGAGGTGTGGCTGGGTGTGGTGACCCTCTCTCCGAGTATTCCAGGCCATGATCTCAGCCCTGCTGTTATCCCTCTGCTCCGGCCCCAGGAAGGATTTAGTTTCTCACCACACTGATAGCTGCCAGCTGCCCATGGGCTGAGTCCGGTGCTGCTCCGGCCAAGCTGGATGAGGAAAAGGCATCCCAGCCCTGGGGTTTTTCAGGAGGGGAGCAGATGGCACAACTTTCCTGGAGAGCAGCCCCTGGCACAGGGCAGGACCAGCCCAGGTGGAGCAGGGAACAACAGGCACAGCTCTCACATGGCCCCTTGTGAGGAGGGGCCACAGCTCTGAGGGATGGGCGGCACCTGCACACGTTTGGATGTGCTGGCTGACAAAGAATCATGGAATCACGAGATGGTTTGGGTGGGAAGGGAACTTAAAGGTCATCTCATCCCATCCCCTGCCATGGGCAGGGACACCTCCCACTGTCCCAGGGTGCTGCAAGCCCTCTCCAACCTGGCCTTGGGCACTGCCAGGGATCCAGGGGCAGCCCCAGCTGCTTTGGGCACCCTGTGCCAGGGCCTGCCCACCCTGCCAGGGAACAATTCCTGCCCAATATCCCATCCATCCCTGCCCTCTGGCAGTGGAAGCCATTCCCTGTGTCCTGTCCCTCCAAGCCCTTGCTCCAGGGCCCTCCCTCTCCATCAGGGAGCTCCAGGTGAAGTGTGAAAGTCCAAGTGGGAGAAATAAACCCGTGTCCAGTGGGACAGTGTAGTTATAACATCAGGCCAGACAGTTTTTCATGGATCTGCTGCTGAACCACTGCTGAACCCTTCCTTGGAAGTGGTGATGGAATGTGCTGGGATGTCGCTGGAGCAGGAGCAGCATGTGCCCACGCAAGGGAGAGGAAATCCAGGGTGGATTTATTGTGTGCCTGGGAGCACAGGGTGGAAATGATCTCTGTGTCAGGACAGGGATTAACTGTTGCCCTGGGGCCTGTTGGGAGCTCACTGCACTGGCACAGAGGATTTGGGATCTGCAGCAGGGACAAACACTTGCTAAGCTGGGGAGCCTGAGCCAGGAAATTATATCCTTCTGGGATCTGCTGGGCTGTGTTCTCAAACCTACCACATCCCAGGCCTTAAATAGTGTCAGGGACTTCCTGGGTATGGATCTGGAATTCTGGCAAAGCCTTTTTTAGGGGAGATGTAGGAAGGTTTTTTCCTTGTAGGACAACCTAGCCCAGAGAGCTGAGGGCATTTGAAGCTGTCCAAATGAGACTGCAGGCCAGGAGATGGACAGGATGACCCCTCAGACTCCCTTCCAACCCCACAGCCTCTGCTCCAGCACCCAAAAATGCCCTCCAGGCTTTGTC
>NC_031784.1:12570266-12595502 GCF_001522545.3 Parus major
TGTCACAGGCCCCTGCCCTGCACTGAGCAGGCTCTTGGCTGAGTAGCTGAGTTTCTAAAAGATGAAATCATAGGAGCTTAAAGACATCTTAAAAATCTTAGAATCGGAGAAAGATGGAGCAGTTAAGGTTGGATACCCTCTCTAGGATCACCAAGTCCAACTGTTTCCCCAGCACTGGCAAGGTCAGCACTAACCCAGGTCCCCAGGTGCCACATACTCATATTTTTTGGACATATACAGGGATGGGTTCTTCACCACAGCCCTGCGCAGCCCATTCCAATGCCTTACCACCCTTTTTGTGAATAATTTTTCTCTAATATCCAACCTAAACTTCCCCTAGTGCAACTTGAGGCCATCTCCCTTGTCCTGTCTCTTGTTTCCTGGGAAAAGAGCCTGACCCCCACACCTGGCTCCAACCCCTCACATCTGTTGGGGCTGTGGGACCCCACCAAGGAATGGGGTTCTTCACGATCAAGGATCAGCTTGCTCATATCAAAAGACATGGAATGATTTGGGTTGGAAGGGACCTTAAAGTTCATCTCATTCCAACACCCTGCCATGGGCAGGGACAATAACCGTGGATCATCTCCCAAGGCATCTCCTGAAAAAGAGTTGTGGCAATCAAGTGGGGGAAGAGAAAGAGGAAGATCTTTGGGTCTCTCCCAGCCAGAGATGCTGGAGCCTGTGCTCTTCCTTCCCTCTCTGGAAGGCAGCAGATGATGGGACTTTGAGTTGCTGTCTCAAAACCCAAAGCTGTATCCCAGTTAGGAAAAACAAGTGTTGGTGACGTTCCAAGTCTCCTGACTCACAGCAAGTTGCCGTCCTGCCTCAGCAGCACATTTTGTGCTGGAATAAAACAACACTCCCTGAGCACGTGGTGCTCTCAGACTCCCTGTCAAGGCCCTGGTACAAATGAGATGTGAAAACTGTGCTGATTTTATTAATAGTAAAATTCACTACTCACTGGGGTATCTCAAATCCTCTGTACTTTCAGCAGCACAGGCTTCATGTTCCAGCTCCTCAGATGTGAGTTTACTTTCAGTGCTCCAGCATGGATCTGGAAGAACTGCTGCTGGCTTTCTCTAGATTTCTTGCCAAGAGGTCACAGCAGCTCGTTTGTACTCAGAGCAGCAGTGTTTCTCCTACTCCATTTCCACAAACACAGAGCACCATTCTGGCTGGAGAGCTGAGCATCTGGACCTGCTGATGCTGAACTTTGCAGTGGCCTGACCCTGCTGCCAGGAGCTGTTGTTGGGCTCTATGTTGGGATGGCAGGATTTGATCTTGGATAAAGCCACTGCGTGCTGGGCTGATCCCTCAGCGTGGGCAGCAGGGGAGGGGGGATTCTGCACCTCTGCCCCAGGCAGGTGAGACTCCACCAGCCCTAGGGCCCAGCACAGGAAGGACCTGGAGCTGCTGGAGCAGGTCCAGAGGAGGCACCAAGATGATCAGAGGGATGGAGCAGTTTTGCTGTGAGGAAAGGCTGAGGGAATAGGGATAGCTTGGCCTGGAGAAGAAGAAGCTTTAGGGTGACCTAATTACAGCCTTCCAGAGAAAGAAAGATGGAGAGAGACTTTGGACAAGAGTCTGGAAGGGCAGGACAAGGAAGAATGGCTTCAGACTGAAGGAGAGGAGGTTTAGACTGCATAGTTTGAAGAAAGTGTTCCCTGTGAGGGTGGGGAGGCCCTGGCACAGGGTGCCCAGAGAGGCTGTGGCTGCCCCATGCCTGGCAGTGTCCAAGGCCAAGTTGGATGGGGTTTGGACCACTCTGGGATAGTGGAAGGTGCCCCTGCCCATGGCAGGGGGTGGAACAGGATGAGCTGTAAGGTCCCTTTCAATCCAAACCATTCCATGATTCCACAAGTCCATGATTCTATGGTTCTATTCCTATAGGGGACATGGAGTGATGCTCCATCAGGCCAAGCAGCCAGTGGGGTCTGACTCACTCAGGTTGCACAGCCAGTGTGTCACAGACACTGTGCACCCTGGCTGTCACTAAGCACAGCTGTTGGAGATGCACTGGGGGTCCCATCATGGGGACACAGGTGCTCCAGGTTGGGATGGAGCCTGGTCACTACTCCAGGCAGACATCAAGGATGGTGCTGGTGCAGTGGGTGAAGGACATGAGAAGTTGTTGGGCCCACCGTGTCACTGAGACAGAGTTTGGAGGTGACTCCTGACAGGCTGCCTGTCAAGGTCACCATGACAACAACTGACCACAGTGGAGACAAGGGGTCATGGAGGAGCAGGGCCAAACACGGCCTCGTGTCACCATCTTTGTACCACCCCAGAGCCTGCAGATCGGCAGGCCTCGGTGCAGGGCTGGGGGCCACTCACACCATCCTGGGGCTGGGGGCCACTCACACCATCCTGGGGCTGGGGGATACTCACACCATCCTGGGGCTGGGGGATACTCACACCATCCTGGGGCTGGGGATCCTTCACCCCAGGCTGGGTAACACTCACACTACACCAGGAAACACTCACCCCAGGCTGGGAAACACTCACCCTGGGTTGGGGGCCCCTCACACTCGGAGCAGGTCTGTGGGCCTCTGACACAAAGCTCCTTCTCACCCAGAGCAGCCCTGCAGATTGGGACTTGGACTTGGACTACCCCCTGCCCACCTCCAGCTGCCTCACCACTGCCCATGAGCTGCAGCTCCTGGAGGAGATGGTGAGGTTTCCTCTTCCCTGGGACAAAGCTCATGGCCCACTGTGGCACAAGGAGGCCTTTAGGTCTTCAGCCTGCTGGATCAGGAGGGGGTGCCAAGGCTCTCTCCAATGGTTGGGAGAGACAATTGCTGGATTTGGGCCACCTTTGACACGAATGGTTGTGCCTCCACCCTAACCTCAGGACACAGCTGTCATATCCTATCTCCAGGTCATCTGTGGATTGGAATAAGCTACAGGCATCATTGGCCACGGACTTAACCTGGACTCAGACATTGTTCCAATGATACCCTGCAAAAGAATAAGTTCAGATGGGATATTGGGAAGAGATCCTTCCCTGTGAGGGTGGGCAGGCCCTGGCACAGGGTGCCCAGAACTGTGGCTGCCCCTGGGTCCCTGGAAGTGTTCCAGGCCAGGTTGGATGGGGCTTGGAGCAACTTAGTCTGGTGGAAGGTGGATTGAAGCAAGATGAGCTTTAAGGTCCTTTCTAGCCCAAACCATGTGATACTGTGATTTTGTGATTATGCATATTAGAGTTTTTTGCTTGGAGATCCCCTTGGCCATAATGAGAGATGTGGTGGGATCTATCTCTTCCTGAAGACAAGCACCACTTTGGAGTTCTTTATTCCATGGTAGGAGAGTGGCAATAAGGTCTTATGTTTACTCTCACAAAGGTAAAAAGCTTTGACAAGGCCAAAAAGAAAACTCATCGTCTCTACAAACAATTACGGCAGCAGTTTTTGAAAGAACAGGAGAGAAAGATGGCGTACAGGAAGAAGAGAGCCGAACAATTTAGAAAATCCCTGGAAGTGTTCGATCGCAGGAGTGGGAAGGTGCCAGGTCCCACCTCCCGTTTGCCTGCGGATGAAGCGGAGCCCTCGAAACGAGCGGGAGCTGCTGACAAAACAACCGTGAGACACGTCCAGAGAGCTCCTCCTGCAGGACATGCCCCGGCTGCGGCCACGGCCTCCAGCACGCAGAGACTTTAGGAAGTTACAGCTCCTTTTACAGCAATAAACCAGCTCAATCCCACTGGTGTTGCTGCCCTTTTAAATCGATGGGAACGGGGTGGTTGGAGATCCTGGGCTGGGAGGGAGCAGTGAGGCAGCTGCAGGAGGGAAACATCTCTTCAAGGGACCGCTTTCCTGGGAGGGAGTGGGACACTGATGTGAAAGGGATGGAGTTTCTCCTTGGCTCGTGCCTTGGGGCTGGCCAGGCACTGCCCAGGGAATGGGCACGGCCCCGAGGCTGCCAGAGCTCCAGGAGCGTTTGGACAGCGCTGCCAGGGATGCCCAGGGTGGGGTTGTTGGGGGGTCTGGGCAGGGCCAGGGGTGGGACTGGATGACCCTTGTGGATCCCTTCTAACTCAGGATATTCCATTACTCTGTGTCCTGGATTTCCAGCCACCATTGCAGTGTTTGGATTTCATAACACAAACCTTTCCTGCTTGAAATGAAACCGCTTATTTTTTATGTTTCCCAGTGACCTTGAGGGAATAATTGGACCTTGGAAGATTGCTTCCATGTCCTCAATCACGTCACATCCTCAATCAAGTCTTTCCTTCACTGGATTGAAAAATGCTCAGTACCTTCAATCTGTGCCCCTCAGCTGGGAGTTCTGAAGGGAATTCTCAAAACTGATGGGAGAGGCACAGCTCAGACACCAGGACAGCACAGGCAGGTCACACCTCAGTGCACAAAAATCAGGAGCCATCAGGCCTTGGCAGTAAATTTTCTATTTATGGTTAAAACTGTTATTTAAGGAAGCACAAAACTTTCTCCTAACCTCTCCATAGACATAATTCAGGTGCTGCAAGGCTCTAGAAACACTGCATGGAAAATCAGGGTTTGGCATCTGAATTGGCTTCAAACCACAGATCTGTCAAATCTTGCCTTTCCAGAGTATTTAAGGTATGTTCTTGTCTTTCCTCTTCCCACCTGTGATGAATCTGCCTGGCATCCTTTCCTCTCCATGGACAGACCCTTTCTTCTTGATCTCAGTTTTTGCCTGCTGTGTTTGTCCAGGAAAATGAGGATTTGCTGTTCATCAGAAGAACTGGGTGATCTTTAAGGTCCCTTCCAACACAAACCATTCCGTGATTCACTGTGACCACTGCTGGACAGGACAGACAGTGGACATTGCTGGTCATGCAGGCACCAGTGCCAGCCTGGTGTCCACCTACACCAGCTGGCTTTGTGACTGAAACCCAAGAAGAGATGGATTGAGATGAATAAAAACGAAATGCCAAAAAGCAAATAATATCAGAAGTTTTTAGAGAGGGGCCTGGAAGTTGTCACCTAGGGGTGACCCATGCTGGCCACTCCTGGGGTTTCCTTGTGGGAAGATGCTGTGGGAAAAGGAGTGGTTTAGAAGCAAACAGCACCCACCCTGCACACTGGAGAGGAGTCCCCAAGTGGTTCCTGGCACACAGCAGCACTCAGGGGGAGTGAGGGAAGTGTTCCCTTCTTTGCCGTGGAGGCAGAGGAGCTGCAGGGCTCTAACGAGGCTCCTCCGTGTGGAGGTTACAGAGCTCAGTCCCTCTGAGCCCATCCCCATCCTCCCCGTGCTGGGAGGAGCCTGTCACCAGCTTCTCTGGTCCCCCAGCTCAGTGCTGTCCATGATGCCAGCATTCCCACGGCAGAGGCAGTGCTGGCACGCAGCAGCATCCCTGGGATGAAGAGCCCCAAGCCTGAGTGATCCTGTCTGCCCTCGCCTCTCTCCTCCCCAGCCTCTGGAGCTGCTGGAGCCGGAGCGCTCCCCCGGGCAGGCTGGGGGTGTTGGCACACCCTGGGCCTGGCTCTGCAGGGGCTGGGTGTCCGTGCTGATTGAGCCCTGCGTGTTCCCACTCGGCAGAGCCAGGAAGCAGCTGGCTTTTGCCTGGGAGATGGAAGTTGTGACTTGCTGCAGACTCATGGAATCACAGAATCATTAAAGTTGGAAAAGCCCTCTGAGAGCATCAAGTCCGAACATTCTCCCAGCNCCAGCCCTTCCCTGGCTGCTGGCCCTGTCCCAGGGCTGAGATCAGAGCCTTGGGAGGAGCTGTGCCTGCTTGGGAACAGCTGTCAGTGAATATGGGGACATGGCCTGATGTGCAGTCCAGGCTGTGGGGGCAGAGGTGGAATGAACCCTACTGGGAAGAGCTGGAGAGGATGAGCCAGGCCAAGGTCAGTGGAACAAACTGGTTGATGCTTGACCCCCTTAAGGACAAGAGGAAGGTGCCAGGGGCACTGGAGGCAGAGCAGTGGGACACTGGCACTGGCTGAGGGCTCGTGGCAGACACTGCCATGCCAAGAGCAGAGATGGGGTTTGGAAGCCACGCAGTTGCCAGGCTGACTTGGGTGTTGGTCATGGACCTAGAAAGAGAAGGAGGCTGGAGGTTCTCTGGCTTGGTCACCTACAAGGTGATATTCACATCGAATGAATCCACATAGAATTGCTGATGAAAACCCAGGCTTTAAAGCCAAGGCATATTTTCCCAAATAAATCCCTCAGATGTCTCTGGCATTGGCCTTTTCCTCCTGGATGGTGTCAGCATGTTGGGTGCTCACAGATGTTTTCCTAGAATCCCAGAATCCCTGAGGCTGGAAAAACCTGCCCAACCCATCAAGTCCAAGGTGTGCCCAATCCCCACCTTGTCCCCAGCCCAGAGCCCTGAGTGCCACCTCCAGTCCTTCCTTGGACCCCTCCAGGGATGGGGACCTCCCTGGACAGCTCCTGCCAAATTCTTACTGCCCTTTCCATGGAGGAATTCCTCATGTCCAACCTGAACCTCCCCTGAGGCCGTTCCCTCTGCTCCTGTCCCTGTTCCCTGGGAGCAGAGCCCGACCCTCCCCGGCTGTCCCCTCCTGGCAGGGAGTTGTGCAGAGCCACAAGGGCCCCCTGAGCCTCCTTTTCCCCAGGCTGAGCCCCTTCCCCAGCTCCCTCAGCCGCTCCTGGGGCTCCAGCCCCTTCCCCAGCTCCGTTCCCTGCCCTGGACACGCTGCAGCCCCTCCAGGTCTCTCTTGTCAGGAGGGTCCCAGAGCTGGACACAGGATTTGAGGTTCAGCCTCAGCAGACAGATTAGGACCAAACTCACACACTGTGGTCTCAGTGCCCTAACAGCCCCAGGGACATTTTCCTGTGCCACAGCTGGCTGTGTCCCTCTGCACTCCTGCTCCTGCCACCCAGCTGCAGCCTGGTGCTCTCAGAGCCAGCCCAGCACCTCCAGCCCCCCTGTTTTCCTCACTGGGCGCTTTAGCTTAGAGCTTACATCAACCCCACTACACTCATTCCTTCAGCAAACTCTGCAGGGACTCCCTGGTTTCTCTGTGCCCTGCCTGGGCCTTCCTGACAGGCTCTGGGGGGCAGGGAAGTGCAAACTCCTTCCCACCTGTTCAGGATAAGGATGCCATCATCCCACTTACAGCATGACATGGGAATGAGGGAACAGCAGCCAAAGCTGCAGGAGGGATGTGGTCAGGGATCAGTTGGCCCTGTGGAGTCCTCCAGGGCTTGGTGTGTTGCCAGAGCTCCATGTTCCCAGCAGAGCACAATGTAAGGCTAGAGCCAAAGGACCATGGCAGGAGCTGACTCTCCCTGCAGTGACAGGCTGGGGTGCTGCTGCCTGCAGCAAGGCTTCATTGCGTGTTTCTGCTGTTTCACCATCAGTTGAAATCATCCCCCTCCTTGATGTCCCTTCCCAGGTCCCACGCAGGGGTCGGTGGTAGCAGGAGCAGGAAAATTCTTTGGGCAAACCAGGCTGAGGTGGATCATGGTTTTCCAAGCAGATCAGCCAGCCAGCTTCCACGCTCTAGCTGTGCTTCCCTTTGCTGCAGAGGAGCAGGATTCAGCATCTGGAGAGGGGTTTGGGTAGTGGCTGAAGCCAGCGGGGGCCAGGGAAGTCTCTGGCCTGCAGGTCACAGAGTCCTGCTGTTGGAACACAGCTGGACTCAAACTGTAGGGGACGGTGAACCCAGGCTGTACCAGGGGCTCCTGGCTCTCCCTTCTCTGCTCGGACATGCCCCACATAATTTGGATTCTTGGGCACCTCTGGCTCAGGCAGTGATGCAGTCTGGTGGGTTTGGGTGCAGAGAATTAACTGAGGATAGATCTGAGGATTCACTACATCCTGGAATGAGGTGGGATTGACGCAGATTTGGTGATGTTTCATCCAGCTCCCAAAGTGACCCGGTTTTCTTCCTGGCTGAAGCACTGCTGCTGGCCTGGAGCAGCGTGTGGAGCTGCAGGACGAGTCAGGGCTGCTCTGGACATGTGTCATCACCTGCATCTCCTCCTGCAAGATGTCTGTAATTACCCAGATCCAGGAGAGAGCAGCAGTGATCCACAGTCTTCCCTGCTTTAGAGGAGGTTTGGATGTGACCCACGACTCCACCCCTTATCCTTCCTCTCTCCCTGGATGTCACAAGGACTTGCTGTCCCTTCAAGCAGGCTGTGCACACCAGGACACAGGGGACTCTGGTGACAGTCACTGGCCAGCTGATGCCATCTCCAGATCACAGCTGTCAGGAAGTCCAAGTCTGCACTTCTTGGAGAGCAGTGGCACATTTCAAACAAAGCAATCAAGAAACTCCTCAACTTTGGAAAGACATTCTTTTCATGATGGATTAAATTCCAAAATATCTGGAGGCCATGTGGCAACCCTTCAGGGGGGTCAAGGATCCCTTCTGGTGTCCTTGTCAAGAAAAGTAGCAGCTCTGCATGTCTCAGGGGCTGTTCTCTGCTGTGATGAGCTCCACGAGGACACATCCTACTGACAGCACATCCCTCTGCAGCCTCAAATCACAGCTCTGCTGTGCTCTCAAACATAGTGCAGCCAGGAAATCATGGATCTTCTGGGTTTAGATCCAGTGTGATCCCAGTTGCCAAATTAGAGCCTGATGCTTTCCCTGGAGGCTACAGGACAGCCTAACCCATACTTGCAGTTCCAGCTGCCCCTTCTTCCCACGGTGGGCTGGGTATGTCCCAGCTTGGGGTGGACCCAAACCCAGACTCACTGTCACACTCAGTCCTGTTCTTGATTTGAATCAGTCCCTTGCCTGAGCCACTCAGGGCAGGAGGGAACCCGCATGGAGGTCACTGCTCCAGGTAATGAGCCTGGAGGAAAATGACTTGGGGGTGCTGGAGATGGTACCAGATATGCCCAGGCAGGCAGGAAGGCCAAGTGTCCCCTCATCCATCCTCACCAGTGCCACACCAGAAAGCCCAGCCCTGGTGGGCCCACTACATCTCCCACCACCAGCCCCTTATTTGCTCTGTGTAGGGAAGCAGTTGGGAATGGGTGAGCAGTGGGCACTACAGATTTGTTCATGGACTTGGGTCACTCCCTGCACAGAAATAAAGGAGCTGCTCAGGCCAGGTAAGACTGGAACCCAGGACAAGGCTGCCCATGAGAACATGGCCACTCCACCACTGTGCTGTGCCAGCTCCTGAGAGGTACAGAGCATCACTGTGAACATGGCCTAGAATTCAGCATTTTGCCATGTTTCCTGCTGTAAACCAGATCCTCCTTACCCGAGGGCATCCATGTCACTGCCTGAGCAGAGGGTGAGGGCACAGTTGCAGCATGTTCAAGTTCAAGGGGTGTGCACAGTTCAAGGGCCAGCATGTCCTTTGCAGTCAGCCTGTACAACATCAGCATCTTCGTCAGCTGAGGCTCTTTATCACTTTTATGGCCCCATAAAGCCAGTGAAAGCGGCTTAGGGAAACTCTATTTTGTTCTGATGTTTCAAAACAGCCCCCTCGGGGCTCCTGGACATCCACTGGGCTGACCCCCACCTAGCAGATGTGACCTCGGCGAGATAAAGCCTATTCTTCGGGTTACTTGTGGCCTCAGGAATACAGATCTGGGCAGCCCAAAGGGCACGAGACGCCTCTTGTCCCTCACCCTTACCTTCACCCTCACCCCTCACACCCACATCCCTCACAACCACTCCCACACCCTCACCCCTCACACCCTCACCCCTCACAACCACTCCCACACCCTCACCCCTCACACCCACACCCTCACCCCTCACACCCACACCCTCACCCCTCACACCCACACTCTCACCCCTCACACCCACACTCTCACCCCTCACACCCACACCCCTCACACCCTTATCCTCACCCCTCGCAGCCCCGCGGGCTCCATGACAGACCCGACGCCTGCCGGACGCCGCAGCGCGACTCCTCATTGGACAGCGGAGATGTCAATCAAGAGATGGGGGCGGGACAATCAGACCACCTGTAAACGGCCTCCGGTGGCCTGGCAACGGGAGACGCCAGACGGCGGGATCGGGACCGGGATCGGGACCGGGATCGGGATCGGGATCGGGATCGGGACCGGGACCGGAATTGGAACTGAGTACGCTGCAAGGGGTGGAGCCCGTCTGGAGCCGGCATCCCCCAGTAACCGACTCCTGAGACACCCCGTCCCCGCCCGGGATGTCTCAGGGCCGCGGGTCCCACAGACCCCCCCGGATCCTCCCGCACCGGCCCCCGAGCCGCCCGCCCCTCACACGGGGATCTTCCCCACCGGGAATTACCCCCCGCCCCCGACCTCTGGCTGTTCCCCAGTCCCTGGGTCCTCCTGCTGTCCCAAACCCACACCGAGGGGACCCTTCACTCCCTGTCGGTCTCCCCGCTAATGCTGTCCCCATCCCCTCCCTCTCTCCTCCTCTTGCCTCTGTCCCTGCCAGTCCTGCCACATCCCCTCTCCCACTTCCTCTGACAGGGACAGGCCTGGAAGGGTAGAGGTTTCCCATTGTGGAAAACCCTCCCCTTCCCTCCAGGGTGGTCCCAGAGCTCTCCAAGCCCCTCTCCACACCCTCTTGGGGACTGCAGAGCTGCGGCTTGTGCTGCTCTACCTCACTGCTACTCAGAAGCTGCTGGAAGCTTTCTCCCCACCACCCTTCAAAGCCAGGAATCCATCCCCCACTTGCCATGGGTGTTTGACAGCTGCTCGGGGACAGAGACCAGCTCTGATCCACAACCCCATATCTGACCCCCTGCCCAGACTCAGAGAGAACTCCGGGGTAATCTCACTCTCACGTTTCCCCAAATTACATTGTTTCTCTAATGCTGTCACCGTGTTTTCCTTTTAGAGAGAAAATCCAAGAAGGGAGATTAGCAGAGGGACCTCAGTTTTCTTCCAGAGTCTCACCTTGTGTAAGTGCTGCTGTGTCCTTTCTAGACCTCAAACCACCCAGACCACCGGTGTTTAACTGAATCCATGGCAACAGGGGATCCAGCTGCATTCCAAGAATCCTTGCAAAGCACCTTGGTGGAGGGCATGGCAACTTCAGGGAAGGCAGGGATCCCATCAGGTGTGATGAAGGCATTAGATCCACGCCAGTTAAAGCCTGATAGCACGGAGACAGAAAGAATCCTAACTGTCTTGGATGAGACCATTGTCAAGCTGGAGATCACCAGGTTGATCTCACGGATTATTGGATCCCTGGAGAGGTATGCTAGGATGTTGGGACCTGAGATCACGAGCAGCCTTTTGGAGCATCAGAAGCTTTCAATGGCAGTACAGGACCTGCTTGCCAGCCCTCTGGATGAGGAGACCACGAGAGCTGTGGAGCAACGCCTGAAATGCTCCCTGAGAAACATCCTGAGGCTCTTTCTGGCCAACCCCTTGCTTTACCATGGTCTGAAATACGAAGTTCCAGTGAAAGAGTCACCAGCTGATGTGTTTATCAAAGCCTTTATGGAGTTCCGGGATTTCACGCTTGAGAGGCTCCTGACCAGTCCTGATGAAGAGGAGGAAAAGATTAAATTCATGAAACGCATTTCCCTCCGGGTTGAGAAAAACACGGAAACGATCTCAGCTCTACGGGAAGAGCTGGCAGCAGTCATACAGACTCGAGATGAGGAGGTATGATCTTGTGTGAATGTGCTTTCCAACCAAGTGCTGGAAAAACCTTGGTATCTACAAACCCTATCCCTTTACTGCAGCTCCTAAAGAGCAAGTTCCAGAAATTCCTTCTAAACCAGATCTCAAACTTAAAAATAATATTTTTATTGTAAAATACAATGAAAAATGCTTATAGCATGCTTGATTTTTTTTGAACTGGAATTTGACATGTTTTGAACCTGTTGTCACCAGCCAATTTAAACAACTTAAGTCCCTGAGTTCCAGAGGAATGGCAGGACAGGCACAAACTGCTGTCGTGGTATCCTGGCAGGGTGACAGTGCCAGCTGCTTCATTCCCTGCTGCTGAAAGAATGAAAAATCATTGCAGGGAGAGATTGCTCTGATTAAAATCCATTTTTAATATCTGCTCTGTCTTCACTCTTGCTTAAAACCAACATTTCTGTGACTCCTGACTCTTAACAGCTGCCTCGGAGTATTTGTGATTAATGACTGATTATACAAATTACATGAATCTTTAATTTTATCTGCAGCTGCGGTGCAGATAATTGACTGGGCACTTCCCAGCCACTTTCCCAGCCTGTGTGCCAAGCCCAGAGCTCCTGACAACAATCCTTTGTTTTCTACCTGTGATTCTCTTTCTCCTCCCTGCAAGAGGAGTTGGATAAGAAGATTTTGACCTGAGCTCACTTCTGGCAGAACCAAGGGCCTGCTTTCCCCTTTTCCTCTGCTCCTTGGAGTTCTGGGAATTGAGATCTTTATGTACAATTTGGCAGCTTGTCCAGGACATGGTGAATAAATCTGTTTCACTGATCCCAGCTGGGGATTTCCCTCTCTGAGCTGTGTCCCCCAGACAGTCACTCTGAGCCTGATCCAGCCCTTGAGGGAGCCACGGGGCTACTCCAGGGAATCTGTTTTGGCTGATCCTCAGGTGGCAGAGACAGTGGGGCTTGGGATGTTGTTCACTTTGTCCTCCTTTGTGCCTTTACTAACAGGTTTCCAGAGGAGCCAAGGGAAGATTTCCAAAGCTCCTGTGTAAATTTAACTCTTCCCTCAGCTGGCAGTGCCAGCTCCTTGGTGCTACCTGAGCCAGCCCCTGAGGGCCCCTTCTTGGATCTCCTCCACCTTTGCAATGTTTTTCTTCTCCTGCCCACCTTATGCCTCAGGGGCATTTCCCAAAGGTATTCCTCTTGTTTTCTGGTCTAGGTTAACAGGAAGGACAAAACGATTGAAAACCTCAAAACCAGCATGGAAGCTCTGGCCAAGGACTGCAAGGCTGAGATCCAGCAGATTATGAAGGAAGGGGAAAAGCAGCAAAAAGAGGATGAGAAAGCCTCACAGGACAGGTGTGCCAGGCTGAAGCAGGACATTCAGCACCTGGAAGTACAGTTCAGTGCACTGGTGCTGGAGCATCGAGCCTCAGAGCTGGTTCTCATGAAGGTAAAGGGGAGGAGAGCTCTGGGACAGGAGGTTTAAGCCTGTTTGCAGAGCTGTCAGCTCTGCCTGCTGCCTGCTGCAAGGAGTTCCTTGGTCCCTGCTCATTCCTGGCAGGATGCACATGGTGTTTGTCAGAGCACACCCGCCCTGTCCTCATGCTCTGCTGATTCCAGTGGAAAGCAGCCCTGCAGCGACAGCAGGGACACAGCCTGTCACAGGTCCTGCTCCTGCCGGCTGCCTCGGCTCTGAGAACACCTTCACACTGTGCTGTGACACTGGGCAGAGCTCAGGGCAACAAGGCTGGAGCAGGACAGGTGTGGGATAGTGAGAAACCAGGGATCTGCTGTTGGGGTAGCAGAACAAACAATATTGGCTTGACAGAAGGCATCTTTTAGAGCTGATTTAGTGTCCAAGGTGGAATGGGGCTGATGCTGAGGGCTCAGCAGGTCCTGCTTTGCCCAGCTTGGCAGAGAAGACAAGCCAAGGAGTCAGGTTGGGCTGAATGAGGGGGAAATGGGATTTCATAGAATCATCCCAGAATAGTTTGGGTGGGAAGGGACCTTAAAGCCCATCCAGTCCCACCCCCTGCCATGGGCAGGGACACCTCCCACTATCCCAGGGGCCTCCAAGCCCCAGTGTCCAGCCTGGCCTTGGGCACTGCCAGGGATCCAGGGGCAGCCCCAGCTGCTCTGGGCACCCTGTGCCAGGGCCTGCCCACCCTGCCAGGGAACAATCCCTGCCCAATATCCCATCCATCCCTGTCCTCTGGCAGTGGGAGCCATTCCCTGTGTCCTGTCCCTCCATCCCTTGTCCCCAGTCCCTCTCCAGCTCTCCTGGAGCCCCTTTAGGCCCTGGAAGGGGCTCTGAGGTGTCCCTGGAGCCTTCTCCTCTCCAGGTGAGCACCCCCAGCTCTCCCAGCCTGGCTCCAGCCCTTGGAGCTTCTCCATGGCCTCCTCTGGACTGGCTCCAGCAGCTCCAGGTCCCTCCTGTGCAGGGCCCCAGGGCTGGGGCAGCTCTGCAGGTGGGGTCTCACCTGAGTGGAGCAAAGGGACAGAATGGGGCTGGGGCTCAGCCCAGAGCAGGGGGGGTTTTGGGGTTGGGGCAGGTCCAGACCTCACCCACCTGCACCCCAAAGTCCTTGTCCCTAGGGCTGAGAAGATAGAGGAGGAGGAACGGGACTAGCAGACAGGCTCAGGTCCCTGTATCAACAGCTCTGCCCTTAGCAGAACACACTGGTGACACAGAGAAACAAGAACTGGAAAAAGGGAATTTTCCTTCTCATTTTGCTCAATTTGGGTATTCTCTCCAAACCAGCACAGCCTCCCACGGGCAGGAGGCCCACGTGGTGATGGGGCATCTGTCACTGCTGCACTGGGTGGCACAGCATGAAGGGCTGGGCACTGACAAAATGTCAAACCCAAGTCAGAGCTGCAGTACAACCCCCAAAATCTTTGGCAGAGTGGCTGTGTCAGGTAGTTCCTGCTGCAGTTCCTGCCACAGCAGGGCTGCTTGTGGAGAGCTCAGCTCATTCCAACACCGTGGCAGATGCATTTACTGACCACAGAGACCTCCTTTCCTCAGCAAGTACAAGTTGTACCTGTGGTCTAAATAGCTCAGGTGGTACCTCGTGATGGCCTGGGAGCCCTTGGGACATCCTGGGGCAGTGCCACATAGGAAATGGAGCAGGAATGATTCCACAGAGCACACATCCAGAGCTGGGGTAAACTGCCCCAGCTTCTACAGCAGTACAGCTGCTGCTAAATTGTTTTACAGCCTGAAAGATATCTATATTTTAAAAGGCACCATCTTCTGAGTACTTTCTGTCCCACATTCATGTTTTGCAGTTCTCTCTTGCTTCAGTTTCAGGCTGGTTGCCTCAGTTTGTTGATGACTTGCCACATTCCATCAGACACGTTCATTTCCTTCTGCAGAAAGCAACTTCCAGGTGCTGTTCAGCCCCCCAGCTCCATGCTGTAAACCAAATAAAGCCCTTTGGGAATGTCCCAGGACAATACTCAAATTAGGGCAAACCACACATGTGTCAGCTGAGGGAAGCTTGTCACAGGGAGGAGGCGGAATACTCGGATATAATGATGCTGTGGCTCAAAGTTTCCCTGTTTTCTCACCCAGGATCCTTCTTACCAGGCCTCAGATGTCTGCAAGGATCTGATCTTGTTTTGTGTTTCAGGAAAAGTGCAAAGCAGAGAGGGAAATTCACGAATGGGTCCAGAAATATGACACAGAAATGTCAGAAAAACAGGTATTGGCTTTAAGTGCTTTGCTCTCCTATGAGGTGATTTGCTCAGGTACATTCCTGTCCAAAGGGACACATGGCTGTTACCCAGGAGGCTGTGGAAGTGAAAGGCAGTTCTGCATCCAGGTGAACTACAGGAAAGGGATCCTTGTCCTGCCTGTGTGTCCAGGACTCCTCTGCTGCTTTGGCTTTACGAAAAGTTACATCCACTGCTAAATCCCACAGAATCTGGGGGCAAATGGATCACCATGTTCTGTCTGAGATGTCCACCTGATACCAGGAAACAGGCTTTTCAGTTTTGCTCCAATCCTCAATTCTTATGGCCCTACCTGGTATCCCAATCCTGCTCTTGTTCATGCTGAAGCCTTGGGAGATGTGTGCTGGGTGTTAAGAAACCAAACAGCCTGCTCCCAGCTGAGCCATGACAGGCTGAGGGTCACATTAGCACCCCCCAAACTTGCCTCTGGGCAGGCCCTGATGTGTTTCCTGTTCTTGCAGTATTTATGGGGTTGGATAAAAGCGGCTGGCTTCCTTACAGAGCAAAATGCAGGGAGGGGCCTGAAAGCTGCTGCTAATTGTATGGAATCATACCCCTGGCAGGTGTTTAATAATGGGATTATTTTGGTTTCCTGTCCATGGAGAGGCAGGAGCCCCATGTTTGGGGCAGAATTTGTCAAGGCAGACCCACCCCCACACTGTTGGTTCTCCAAATCTTCCATTGTGGGAGCATTAAGGGACCCAGCATCTCATGAAATTCCCTTGTACTGGGTACGCGCCTTCCTCTTGAATCCCTTTGGAAAGGCTCCAACCAGTTGAGGTTCCATGGCTTTGGGATGGGTTTCAGGACCCTCACCTGGGGATGTGGGGAGGAGCTGCTGACCGGCTGTCCCTGATCCCTGCTGTCCTGCCAGACCACATATGAAGAGATCCAGGCTGTCTACAACGAGGAGAAGGAACAGTTGTCCCTGCTGATGGAGAAACACGCGCTGCTGCTCCAGGAATATACCGCGATTGAGGAGGAGCGCAGGATGCTTAAGGAGAAGGAGGAGGAAGCTGCACGGGAAGAGGCCAGGAGGAATGATGCTGCCACCTGCATCCAGGCCTTATGGAAAGGCTACTTGGTGCGGTCCATCTACAAGGCAATACTGAAGAAAGGCAAGGGCAAGGGCAAGGGCAAGAAATAAAAGCCCGAATCCCTTTTCTCTCCCTGGCAAAGCTGCTGTGTCTGAGCTCTTCCAGGTAAAAGCATTGAATTGTTGAGGTTGAAGAAGACTTTTAAGATCATCAAGCCAAGCCAGTTCCAGCATTTTCACCATTAACCCATATGCTCAAGTTCCACATCCACATGCTGTATGAACACTTCCAGGGATGGTGACTCTGCCACTTTCCTTGGCAGTCTGTCCCAGGGCTTTAGGACTATTTCCATGAAAAAAAGTTTTGTTCATATTTAATATAAACATCCCCTGGCACAACTTGAGGCCATTTCCCCATATCCTGCCATGTCCTGCTTGTTTGGATTTGACAGCCCACTCCTGACTTTAGGGCCCTTCCTTGCAGCCTCCCTTCCCAGGAGAGAGCAGTGGCACTGGTAAGGCCCCTCTCTCCTCAGACATGGCCAAGGAAGATGTGTCCCCTTCTTAGCACCCACAAGAGATACTGGGATCCATGAGACTTTGAGAAGTTGGTACCCATGTGGATAGTTTGGGGTGTAGTTACATCAAGGACATTCTCTGTCCAGACAGGCTTGAGTTCCCAAACACCAGCAGCCTCCAGTGAGAACTTAAAGCCCCTTCCAGTGCCTGAAGGGCCTCCAGGAGAATGGAAGAGGGACTTGGGACAAGGGGGAATGGCTTTCCGCTTCCAGAGAGCAGGGTTAGATGGGGCATTGGGAAGGAATTGTTCCCTTTGAGGGTGGTGAGGCCCTAGCACAGGGTGCTCAGAGAAGCTGTGGCTACCCCTGGATCCCAGAAGGCCAGGGATAGGGTTTGAAGCAACCTGGGATATTGGAAGGTGTCTGTGCCCATGGCAGGGAGTGGAACTGGGATGGACCTGAAGGTCCCTTCCATCCCAACCAATTCCATGGCTCTCAGAAAAAGCAGCCTTTGGAGTCCAAAGCACTCTCAGGCTGTTGCAGACCCAGGAGTGGCCCCACAGGCTGTCTCAGTGTCCCTAGTGCCCCTGGCTGAAGGACTCTCCAGGGAGGAATTGCTCACCCAGCTCCAGAGGGGCAGGACCTCAGCCCAGAGCAGCACATGGAGTGTTCTTCACCCTTGGAGCTGCCCAGCCTGAACGCCGAGGCTTGGAGGCCATTGCCCCCTCTGAAGAATTCCCAGGGCTGGCGGTACCTCCTGAGCCCCTGGCACGGCTGGGACAGTGTGGGAAGGTGATGGGTGAGGATAATGGGATCAGAGGGATCAGAATGGATCAAGCAGATGAGTGAGACATGATCTATGATGGGGATGGGAATGAAGGGGAGATGATAGAGGGAAGAAGGAAGGGGAGAGGGAAGAGAAAAAGGAAGAGGGTACAAGGAAGGGAAAAAAAAGGCTGGGAAGAGAAAGGAGAATGGGGAAAGGGAAGAACCCTCAGCAGATATGGGGATACCTGGCTGGACAGCACCTGCCACAGGCCTCCACACTGCCCTGTGGACAGGTACCTCCTCAGGCACAAAATCCAGGCCCGTGTGCTGTTGGAGGGAGCAGGTGAGCTGGACAGTAGCTTCCAAGCAAGGCAGGCGGCACCCTGGAGGATTTTTTACGGAAAGATTTACATGGAACAATTTTCAACCTTCTCCCCCGCCCCAGCCCCCCGGCACGAAATGGCGGCGGGGGGTCAAAATGGCGGGGGAGGGGTGAGGGGGGGGCGGTGCGCGCTGTTCCCGCCCCGCCGCCGGGGGGCGCGCGCCGCCCTCGCCCTCACCGTCACCCTCATCCTCGTCCCCTCCCCCCCGCTCACACCCTCCCCTTCTCCCTCTCCCTCCCCTCCGCTCACACCCTCCCCTCCCCTCCCCGTGGCGGTCACGTGCCCCGGGCTCACACCCTCCCCTCCCCTCCCCGTGGCGGTCACGTGGCGGCGGCGCCGCCCCCGGTCGGTGCGGACGGGCCGGGGCCGCCCCGGGAGCGGCGGAGCCTCGGCCGGGCCCCGCGGGGTCTATGGGGAAGGCAGCCGCACTCTGCGGCGGCGGCACCCGCGGGCTGGTCTCACTCCTCAGCGCCGTCCCCTGCCTGGCCTGCCACGAGCTGCCGGCCATGAGCGCCGAGCCGGGCGGCCGCGGCGGCGGGGGCCCGGCTGGGGGGCCGCCTGCCGCCCCCCCGGGCTCCGACACCTACAAGGGGTGGCTCTTCAAGTGGACCAACTACCTAAAGGGCTACCAGCGTCGCTGGTTCGTGCTCAGCAATGGACTGCTCAGCTACTACAGGTACCGGGGCCAGGGCGCCGGGCAGGGGCCGCTGGGAGGGGGGGACACACCGCGGGGGCTTCCCTGTTGCACAGCGAAAATCGCCTCGTATTGCTTAGTTTGGTTTTTTGTTTTTTTTTTTCTCAAACTCGGGTTTTGATCCTGCAGAGCCGCGTCGGGGTCCGGTGTGGGGCAGCGGGGCCCCGGGATGATGGAACGCCCTGGATCTCCCATCCTTCTCTCTCTCCATCCCTCCGCTCCTGCTGCAGCAGCTCCGGCTGCTACAACTGCCCAAATCACAACCTTCCAGGCAAACACCCCAAACCCTCCTCCCTTAGCTGTGTAACCTGCTCCTGCTGCTGCCGTACCCTGCCAGATCCTGGGGATCCTTCCCCCAGCAGTGCCAGTGGCTGCGGGCGCTGCGGCGGCGGTGCAAGGATGGCCTGGGACGTTGTGCTGGGAATGTGCTCGGGAAGTCAGCCCGGGCTGGGGGCTGCGCTCCCGGGGGATGGAAGGAAGCTCCAGCAGTGATTCCGAGCCGTGCCCGGGCTGGGGGCTGCGCTCCCGGGGGATGGAAGGAAGCTCCAGCAGTGATTCCGAGCCGTGCCCGGGCTGGGGGCTGCGCTCCCGGGGGATGGAAGGAAGCTCCAGCAGTGATTCCGAGCCGTGCCCGGGCTGGGGGCTGCGCTCCCGGGGGACAGAAGGAAGCTCCAGCAGTGATTCCGAGCCGTGCCCGGGCTGGGGGCTGCGCTCCCGGGGGATGGAAGGAAGCTCCAGCAGTGATTCCGAGCCGTGCCCGGGCTGGGGGCTGCGCTCCCGGGGGACAGAAGGAAGCTCCAGCCGTGATTCCGAGCCGTGCCTGGCGCCCTGCGCTGTCTGACGCGGTGGGTTTGTGCAGACGGGCTGTGGGCTCGGCGAGGAGCGTGCCAGACACCCCGAGGCTGTGAGGCTGAATCCAAAGCGGTGTCATCTTTGTAGCTTCTCTTGTGCTGCTTGTCTTACTTGAGTGGTGAAAATACAAACGTGGATGTTGGTGTTTTTATCCTCCAGGAAGGTGTCCTGTGTATGGCAGGGGGATGGAACGAGAGGAACTTTAAGGTCCCTTCCCACCCAGACCGTTCAGGGATTCTGTGATTTGGATCAAGTTTATTCTTGTCACTTGGAATACAAGTGCTCTGTCACCCTCAGTGTTGTGCAGCAGATGTTGGCTGTACTTCAGGACACGGAAACAATCCTGGATATTAGAGATGGTTTAAGTTCATAAAATAATAATTCTTTAAAGTGCCAAACCCCCTGAGACAGGAATTCTTTGTGTAGGTTATGCCAGAGCTGCTTTTCCTCCTGACATAAAGTTCATCAGCTGATTTCCTCTCAGCTCCAGCTGCTGACACGTAGCCTGAAGCAGATTGCAGAGCTCCAGCTCCCTGTCAGATGTGAATATAAACTCTTCTAGCTCTAAGAGAGACCTGGGTCCTGGGGTCAGACCACAGCAGGTAACAGTGCAGGTCAATGATGTGTTTATCTGCTTGGAGTTGTTGAAAACCCTGGAAGAACTTAAGCCAAACAACCTCCCCTCAAAAAAAAGTAGTTACCTCTGAGTAATTCAGCTAATTTACTGTAATCCTTTCTGGAATGTATTAACTCTGCTCAAAAAAGCTGTTGGAGTTTAACACCCCACTTGTAACCATGTCAAGATATTATTTTTATGTGTTGATGCCAAGTCTGTCATGAGTGAACAAGTGGTTTTCTTCAACAATTATTTTAGATGGGAGCAACCAAGCTTATTTTAAGACCATTTGATCTGGTTTAGGCTGAAACAACAAATGGAAACACCCAAGGAAATGATTCTGAACAGCATTTGAAGGAGTTGAAACTTTGTGGAGCTTTCAGGCAGGGCAGACCTTCAGCAGCTGCTTGGGAAAAGGGATGCTGGAGGGTTTTGTGCTTCTTTTCATCGCTGGGCTTGATGACAACTGAGTTAATTTGGTTGTGAGTCAGAAGTACAAAAATACAGTGCAGAACACGTGGTGAAGTCTTTCTTAAGTGGAGAAAAGCCTCCATGATACTCTTCAAAACCAGCGCTCTGAAATAGTGGCTGTGTCAGCTTGAATTGCTCATCTGGGAGGGCTCCTGGGAGACAGTCTGGGGTAAAAACTGGCAGTTCTGTTTTGATACAAATTCTAGCTCCATGACAGGAGCCAGGCAGGTGTCAGGCTGCTGCCTGTTCACTGATAAAGAGCATATATCTCTATTTGTCTACCTACATATATATATATATATTCTATAGAGGTCTTGGGCATTCTGAGAGTCACGGGTCTTGCTTTCTGCTGGCTCTTTGTGCTCATCCCAGCTCAGCAGATCCACACCAGAAGTCTCCTTTCCTGCCCTTGCAGGTGAACTGCTGCACGCTCCTTGTGTTGTCATCTTTGTAGCTGCACAGCCTACCTGATGTAGCTGTGGCTGCTCAGGAGTAGCTTTGTAGAAACTTCATTTTGCTTGTCTGCTAAAATTATCTAGACTGGGAAAGCTGCCCCTTGGTGCCCAAGCCACCTCCTTGCATGGATTGATTTTGTTCCAGGTAGAAGCTTTTTGTTCCATTTGGATTTCCTGCCGCTCGTTCTTTAGCTTTAAACCCCAGCCTGTCACGTTGCCTGGGAGGATTTTGGTTTGCAGAGTTGAGCTGCTGGAATCCCGGGTGTCCCCTTGGTGTCCCTGGTGCTGCTGCTGTGTGGGTGGGTGCTGTGCCATCCTTTGGAGCTGTTCTGAGGGGTTTGCTCCAGCAGCCAAGAGCGACGCCTGTTTGCTACCCAATTGGTTTCACAGGGACAGTTTGCTGAATTAAAGCTTCTAATTACAGCATTTTTCCCAAATGGAGCATTTAAAGCCTCCTGTAGCTTTGCTGCATCGATGAAGACATCAAGTCTTGCTGCCAGGGAAACTTCACGTGCCTTTGCTTTGTATTCCCTGCTGTGAACCTGTAAAAAATAACAACTGCTGAGGAATTCTTGAGGAGTTGCTGTGCAGTACCCACCTCTGGAGTGAGGTGTGTGGGTTTAGGAAGTTCCTAAATCCACAGCAATACGTTTGGACCATTTTACTTGCCCTTGATTGTTCCTCCTAGGTTGTTTTTGACCAAATTTTTTGGCTGATTCAGTGATGCCAGCGTGGGAAGGCAGTTTGGGGATTCAGGACTAGTCTGCTTGACTTGCTAATGATCCAAACTCTCTCTCTGAACTCCTCTTGCAGGCTGCCACTCAGATTTATCATTGTCTATAATTAGCAGCTCTGTATGGGAGAATCTAATCACCTTGAACAGATAAGTGTTTTCAAGGAGATTAGAGAAGATCTTCAGGTGAGTATTAATTCATCGAAGGTTGGCGTTGGCTCATGTGATCATGGATGCTCCAAGGGTGTCGTGTTTTCCCAGCAGTTCCTTGACCTTTCTCTAAGAGCTCTGGGATGTGTTGGCTCCTCTGTGGGATGGGCTGGAGCTGGGTACCTGTGGGTTGAGTGTCTGGAGAGCCTTCAGCAGTGCTTTGTGTGGGCACGGGGTGTAATAATGAAAGCAATGACAAATAGAGAGGGGAAAACCATGTCATTGTTGGGAAGGGAAAGGTTTCTCCATCAAGCAGCATTAACTCCCCTCTCAGAGCAGTGATGGGTGCCTGGGGCACTTCAGCTGTCTTGTCTGGGTCATCCTGCAGCTCATTTCCCTGGAAAAGCTATGTTTCACAGAGCAGCATTCTTCACCAGCTCTGTTTATCCAGCAGTTAACTCTTGGTTGGCATCATCAGGGCTTGAGTGCAATCCAGAGGTTTTTTTTTTGTTTCTTGTGCTGAGACTCCACTGAAAGCTGAGGAAGGGAGTTCAGGAAGGAGCTTGAAAACCACAGCTGATGGTAGAGATGTAGGGGGATTGAGGGAGCCAGGAGGGACCTCTGGGAGCCTCTGATCCAACTGTTCCCCCATCACTGCCCCATGTCCCCAAGTGCCACATCCACACGGCTGTTCAGTCCCTCCAGGGGATGGGGACTCCAGCACTGCCCTGGGCAGCTGCACCACCCTGACCACCCTTTCCAGGAAGAAATTTTCCCAATAACCAACCTGAACCTTCCTTGGCACAACTGTTCCTACTCATTCTGTCCCTGTTCCCTGGGCGCAGAGCCTGAGCCTCCCCAGCTGCCCTCTCCTGTCAGGGAATTGTGCAGAGCCAGAAGGTCCCTGCTGAGCCCCTCCAGGTCCCTCAGATGTTCCTCATCACACTTGTGCTCCAGTCCCTGAATTCTCCAAGGTATGAGCTTGCAGAGCCTCTCCAGGCCCCTCTTCCAGTGTTGGACCAGCCTTGGAAGGGAAAACTTTTCCTTACATTTAGTTTGTACATGGTAGAATGAGGCAGCACGCTCTCTTGGAATGATTTTTGTGACATCCTGTCCCTCTGCAGACAAGTCCTGGAGTGTTTGTCTCCCTTTGGGTGCTGGAGTGTGCAGGTTTCCAGGGCAGCTCTGCAGCTCCTGGTGACTTGGAGCTACTTGTTTTTAAACAGTGATGAATAATTGGTGTTCCCAGTCAGCTTGTTTTCCCATGGCACTCTCTGGATCCATATGGTGCTTTGCTGTTGCTCCTTGTTATTTGCCCATTCTGGAGGCAGCTCTCTGCTGTGCTTTGTCCCTGGGGACACGGTGCTGCCACTGCTCCGTGGGGACACTGCATGTCCGCATGACACTTGGGAGGTGCTGTGGGGTGGGGGGAACGATGCTCTTTGGGCTGCTGGTTCCAGGCTGGATTGCTCTGCTCCCAGTTTAGTGCTGTGGAGGAGGCCGGGCTCACTTGAGTCCAAACAGCAACTGCTGCTGACTCTGCAGGAGGGCGTGAGGCATGGATCTTATCCTTAAGGATGTTCCCATCATGGCTTGGTTATTAGTGCTGGGTGAGGGGATTTGCAGCTGTTGCCTGGTTCTGTTTGCTGGTTGCAAACTGTCACAAGAGCCATGAACCATCCTTCTGCCTTATTTCTGTCCATATCATCTTCATTTGCCTAGATGGGATTAATATCATCCGTCATCCCATCCCTGCAAGTGTTCCAGGCCAAGCTGGACAGTGCTTGGAGCAGCCTTGTCTTGTGAAAGGTCCCTGTCCATGGCAGAGGAGTGGAACCTTTAAGATCCCTTCCCACCCAAACCATTCCATGATTCCATACTGGCCAAATACTTAACGTGATGTAATTGTAGAAGAAGTAACTGGTTTGTCTTGTGCAGAACTGAACTTGGAGGGGGTGGAACAGTCTGGATTTGTGTGGAAGCACAGCAGCCTGTGCTGCTGTCTCCATGTTGGTCCCGTGGGGATCCCTCAGGTAGCTCACAAGGCAGTTTTTTCTCCTGGAGCTGTTTGCAGGTATGGAGGGTGTTTGTGGGCTGGGTCCTTACCCGAGTGAGGTGCCTGTTACCCCTTTCTGGTGTCCCCTGGTCCAGCTTCCATTGCTGGAGCACACACCGGTGCAGTTCTGCTTTGCTGTCCCAGGCAAGGGCAGGGGTCACTGTCCAGCCCTGCATTTCTCCTGCATGGTGCTGGAGCTTGCTCAGCTCTGCTGGAGTGGGACAGCAGGGGCTGTGCTGACCGTTAGGAGCAGAGGTTAGTGTGGACTGGCTCCTGCTCCAGGACATCCATGGCTGAGCTCACCCCTGGAAAACCCTTGCCAAGCCCTTGGTCCCTCTGCTATCATGTTGCTCCAGAAACAGGGCGGCTGTCCTTTGCCTGCAGAGGTGACTGGCATCACCTGCCTCTTCCTGCAGCTCCCCTGCCTGTCTTTTTCCAGGGAGATACGTATTCAGCTCTGACTTGGCTTGCTCCAATTACAGGTTTAAGTTGGTGCTTGTATGGCCTGTCATCCTCTGTACCCACAGTGAGTCACTGGGGAAGGAACTGATCCTTCTTGTCAGGAGTATTTGAGGAACCTGCTGTGCTTTTCCATGCAGTATCCCTTGTATCCTGCCTCATTTTCCCCTGAAAAGGAGTTTCCAATCAGTGCAATATGCTCTGAACTCACCTCTGAACGATGATGACGTTCATTATCTGTAGGTTGAGTTATCCTGCAGCAGGTCAGACTACTGAGCTTCGCTGTAGTTTGTGGTTGTGTATCAATTGTTGTAGCTGGGTAACTCAGCCTGGTAATTTTAGGTGCCTGAAGTGTTATCAGTGATATCAGAGCCCGCTGCTCCCTGTAGGTCTGTTCAGCTGATGGCCAGTAGCTCAGGTTGTCACCTTGAAATGTGAGTTGTCCCAGCCTTCTGTCAGGAGGGCAGGCAGCATCCTGGAGATTTATTCCTAAATAAGATAGCTCAGGTTTGGAAGCACTATCTGGAGGTGTTAAATATCCCTTCAGGTCCTCATTATACTGTTCAATTATTGTAGCAGTTCCTACAGCACCGTGGCAGGGATCTTTCTACACTTTGCATCAGCCTTTGTTTGGTTTCGATCAAAAAGCTTGTTTAATAATTAATGACATAATATTCCCGTGGCTGCGGGCTGGGCAGGCAGAGCTGAAGCTGGAGGAAAACAGAGCTGGATGTGTGTGTGTGGTGCTGGGTGTGTGTGTGGTGTGTGTGGTGCTGGGTGTGTGTGTGTGGTG
>NC_031784.1:12596041-12606139 GCF_001522545.3 Parus major
TGTGTGGTGTGTGTGGTGCTGGATGTGTGGTGTGTGTGGTGCTGGGTGTGTGTGTGGTGCTGGATGTGTGTGTGGTGTGTGTGGTGCTGGGTGTGTGTGTGGTGCTGGGGCAGTGCTGCTGACTCACAGCCGTGTGTGCAGGGCCGGTGCTGAGCCTCGGGCTGCAAACGGATCAACGCTGGAATGAAACACGCAGATGGGAAGCGTGGGACTCGTGTCAGCGGAGCTCTGCGATGAACGTGGAACAAATGGAGCAAATCTCCTCTTTGGTCCCCTTCCAGGCACTTGGGATTCGTTTCCCCCTCTGCAAGCCAGGGCTCCTGGCAGTGCTGTTTTGTACCTGGCCTGTGCTGTCTGCAGGTGATGCTGCTCCTCGCTGTGAGCATCGCTGTGGGGCTGGAGCTGCTCACAGGTCACATTGTGACACGGCCACTGATGGAGCCGCTGCTGTGCCAGCACTGTTGACTGTGGCCAAACCCATTGTCACCTCTGTTTCCCCTGCTCTTCTTTTCACACCAAGCTGTGTTAGTAACCACTTTCCTGGCTTTTAAAAAATTTTTATCTAACTCTTCAAGGCTATTTCTGCTTTGAGTCACGACCGGATAGATGTATGTCCCTGCAGTGACACAGGGGGAGGTGCTTCACTTCCTAAAAATAGTCTTAATTCTCCAAATCTTTCTGGATGAGAGCACTGTCTGGGCACACGTGGCTGTTTAAAGCAGCTTCTGCAATGCATGTGGGGGTAAATATGGTGAAGTGGGAGTCAGTGCCTTTCTCCTTCTTTAACACAAAACAGTGATTCTTAATCTGTTATTAATAGCTAGAGCAGGTTTCTTCTAGGAACTTTATAAGAAACAGAGAAGGAAAATGTTGTCCTTGGGGGCCTGCTGGTTGTGTATTGCTGTTGTGAGTAAGATCATCTCACTGCAGGCTGGTTGGTTGGCCCAGACACCTAAACACTGTGGCTGGGTGGGCTCTCAAAGAACAGTGAACTCTCCTTCCCGTGGCACAGCCACGGATGTGACAGCAGGGCTGGGTAGCCTGGATGGGAGCAAAGCTCCTTTGGTGAGTCACTTGGCCTGGTGCTGTTCAGGTCCATGGCTTAGTTTCCTCAGGGATGCTCCCAGAGATGTGGGGCTGTGTGTGCTGTGTTCCAGCCGCGCCGTGTTGCTGTTCCCAGCTGACTTGGTGCTTTGTGCCTGTCACTCACCCCAGCACAGAATTAGAGTATTTGTCACAGCAGCAAATATCCATGGCAACTAATTCCCCAGCTCTGGAAATCTTCACGATTTTTGAAGTTTCTCTTTTCCTGTGAAATGCACAGGGGTGGTTCCACAAACTTTTTTTTTCAGGTCTTCTGCAACTGTCAGGAGTGGTGGCTCTTCTTGGAAACGCTTGAAAAATACACCGGTCCCAGTTTGGAAGATGGGGTGAGTTTGGGTGGATTTGGCTGAAGCATGCACATGGGTGACTGGGATGTGCTCATGGCAGTGGGACACAGGCATGCCCCTCCTCTCCAGGGCATACAGGGGTAGAGACCACACAATTAAAGAAGCAGATTTTATCTTTGAGATGTGGAGATGCTGCACAGCAGGTGGGGATGGCAGCTGTGCCCACAGCTCATGAAGGAGTCAATGAAGTTGTGTCAGGGGAGATTTAGGTTGGATTTTAGGAAAAGGTTCTTCCCCCAGAGGTGCTGGCACTGCCCAGGCTCCCCAGGGAATGGGCACGGCCCCGAGGCTGCCAGAGCTCCAGGAGCATTTGGACAGCGCTGCCAGGGGTGCCCAGGGTGGGGTTGTTGGGGGGTCTGGGCAGAGCCAGGAGCTGCACTGGATGATCCTTGTGGGTCCTTTCCAGCTCAGGAGATTCCATGATTCTGTGTAAAGTTTCAGCCTTTGGTTTGAAGCCCTTTATGGAGAGCTCCATCCGGGAGTGCTCAGGTGGTGTCTGGTGTTAGGGCTTTGTTCTCCAGCAGCCCCATCCTTTGTTCTTGGAAGACTGAAACCTTCCATCTTTAATGTTTTCAAGCATGCACGTTCCTGTGACTGATGCTGTTTATCTGCTGTTTATTATTCCCAAGTTGCCACTGCAGTGTTTCCCAGCAGGGCTCATGGAGCAGAAAGCACTGCAGGTTTATAGTGCGTGGTCAGGTGGAACTACTCCATGGCTTTATTTTATCCCAGCAGAGTTTTCCATTCCTTGTCAGCTGGGGCTCTGTGGTCTGTGCTGGGAAGAGTCTGCTTGAGGTTCCTGGCTTTGCATCTCTGCTGGAATGGAACTTTTATAAGCAGGAGGAAGACAGTGCTCAAACCAGAAGTTATTTTGTGATGGTACAAAGGTGACAATAATCTTAATACTGCATAATTTACATGGCCACACATGGCACATTATCAGCTCCCATTTGGAATTGTACACAAGATGCAGGACTCACTCCCTTTCAGAGCTGGGCTGGTGCTGGTGGTGCTCTAGTTTGCTGTATCCTCTCAGGCATTGATTAGGAGTACATCTAATTTGATTGGTTTTTGGTAGCTGTGATCACAGTTCATTAGTTGCAGTATTTGCTGTGTAATGTGGTTATTAACGGGTGAGTGCGCTCGCAGCCGGGCTGTGGGTGATGCCAAGTGGAGCACAGAGGTCACAGGTCTGGATTTCAGAGGGACTGTGACAGGCTGGAGCAACAGGGTGATGGGAACCCTGTGGTGTTCAGCAGAGGCAAGCACCAGCCCTGCCCTGGGGTTGCTGCTGGAAGCAGCTTTGCAGAGCCTTGTCTTGGGGACAAGAAGGTGACCAGGAGTGACCAGAGGTCAGTGGTGGCTTTGGCTGTGTTAGCAGAAGTGTTGAGGGAAGGGACTGTCCCCTCTGCTCAGCAGAGGAGTGCCCTGGGGTGCCCTGTCTGGGCCATCAGTCTGGTTTGGGACCTGCTAGGATGAGGCTGGAGCAGAGGAGACAGGGACACCCACAGCTCCATGGTGGAGGATGTGAAACAGAGGACAGAGCCTGGCTCTGCTCGTGGCAGGGTGAGGCACAGGGCTGGGAGATTTCCATGTGGGAAATCCTGCATGGACACATGGAAGCATGTTGACTTGGGAATGAGGACTGGATACTGGGATAGGGATCTGGAGAAGTGCAGAAAATTCATGGCTATTCCAGCTGGGCATAGGCAGGGTCGTGAGCAACCTTGTCTGGATGCAGATGCTCAGGGCAGGAGACTGGACCTGAGGCCTCCTGAGGTACTTTCCAGACACATTTCATGGACCATTCTATGATTATTTCTGATGCTTTCTGTGAGTTTGCCTTTAGCTCTCTGGATGCTGATGGGGATGAGGAAAAGCCATGTCCTGTTATGGCTTGTCCCGTCAGTGCCAGGGGAGCCTTGGTGATTTCTGTGTCTGAACCCTTCAGGCTGTTACACAGACCATGTTTCAGACCTTGTGAAACAGCCCCACAGGTCTGTTCACTCCACTTCCACAGCACTCTGAATTGAGGGAGGAGCTGCCTGACACTGGGACAGCCTGAGGATTGGCAAGCCAAATTTATGGGATTAAGCTGTGCTTTACTCCTCTATCAGGCTTTTATTTGTTAAAGCTTATTATAAGTACAGTGTTTTGCTGGAACACTTGGGGAAGCAAAGACCCAGTGGTGTTTCTGATCCTTTTAGGAGTGGGATTGGCTTAGGAGCTGATGGACAGCAATTTTCCTATTTTCTTGCCTCTGCAGTCTCTGGGATGGCCCCGCTGGGTGCTGCCTGGAGTTGTTTTCCCAGGAACCTACATTGTTTTGTGGGTAAACACTGAGTATGTGCTGGGTGAAACGTCTGCCTCTCCCTCTCTGTCCCCTTCCTTTTCACAAGGAAAAAAGTAAAAATTTCTGCTTCAGAGTGGAAGAACCTATGGATGCAAGCTCCTTGGAAATTTAATTTTGAATTTGAAACTTGACTTGTAAAGGTCTAGAAATTTGTGCTTTGTTGCTCTGTAACAAGCCCATTTTCCCCTCCTTACAGTTGCAGACATCGAGCCTGGAATTGCCACTTGTAAGTACCTTGAGAGGCTGCAGCTCTGTATCCCAGCACAGATAAGGTCTGTAATTACTGGATTGGATTGAGTTCTGCTGCACAACTGCAGCCCTAAGGTGCCATTGCAGTGGAGGAATGAAACCTCTGGCTGCCTGTAGCTGTTACTCCCTCTTCTTGGAATGCTGTAGGTTCACAAAGCACATGCTGTGAGAACAGGATTGATCCCGTCAGGATTTGTACAATTGATTTCCAAATGCACAATACCTGAACAGGCTTAATGGTTGTGAAAGTCACATTCTGCAGGCAGTGGAGACCGAGAGCTTTACGGAGGAATCCCTGTGGATGCTGCAGGGAGGCAGTGACGCATTTGTAGGAAGCAGTGGGATCGTGGCAAGGAGCTTCTCTCTGTCACGAGGCTGCGGTGCAAGGCCTGGGGTGTCAGGCTGGGGGGTGGGGGAAATCTTTAATCATGGAATCATGGAATGGCCTGGGTGGGAAGGGACCTTAAAGCCCATCCAGTCCCACCCCCTGCCATGGGCAGGGACACCTCCCACTGTCCCAGGGTGCTGCAAGCCCCAGTGTCCAGCCTGGCCTTGGGCACTGCCAGGGATCCAGGGGCAGCCCCAGCTGCTCTGGGCACCCTGTGCCAGGGCCTGCCCACCCTGCCAGGGAACAATCCCTGCCCAATATCCCATCCATCCCTGTCCTCTGGCACTGGGAGCCATTCCCTGTGTCCTGTCCCTCCATCCCTTGTCCCCAGTCCCTCTCCAGCTCTCCTGGAGCCCCTTTAGGCCCTGGAAGGGGCTCTGAGGTGTCCCTGGAACCTTCTGTTCTCCAGGATGAACAATCCTAATTCTTTCAGCTTTAATGTAGTGAGGTTAATGTTGGTAATTTGGTCCAGGGTGTTTCCATGAAGATTTACAATTTCTGTAGTTTTAGGAAGGGTGAATTTGTAAAGTAGCTAAAGCACCAATATTAAGTCAGGCATTACCCTGAAGTGAGACATCCTCATGGGTACAGAGGGAATTAGAGTTTTGTTTGACATTCGAGGCACCATCCTCCAAATATTTCTGCTTATTTTCCATTTGCCTTGTAAAGGAAATAAGTAGTGAGCCCTTTGTCCCACGGGGCAGGTACATAAACTCTGCTATTAGCATTAGGTGTAGCTTTAATTTCCAAGTTCAAAATATATTCTACTGTGTAATAGACCATTATAGCATTAGTTGTAGTCTTAATTTACGGATTGGTTTATTTATGGAACTGCTGGTTTGATGTAAACCCAGCAGAGGTGCTTGAAATCCTTATGTGGGATTAGTGCAGTCCTGTGGTGGCAGTTTGTGGGGGCACATCCTGCTGCTGCACCTTTATCCCTTAACACTACCTCATGAGAAGTGTTTGTGCCATGGCAGGTCTCTATAAAAAGAATTTGCACCCAAATGCAAGTGTTGGAGTCGGAACAGCTTAGCTTAATCGAGCCTGGATGTGATGTGATCCTGCTCCCTCACTTGGGAAAAGGGCCCTGTGCTGCTTTTCACTGCTCTGTGCTCCTTAATATCATAGAGTCATGAAATATCCTCAGTTGGAAGGGGCCCACAAGGATCATCCAAGTCCAACTCCTGGAATATGTTGCTATGGGAGAATTCCCTTCAGTGGCCTGGCTTCTGTCTGCTCTTATACTATTTTGTAAAACCTCTGATAACATAAAAATAGATAGAAAATTGAAGGTTTAAACCCGCTTTTATTCCTGCAGAAGATTAAAGAAATAAAAATGGGTAGAGAAGGTAAAAAAAAAAAAAAAGTTTTCAAGCAGTTTGGTGGATCCTGGGAAGAAAGGAGTAGGGGGGTGGTCACAGTTTTATTTATCCCCTGCATGAAGTCTGGCTTGGGAGACCAGCTGAGTGCTGGGCTCTGTTCCTCTGCAGCTCAGCTGGCCTCTTCCTTCTCTCTTGGGACACTTCCCGTGTCCTGTCCTCCTCTGTGTGCTTTGGGGTCCTTTGGTGGAACCCTTCCAGCTGCTGAACCTGCCAGGGTGAGACCCCCAGGACTCAGGGTCCTGCTGGAGAGAAGGGCCAGGAGCCACTCCTTGGAGTCATTCAAGGAGCATGTGGATGCAGATAGTGGCTTCTAGGCCAAACTTGGCCTTTTATCTGTTTAAAAAATTGTATAAATAGATGCATTTCACCACATAAGACATTAAAGCTAGAGAGCAACATTCATCTCCCTGCTGTTGACTGGAGAAGATGAGAAGTTCTGGAAAGGCTCCACAGAGCTGGATTGCTTGTGGTGCTGGCTGCACTTCTGGTGTTTGTTTGTTGTCTCACACCTCACTGGGAGCGTGGATCACTGCACGGATCCTGCTGGGACACATGGCAAATGTCTCTTTGCTTCTCCTGTTTTCCCTGTCTCCCTGCACTGGCAAAGCACCCAGCCTGTGTGTGCTGCCTCTGCTTCTTTCCTTGGGTGGGATTTGTCCTGAAGAGCAGCCAGAACCCTGCATTCTGTCCCTGCAGTCTGGTTTTGCAGTTGTTGGAGAGGCAGGGGAGGAAGTGTTTTGTAGAAGGGAGCACTGGATGCATCTCCTTCAGAAATTAAAGATGCTGAGGGCTAAAAATAAACCATTCCCAGCCCTGTCCCTGCAGGAACAGTTTCTGTTCCTGACAGGAACTGCTGGACACAAGCTCTCGGGGATGGAGGCTTTTAATGCCCTCTCTGAAGCACCAGAGCCTGGGCTGCACTGGGATTCTGGGGCCTCCTGGCACAATCCTGTTGTTTCTGAGGAGCCTGAGCAGCTGAGGGGGCTGTGGAGTTGTCTGGCCAAGCAACATGTAAAATTGGGGTTTTTCTCATTGAAAAACAACAGCTAAAGAACTTCAAAAGAGCTGGAGAGGGAGTTCACACAAGGCCCTGGAATGATAGGACAAGGGGGAATGGCTTAAAGTTGAAAGAGAGTAGATTTAGATTGGATATTGAAAGGAAATTGTTCCCTGTGAAGGTGGGCAGGCCCTGGCACAGGGTGCCCAGAGAAGCTGTGGCTGCCCCTGGATCCCTGGAAATGTCCGAGACCAGGTTGGATGGAGCTTGGAGCCACCTGGGACAGTGGAATGTGACCCTGCCATGTCAGGGGGTGGAACTGGATGAGCTTTAAGGACCTTTCTAACCCATTCCATGATTCGTGGATTGCTTTTTTGCCTTTGTGTGTACAGCAGGCTGCTTTGGAACCCCTTGGCTTCCCAGAGTGGCTCTGGAATGGGAGGGAGTGACTTTGGATATTCTGGTGCTGCTTTTGTTAATGTGAACCTTTCCTGCATGGAGCAAAGGGGTGGGATGGCAGCTGGGTGTTCTGGGAGGTGTGAAGGTGTCCTGTGCAGGGACATGATGGCCAGGCTTGGCTGCAGCCAGGGGAGCACGAAGGGGTGAGAGTGAAGGGCAGGACTCAGATTGTGCTGAAACAACTGCAATGTTTCTGCATTAAAACCTCTGAGCATTTATTGCACCACACAAGTTGTCTTGCAACACAATGCACTGAAATGACACAGTCTGTTCTGAGCACTTGGGAAATTGGCTGAAAACTGCAATTCATCCTTTCTACGTGTGAGAGCCCTCCCTTGTGAAGGTCAATGACTTTGTCTTCCCTCTTGGCTGTTCCTGGTAACCCACAGTCAATATCTGTAGGGTTTTTGCAGAAGATATGCAGCCCTGAACACTGATCCCAGAGCATGTCTTGGATTACAGTTTTATGGAATGGTTTGGATTGGAAGGGAATTGAAATAGCATCCAGTCCCACCCCCTGCCATGGGCAGCGATACCTTCCACTGTCCCAGGCTGCTCCAAGCCCTGTCCAGCCTGGCCTTGGGCACTGCCAGGGATCCAGGGGCAGCCCCAGCTGCTCTGGGCACCCTGTGCCAGGGCCTGCCCACCCTGCCAGGGAACAATTCCTTCCCAATATCCCATCCATCCCTGCCCTCTGGCAGTGGGAAGCCATTGCCCTTGGTGCTGGCCCTGGGACTCAGTGCAGAAGGACGTTGGGTGTCACAGTGAAGCAGCTGGGATGTGCCAGGACTGTCCCTGAGTTACTGGCCAGGGTCACTCGGGCTCCTGCAGGATTTGATCCAAAAGCACCCTCAGCCCCAGTCATGGCCCAGTAAGTGGTTAACTCTTGATTTCTGTTTTATATAAAACTCTTGGCATCTGCAGCATCTGGAATGCCAGCTGCCAACATATTTTATTGGTGGTGTTGTAAGGGATGGGAAAGGTCTTGCACTGTGCCACACTGCCCCTTGCACTCCCACTGCTGACATGGTTTGCTGTGCTGCTTGCATTTACCTCTGTTTCCTCAGTTCTTATGGGAAACCTGCTCTTCCCAGGATTGCTGACCTCCACACTCCTCAGGAGCGTGTCCTGCAAGGATCAGCTGATCGTTTCCTGGGTAGTGGAGGTCGTAGAGGCACCTTGTATGCAGTATTCAAGTTCATGATCCCTCCTTCTGCTCTCAAGTAGTGATTTCCTGCCTCCTGGAATCTGTTCTGGAAGCAGGCAGCTGCCTCCACTGGCCAATGCTCCCAGAAATAGGATATGCTGACTGTCGAGCTGAGCATGGATTTGTCACAGAATAAAGTTCTGGGTGTCACAGGAGGCTGCAGAAGTTGCTGCTGTTGGCTGATATGGGGCGTTTGCCTTGAGCAGAGGCAGCTGCAAATCCTGTTCAGGGAGAAGATGGAGCTGAAGGAACCTCTCTTCATGTCTGCGCTGGACACACACCTGAAACCTGCCTCCACATAAGCATGTAGGAAAGTGGTTCTTGAACTGAGGATTTCATAGTCAAGGGCTGCGAAGCAACACTTCAGCTTTTAAATATGAAGTTTTATCTTTCATCTCATGCCTTAAAATAGAGGAAAATGTATATTTATGCAACCATGTGGGCTTTGCATCCGGATATCTAAGGAATATTTCATCCAGAAGGAGATTCTGCATCTAGATATCTATCCCTAAGAAACACCTCATCCACACAGAGATCCTGGGCTATAATTGAGCATTGTTTGGAAGCTGGCAAGAAGTCAGGAGTGTGATGATTTTAGAGTGATGTTTGAGGTCACAGACTGTAGTTCATGTGCTGTCTCTGAGGGAAATTTATTTGGTACTGAAAACATTAACATTGACAGTAGCTTGTAGAAAAGAGAGATGCTTGCAGCATGGAAAAATTCTTGGAAGTGAGCTCTTCTACCCACCCTCAATCTCAGGAAAGATAGGATAAGTCCTGTGCTTGAAGCAAATACATCCCTCAAGTCTGTAGTCTGGAAAACCAGGGTTTTTTAACCAGTCTGAATATTGTAAATGAGATAGGAATTGGTAGGATAGGAATAAAAATTGAGTTTTAATGTTGACTTTGTGTGCCATGTGTGGTATTATGTCCTTGGCTGTGCTGGTGAGAAAAGATAAAACACGAGTTGACGGTGGCTGATCTTTATGCTGATCATTTAACACAATTCCCAAGGGCTGAAGCACCAGTAAAAACTTGAAAGCAAAGGCTGTAATGAGAAAAATGACTGCTTGAGGCCCTCATCTGCTTCAGTACAATTGCTTCTTGTGTAGTAAAGAGCATTTTTCAAATGAACCTTGTGTGTGGTCACTCCTTGTTCACTCTTGCTTACAAATGAGCCACTGAGCTCGTGAGTCAGGCCTGGCCCAGGTCTTGGATTATCCTGCTGGTTGTGGAGGTGATGGGATCTGGACCAGACCTTTCCTGACTGATGTGATAAGCTCAGCATAGCTGAAGGGCTTGGTGGACTTTTGCACCAAAGTCTTGGTGGGATTTTCCATTTCTGGATCTTCGGCATTTTAGTTTGGAGACTAAACAATGAACTGGCACAACTGGGGCCCTTCCTCTGGCATTTTTGGAAGCTCCATGCCCAGAGCATGGCTCCTGCAGCCATTCCCAGCTCCATGCCCAGAGCCTGGCTCTCCTCAAGTCATTCCCAGCTCCGTGCCCAGGATCCAGCTCCCCTCAGCCATTTTCAGCTCCCCTCAGCCATTTTCAGCTCCCCTCAGCCATTCCCAGCTCCCCTCAGCCATTCCCAGCTCCCCTCAGC
>NC_031784.1:12606439-12616433 GCF_001522545.3 Parus major
AGCCATTCCCAGCTCCCCTCAGCCATTTTCAGCTCCCCACAGCCATTCCCAGCTCCATGCCCAGGATCCAGCTCCCCTCAGCCATTCCCAGCTCCATGCCCAGGATCCAGCTCCCTTCAGCCCTGCTCAGCGGTTTTACCGAAGCTGCTGAGCCGGTGGTTTGGTTTCTGGGCTGTGAGGGACACCAGTGTCCCCGTGCTGGGTCAGCTGCCACCAAGGACACGCTCCTGGAGCGTTTCCTTCTTCTCACGTACTGAGATCATTTCCCCACGCTGAGTTCCTTTAATTCTGCTCTTGCAGGGAGGGAAGGAGTGGAAGCCCTTTTTTGGGGAGCCACAGCAGTGTTGGGTGGGAGCGAGGCTGGAGTTGTCCCGTGTCATGCCAGCTCAGGGAGCTGCTGGTGCCCTGCAGAGCTGGGGGATGGTGGAGCAGGTGAAACCTCAAACCAGTGCCTCCAGAAACTTCTTGGGTGCCCATGTTTGCAGGGCCCTTGTCAGCCAGGGCCACACCAGCCTCTCCAGAGGTGCAGAGGAGATAGCACAAAGTGCTGGGAAAAGTGGGAGTGCTTGCTAGTAATTTTTTTATCATTAGTTTTATCATTAATTAATTTATTTGTTTATTTGTTTATTTATTTTTCCCATAAAATCTCCAACACAAAGTCTCTTTGCCACCCATATCTGCTGATACCTGTGCTATGGTTTAGTTTATCTCCTGGCTGTTGCTGGGGTGTCAGAAAACCAGCACTGTGCACACAAGAGAGGCAGGAGTGTGGTGGAAAAGGGAATGCCAGAGATGTGCAGCAGGATGGGCTGACTTCAGAGAGTCTTTGTATTTGGGGTGGGAGTCTTGTCAGTGGGAGCACTGCAGAAACAACATTGTCCTCAATGGAACAATGGGGACAATGGAATGAGGGGAAGGGAACGGTGCCTTTTGCTGTGATTCTGATTTTGGCAGGGAAAGGTTTTGAGGTCTGATTGCATTTTGCAGGTTTTACACAGGTTTTCAGGAAATGAGCCCCTGTACTTGGCACCCAGCTTGGATATGTTGTATATTGGAAGGAGCTTGCTCTGTGTGTGCTCCTCAGCCACCCAGCAGCTCAAGCTAGATTTTATTTAGGAAAGAGGTGAGGGGTAGCCTGGGTATTGTTTTTCAGAGCCCTTTCAGTTTGGCAATGTTGGTTTTCCTGCCCTGAGCACATCTTGCACTCCCCCAGCAGGGACTGTTCGGATGGAGTCACATCGGAGATGCTTCTGAGCAGGAAGTGCTGCCATTGGAAAAATATCTCGTCCTCCTGAGATGTTTCATGGAACCTTCCTGGCAGGCAGTGCTAGGTCCTGCACTGTGGCTCTGAGGGAATTTATCTGACAAATTGCCTGTCCTGAGCTCCTCTGGAGGTTTTTTTCCCCTCTCTGAAGCACAGAGAGACAAAGGCTGTTTGTGAATGATCTGGAGCAGAAAGTATCTTCCAGGTTTTTCCTTGCCCCTTCACTGGGGTGAGTATTGCAGCCAAATTAAAATGGAAAAGCACTGGAGAATGGAATGTAAACTCCAGATTGCTGTGCTTATTGCTCACTTACAGAAGATCTGTATGGCCAAATCTTCCTTAAATCATGCTTGGGTGGTGTTGCTGAGGCTCTTTGGTGTTGGGTCCCAGTGTGGGCAGGGGTTTGTCCTGGAAACCAGCTTGGGAAGCTGCTGGATAGGTTGTGGTGGAATATTCTTGTGATCTGTGGAGGTGGTGAGTACCTGAGCTGCAGACATCCCTCTGGCTGGTGAGGATTGCAGCCAGGATTGCAGCCAGGATTGCAGCCCGCTGGCTGACAGGGATTGCAGCTCTCAGGCTGGTGAGGATTGCAGCCAGGATTGCAGCCAGGATTGCAGGCTTTCCCTTAACCCTGATCATTCCCAATCTGTGCCCACCCTGACTACAGCCAGTTGCAGATTAGTTGGCCTTTAAATAGATTTAAATCACGTGTTCTTTCAGCAATCTCAGCCCAACACTTGCCATATGCTTGTTTGGGGTCGGTTTGTGCTTTCTTGGTTTTGGGGAAGGCAAAAAGAGGAAGCAAAGGGAAAAGCTGAGCCGTTTGTCACATAGAGCTTGTGGTTTGTGAGAGCCCTGCTGAACCAGCTGTGGTGTGCTGAACTCACTGGGAAAATACCTCTGGAGCCACACGCCTGCATCCCCTTGGGTATTTGAGTTCTGGAATTGAATTGTCATAAAATCCCTTTTTCCTTGAACCCAGGGAGAGTAATAACCCCAAGAGGGTTGGTTTCAATGTTCCCTGTCCTGAGTTCAGGCATGTGAGCTCAAATTCAAGTGCTCTTTGGAATTTCTCATGCCTAAAAGGGAAGCAGAGATTTCACTGGCTTTATACCCCCAAAAACTGAACAAAGGACATGGGAAATGTCAGTTTGTTGGGAAATGTGCCTTGGAGCACTTGTGTGGGTGGGCTCGTTGTGTCTGATACTTCAGGGATGGAGTGTGGGGTGGGGGTGACAGGAATTCAAACACCACACGTGGGCATGGATGCTCTGGAAGTGGGAGCTGTTGTCTGGTGTGGGTGACGCCGGGAGGAGGTGGTGGCACAAGAGCCTTTTATTGGCAGTGAGCAATGGGGAGTGCAGCTCCTGTCCCTGCACTCTCTGGGAATGCTGTGAGGAATGGGAGAGCTCAGCCTAAGCACAGGTGGCTGTGCTAGGCTCTGAATTCTGCATGGAAATCTTTGTTCCTGTGGGAAGAGTGAGCTGTGCTGCTCAGGCACAGCAGGGACTCAGGGCTGTGACATCTCTTGTGCTGCCTGCCACTCTTGGGAAGAAAAGAAAAGAATGTCCCCAGCTATTGAATTGTCCAATTCTGCCTGGTCTGCTCCCTGTCCTTGATTTCTTTCCTTCCCTCTGCCTGCAGCAGTCCTTGCACCTGACTCCAAAGAGCATTTCCCAGTTGGCCACGGGTATAAATATTCCTCTATGGCTGCAGAGCCTTTAATGGTACAATATTTTCCAGTATGATGAAGAAATGAGTTTTATAAACTGGTTTCTACTTAATCCATAAAAGAAACAGTAGAAAAAACCAGGTCTTAATCTCCGAGTCTGGAGAGGTCAGTGGTGTAAGAAGCAGCAAGGGTGTCACAGAATCATGGAATAGATTGGGATGGATGGGACTTTAAATATCATCTTGTTCTACCCCTGCCATGGGCTGGGACACCTTCCACTGTCCCAGGCTGCTCCAGGCCCCATCCAGCCCCATCCACACCTCCAGGGATCCAGGCGCAGCCCCAGCTGCTCTGGGCACCCTGTGCCAGGGCCTGCCCACCCTGCCAGGAGAGAATTTCTTTCCAATGTCCCATCTAATCCTGCCCCTGTCCGTGGGAAGCCATTCCCCCTTGTCCCTCTGGGCTCTTGTCCGAAGCCCCTCTGTGTTTCATGAAGCTGTTGGGTTTGTGCTGTGGGTGGGTGTGTTTGCTCCTGGCTGTGTTGTGTTGGGTTTTGGGCGTGATCTGCAGCAATTCAGGAGCCTGGATTTGTAATTCTGTTGAGATCTGACAGCCAAAAAGTGTTTCTGAGTTCTAAATACAGTGTGGTGGTGGAGCTCACTGGGAAAATCCCTTGACACATCCATTTGCCAGCTCCAGGGATGAGCCTGGGATTGGTGTCCAGCTCCATCCCACGTGTGTAGTGATGGATGTTGCTGTGAGGTCTCTGTACCTCACAGCCAGAGACTCAAAACCCACCCCAAACCACAAGCAATTTCCTTCTCTTCCCTAACAGTTTGTGCTTTTTCCAGCTCTTCATATGTTTGTTTTCTCCTTGAATCCTGCCTAAGAGAGGAGGAGCTGGGGGCATCCCTGCTGGCTCTGCCCCTGTGTTGCCCATCCATCTGAAGTGTGGGACCTGCAGGAAGCTGTCTGGTCGTGCAGGGGAAGCTGTTGCTGGATCTACACTCACACCCCTCAAACTTGGACAGCAAAACTTGCTTGGGAAACAACTTAGATCATTATGTAAGGCAAAAAAAAACCCCTAAGATTGTGCAGCAACAGCAGGAGATTTTTCTGTAAATGCTGTTTAAATTAGGAAATACTTGCTGGGTCAGAAGTGTCCAGGGAACTGAGTGGTGCCCTGCAAATGGTCTGGTGTGGCTGCTGGTGCCTCCTGCTTCTTCCAGAGCTCCCAGCAGGTCCCTGTTGGAGCACTTGGTGCTGCTTTCCCAAGGGAAGGCAGAGTCAGAGGCTGCTCATAAGCTGTACTGGCTCCTCCTGAGATGTGATGGCTCCTGGATAACACTGGGGTGAAGTTCCTGGAGTGTGTGGTCTGAGGCTGGGGGCTCAGATGCAGCCTCTGAACCCCTCAGTGCCCAAATTTCACTGGTTGTGGTGTAACAGCAGCGAGTGAAAGCCCAGGGTGACACTGGGATAAGGAAGACAAAACCTTCTGAGTCTTTTAGGGTCTCTCCTGCTCCCCTTGTGCTTCTGTGAGCCTGTCCTGGGGAAGTGGCTGAGTGTGAGCCCTTCAGTGACCTACATTTACACCAGCAAACAGTGATAAGGTGGGAATTCAGTGTTTGAGATCCTGGGGACAGGCTGGGAGAGCTGGGGATGTTCTCCTGAAGAAGAAAAGGCTTCAGGGGGACCTCAGAGCCCCTTCCAATACCTGGAGGGACTCCAGGAGAGCTGGGGAGGGACTGGGGACAAGGGATGGAGGGACAGGACACAGGGAATGGCTCCCAGTGCCAGAGGACAGGGATGGATGGGATATTGGGCAGGAATTGTTCCCTGGCAGGGTGGGCAGGCCCTGGCACAGGGTGCCCAGAGCAGCTGGGGCTGCCCCTGGATCCCTGGCAGTGCCCAAGGCCAGGCTGGACATTGGGGCTTGGAGCAGCATGGAACAGTGGGAGGTGTCCCTGCCATGGCTGGGGTGGCACTGGATGGGATTTAAGGTTCCTTCCAACATAAAGCCTTCCATGATTCCATGATGTAGAATCAGAATCTACATCAATTCCGTGATGTAGATTTCTGAGGCTCATAGTGAAGCAATGGTTTTGAGATAATCAGGGAAATCTGTAGGATGAGAGTGGATGTATTTCAGGATGTAACTTAAGCTATATTTGGATTTCCCTGTGGAGATTCCTTAGAACACAGCTGGTAATGGAGACTGGCCTTGCCAGCTTTGAAGGGGACCCTCAGTTCAGTGTTTGTGTAACTCCTTGCTGGGTTTCAGGTGGATAATCCAGTTTAGAGACCTGTCCCTCACTACCCTGAGTGTTTCTGGCTCCCTCAAGGTGCCAGACGCTCCCAGTCAGGACAGAATGGCACAAGGTCCCTCCAGGTGTCACTCCCACTCTGCTTGGCTGAACTGGGGCAGCTGTTGAGCTGCCAGGATTGCTGGAATGCTCTGGTCCCAGGGTTGGGCTGCTGGGAGCTCCCTGACCTCCTGTGGATGCTCAGGCTGTAATTCTGCTGTGCCTGGGACATGGGGACAGTCTCAGTTCTCTGCTGAGTTCCTCTGCCTGATGCTGTCAGGAAGGACAGGGATACCCAGAATGCTGCAGAGCCTTGGTGCTGGAAATAAAATTCTAGGAGAAATTCCATGGGCATCCCTTGTGCTTGTTAAGCAAGGAGCTTCTTGTTGGGAGCAGTGTGAGCTGGGCTTGTTCATTCCTTGCTGTGTCCTGTTAACTTCCAGCAGAGCCACACAGTTACAATTACAGATTCTGTGTAAGCAGCATCTTCCCAGCATCCACAGCTCAATCTTTGGCTGTTGGGATATCACCAAAACCACAGCTGTGGAGCTGGCAGGCAAAAACCATTTTATTATCTCATTTTTCACCTTCTCTTTGGTCTGTAGATAAACCTGTCCTGTGAGCCCTTACAGGGAGATTTGTTGTTTATATCCAGGGAGATTTGGTACAGTTGTTAAAAATTGGGAGCATCTTTCTCTTGCACAGCACTGGCATGCTGAGCAGCCTCCTGGAGCTCAAGTGTCCCTTCAGAAGTAGGAAACAGGTCTTTAAATTATAATTTGCTGCTCTTTTATGGCACTGCAGTGTGGAGCTGCTCTGTCAGGCTGTGGAATCCAAGTCCCTGAAAATCAGACTCCAGGAGTTTTAGACTGAAGCCCTTTTAAGGAACTGATGCTGTAAATTGTCTTGTCAAGCTCTGTGTTTAGATTTGTGGTGTTAAGGAGCTGGAGCAGCTTTTTCAGTCAAAAAAGAGAGAAGTGCTATAAATAATATTTTAAAAAGAAAATCTTTCAAGATTTTTGCAAAACCTGTCATTGTGAGTGGCTGGGATACAAGAGCTGTGCTGGGCTGGTGGGTAGGGTAGGTGATGGAGATGCCAGGATTTTCACTAGTCTGAAATTTCTATGATTCTGTTGAAATAAAAAAGGAAAAAAAATATATTTAGAGCAGCAACATCTGCTGGCTTGGACAAAATCCATGTGGGAATTGGGACCTGTGCATCCAAAGGAGGTTGGAGAGCTGAAATAGGGTCTTGCTGGCATTGTGGTAAAAGACATCAATGGTTTTAGAGTAAGGAATCCTCTCTCTGATGATCTTAGCACATCCATAACAGCACTGGTCTTGCCACAAACCTGATTTTGGGGATATCTGTCCATGATTCCTGTCCTGCTCTGTCTGGAGCTGGCTGCCTGGGCTGGCCAGTGTTGCCTTGGGCCAATCACTCAAGGCTTCCACGGAGCGTGTCCTGATGCTTTGGGATCTTGCTGCTGGGAAAAGGGACATACCGGTGTTGATATGATGATGTTTGCTGTCCCTTGGCTGGTTGGGTGGATGTTTTAGTCCTTCCTGTGGTATTTTGGGGTATTTTTTCTCTCTGGTGTGTCCTGGCCAGGACTCTCTCCAAGGCTGTCATCCCCCCCCCCCAGCCTCCCCTGCACAGCTCTAATTTTGGCTCTCTGAGGGCGAATCCTGGCAGTTTTTGCTCCCTCTCAGAGCTAAAAAATCCCAGAGGCTCAGCTGCCTCCACCTCTGTGTGCTCCATGTCCACATTTAACCTCCCTCAGCCAGGTGCTCTCCAAACACAGCGCTCCGAGCGCTGCGGGAAGGGGAGAACCGGGAAATCTGCCGGGATCACGTTATGCAAGAGCCGAGTGTGAGCGGTGAATAAGCAGATCCAGCTGACCACGAGGGCTCTGAAGGGCACCTCTGCTTCTTTCCCCATGTGTGGACATAGGAGATCGCTGTTGGCTCCAGGCTGGGTCAGGTGCCTGCCTCGTGTGTGGGTGCTGATTGATAGGAATTGATTTCCCATGTGGATTGGCACGGGAAGGGAGCTGGGAGAGCAACATCCCAGTTTTCTTGGGAAACTCTTTGAACATCTGCAGTTGATTTAGTGTAGTCACCTTGGAGACCTTTGCTTTGTGAACAAGAGAGAATGATTTTAGCAGCTCTCTCAAGGTATGAAGGGATCCCTTCTGGGAATGTAGTATGTGCTGCAGTGTGAAGGGATCACTTGGGAATGAAAATCTGGGCTGGATTCCTTTGGAGCCAAGTCATCCCCTGCAAAAAGTGTAACCATGCTGTGCACTGGGTCTGAACTGTGGTCCTGAGAGACACAAACTGGAAGTCTTTAGAAGGCACCAGGAGGATTTCATGTCAGGTTTGGATATGGCCCTGGGATAAATCTGTCCCACAAAGCAGTGTCAGGGCAGAGCAGGTGAGAGATGTCATTGAGATGTTTGGGAGGTTTGAGAATTTGAGTTCCTGGTCAGGCAGAGTGGTTTCCTTCTGTGTAACAAGCAGGAATCAGGTTGGCAGTGGGTATCCCTGGATTACTGCCCACTCTTCCCTGGGAGGGGCCATATCTCCATCCTGTAATGAACTTGATCACCAACACTTCCTAGAGCAGCTCTAGGCTGTGCCTGGAAAACCTCCTTGCTCTGATGTTCATGTGGAATTACAGAGTCCTTGAGGTTGGAAAACCCTCTGAGATCATTGAGGTCAGTCGTTAACCTGGCACTGACACTGACACTGCCCCATGTCCCCAAGTACCACACAGCTGTTAAATCCCTCCAGGGATGGGGACTCCAAACCTCCCTGGGCAGCCCCTGCCAAGGCCTGACCACCCTTTCCAGGCAGAAACTCCTCCTTATGTCCTACCTGAGGCTCCCCTGGCCCAGCCTGAGGCCGTTCCCTCTGCTCCTGTCCCTGTTCCCTGGGAGCAGAGCCCGACCCTCCCCGGCTGTCCCCTCCTGGCAGGGAGTTGTGCAGAGCCAGAAGGGCCCCCTGAGCCTCCTTTTCTCCAGGCTGAGCCCCTTTCCCAGCTCCCTCAGCCGCTCCTGGGGCTCCAGCCCCTTCCCCAGCTCCGTTCCCTGCCCTGGACACGCTGCAGCCCCTCCAGGTCTCTCTTGTCAGGAGGGTCCCAGAGCTGCCCCAGCACTGGAGGTGCCCCAGCAGGGCCAGCCCAGGGGACGGGCCCTGCCCTGCTCCTGCTGCCCCCCAGGGCTGGGACTTACGAGGTCTAAGCACACTTGGACAAAAACAATGATGGAATGGAGAGGGCATAAAGAGCCACAAAATTCTGGATGCTGAAGCTGGGACAGCTGGGAGAAGGGAGAAAAGCAGCAGTGGAAATGAGATGAGAAAACCAGTGTTGCATAGTTGGTAACTTTGATTTTAGGGCAGCCAGAAGCAGTGGACACAATGGGATGTGAATGTGTAAGGAATTGATGGGGTGTTGCTCCTCCAAGGGAACCTGTTCCATCTAAATACCTCAGCCTGTCCTTCTTTCTCTGATTGTCCATCTTTTCCAGCTTTAGTGGATTGGATGTGAGTGCTGCCAGCTCAGGATGTCTCCACAGGTCTGTGCTGTGCAGGAAGGTGCCTTGGAGGCATTCTGGGGTCAGGTACAGGGGCACTGACACCTCCTTGTCCCTCTGTTGCTGTGCAGGACGCAGGCAGAGATGGCCCACACGTGCCGAGGCACCATCAACCTGTCCACGGCCCACATCGACACGGAGGACTCGTGCAACATCGTGCTGTCCAACGGGGGCAGGACCTACCACCTGAAGGCCAACTCAGAGGTGGAGAGGCAGCGCTGGGTCACGGCCCTGGAGCTGGCCAAGGCCAAGGCCATCCGCATGCGGAACAACCAGTCAGGTACGGTGCACCCGATGGGCAGCCACAGCCTTCCAGTTCCTCCTGGTCACCCAGCTCTCCTGGGCTTGTTAAATGGTGCAGAACCCACCCAGGTATGGTTTCACACATAGCTGGCAGTTGCTGATGGTCTCCCAGGGACACAAAGGGTTGGACACAGCCCTGCTGCACCTGTGGTATCTCAGCTGCCAGGGCAGCTCTGGGCAGGTCTTTAAAGCCTGGGAATGGCTGTAGATTGTGGAGAGGCAGTAACAATGAGCTAATGATGCTGCGTCTGGAAGGCAGAATGATGAGTCTTTCTCCTGGAGACTTTGTGCTGGGAATGCTGTAAATGCTGTGGTCAGAGGCCTGGGCACCACGTGGATGATGTTCCATAGCTTGGGGAGGTTTGGTGGATGAATGACACAGATATTTAGTTGAGCTGTTTCTGTGTGCATCTCTCCTTCTGTCCCTTTCTTGTGGTGTTTATTGGAGTAGGTTTGGGACAGCTACACTTTGTAAAGCTGTCAGAGCCGTGTGCCTGGTCCAGAGCTCCTCCCCAGGGTGACCTTGTTCTGCTCCGTAATGGGTCAGTTGGGTCAGCTAGGCTTGACAAACAGAATATTTTAGAAATACTTCAGTGATTCTATGAGTCTGTATTTCAATATTTATAATGCTTCTGGGGTTAACATTGGGTTTTCTTCTACAAGCATGCACAGCTTCAAGCTGCAGTAAACAAACTTCAGAAATGAAGAAGAGAAGGCTCCAGGAGACCTTAAACCTTAGACCTTCCGGTGCCTGCAGGAGCTCCAGGAGAGATGGAGAGGGACTTGGGACAGGAGTGCCAGGGCAAGGGGGAGTGGCTGCCAGAGGGCAGGGATGGATGGGATATTGGGAAGG
>NC_031784.1:12618403-12670090 GCF_001522545.3 Parus major
GCTGGGGCTCAGCCCAGGGCAGGGGGGTTTCAGAGCCAGGGCATGGCAGCCCTCACCCAGCTGCACCCCAAAGTCCTGTCCCCAGGGCTGCTCTCAAGGAGTTCCTCTCCCAGACTCTGCTCACAGCTGGGATTGCCCTGACCTGGATGCAGGACCTGGCATTTGGACTTGTTGAACCTTGTGAGGTTCTCCTGGGCCCTATCCAGCTTTCCACCCCCCTGGATGTCCCCATCCTTCTGTTGTGTCGACTGCACCTCTCAGCCTTGAATCACTCACAAAGCTGCTGGAGCCTGAGCTGGGATTTTATTCATTGTTTCTGCAGGAATCAGTGATCGTTCAGTGCTGTCAGGGCATTTGGGATTTGATGGGAAATTTGGTGGGTAGAAGGACTGGCAAATTGCTGCCCATATCTTCACTGCTGGGTCACCATTTTGGGGTGGATGAAAAGGGTTTTTTCCCCAGGAGTTCTCCTGAATTGAACAGCTGTGGAAGTGTTTTTAACTCAGCTGCTGGCTGGAGCTGTGCACCCACAGTGGCCATTCACAGGACTGCTTTTCAGGTCTGTTTTTAACAGCAAACCTGTCCCCAAACCAATACGGGATGGGAGACTTTGCTGTTCTGTGCATGGGGGAGCTCTGGTTTCCTCTCTGCCCTCTGGAGTCAGGAGTGTTTTGGTAACAAGCTGTGACCTGGACCTTGGTACTGGGAGATGTGACCTGAGCTCCCTGTCCTCATCCTGCTTCCCAGGGAGAAACCTGCCCAGGGATTCCGTGTGGATTAGCGGCAGAAAGTGAGAGCAGAGCTGAGCTGCTGGCTTATCTGTCTCCTCAATTAGCACATGTACTTAATTCCTCCATGCAGAGTGTGACAGGAGGACAGGACAGTCCCATCCCAGACCAAGCTCTGCTCAGCCAAACCTGGCATTCCTTTTTCTAGGTGGGATTGCAAAGTGTTGGGAAAGTTGTAGTAAACTCAATTTGTCCACATCCAGCTCCATCACCTGCTTTTATCAGTACTGGCTGTGGCCCTGTGTTGTTACCTGGCCTGAAAATCAGATTTCTGTATTCACCCTCTATATTTGGTGACTGTGGGTGGTGGGTTTTCTTCAAACAAATACAAAAATAGATACAAAACTATCCTTTCTTTTTAGAGCAGTATCATGACATCCAGGAATTGTATGATTGCTGAATGTATAAGGATTGTTTTCTTGGCTCTGTAATAAGGGGGTCTTTGGAAGAGTGTACAAGGGAAGGGTGGAAATCTGTTCCTGGTATTTTAAGCACTAGGAAAACTCCCCAAAATGGGCTTCGTCTGCTTGGAAAGGGAGTTGGTGACTCCTTTTGGTTCCTTGCTTGGGGATTCCTGGCAGGAGAGAGGATGGAAGCCGTGTTGTGATTCCAGTGCTCTCCTGATCCAGAGCAGATTCCAGAAAGTGATTTTGGTGTTCATGGTGCTGAAATCCAGGAGTTCACTGGACAGGTCAGTGCTGGTGTCTGTGCCAAGAACAATTTACCTGCCAGCCACTCTCAGAGGCATCTGGTTCCTTTGGCTGAGGCTGGAGTCAGTGCAGCAGAAAAACTGGAAATTGATAATCAGAGTGGAAAAGAAGGAATGAAGGTTTGCTCTGTGTGCTGCTGTGATCTCTTTCCTAGAGAAGCCCTGTCTCTTCCCACAGTGGCTCACAGGGTTTTCAGCAGAACTTGAAAAGAAAGCCCAAACAACCAAACAGGCACAAGATTAACCAGAGAAATAAGAGCTCCTCTGACAAGGGAAAGAGGATGATGGAAAGTAAATTTTTCATCTGGGAGAGAGACAGCTGAAGGTGCTGCATGGATGATAGTCAGTGGTGCAGGAAATGTGCTGGAGCCCCAGGAGCGGCTGAGAGAGCTGGGAAAGGGGCTCAGCCTGGAGAAAAGGAGGCTCAGGGGGCCCTTCTGGCTCTGCACAACTCCCTGCCAGGAGGGGACAGCCGGGGAGGGTCGGGCTCTGCTCCCAGGGAACAGGGACAGGAGCAGAGGGAACGGCCTCAGGCTGGGCCAGGGGAGCCTCAGGGTGGATTTTGGAAAAATTTCTTCACATAAAGAGCTGTCCAGCCCTGGCACAGCTGCCCAGGGCAGGGTGGATCCCCATCCCTGGAGGGGTGGATGTGGCACTTGGGGACATGGGTTATTGGTGGCCTTGGTAGTTCAAGATTAATGGCTAGACTGATCTTAAAGGTCTTTTCCAACATCAACATTTCTGTGAATGTCTGAGTCTAGGAAAATTTGGGGACGAGTGCTTATAACAAGAGAAAGGAGGGAATTACCAGGTCATAAATGGAGCAAGAATAATTAATATTTTGTACAACATCCAATTAAATGGTGGCACTTGCTGCCGAGAGCCAGAAAATCCAGGGAGACTCAACAGATTTGGGCACAATTTCATCCCTTGGGGTACAAGCTGTAACTGGCTGTGTATGGAATGTGACCTGGGGACTCCTTGTGCACCACAGCTCTGACTGTGAAGGATCAGTGCCCAGAGGAACCAGTATCCTGTTTCCAAAATACCAATTGCAGTTTGCTTGCTGGGGAAGGGATGGAATCTCCTGGGGTTTTAGGTTCACCTTGTGCGACCAGGGGGAGGATTCACTTCAAAACCAACACCCTGTGGTGTGGGTCACTGATAATGGGGGTGATTACTTGGGTTAACTGTTTATTCCCCCTGCCTCAATCCATTGTTTTCTTCTTGAAAAACAGGGAGGAATTGCTTTTGGGGGCTTTCTGTGGACTGCAGGAGGGTGGAACCTCTGAGCAAGGGGGAGGAGGAGGGTTGGTTGTGCTGGTGATGCCCTCTGCTCTGGTCCTGGGGTGAATTCCTGTTGCAGTAGAGTGGAAGGGGAAAATCCAGCTCTGGACAGGGACCCTGGAGCCGTGGGGATCCCACTGCAGGGTTGGGCTGCAGTTGGGTGGGTGGAAGCCAAGGGGCAGCTCAAGCCAGCAAGGAGTTCCCCTTCAGCATCCCAGATCCAGCCTTTATGGCTGCATTAAAAAATAGTCGTAACTAATTATTCCTCAGCTTTCCCTTTAATCACTCACTGATAATGTCACTTTTATCACTCAACTAATTTTGGCTGGTTTTTGTTCTTTTTCCAAGGAAGGGGTTTTGTTTGCAAAAGCCATTTTGAGTTGGGCCTGTGACACTGCAAAGCATCTGGCACCTTCCCTGTCCCTTTCCATGAATTATCCCCTTGTTGCTCCCCCCGGCCTCACAGAAGCTCCTGGCCAGGTGGCCTTGGCTTGTGGCTCTGCTGGGGTTGTGGCAGGACGGGACAATCCCTGTCATTGTTGTCTGTAACAGTCCAGCTATTCCCAGCTCTTTTGACAACAGCATTCCCTTTACCCCTCCTCCCTGAGCTTCCCCGGCACAGTGAGCTGTTTTCCCTGTGCTGGAGGGCTCGTGCCTGGAGGCACTGGCTGCCAGAGCTGTCACCTTGCTCTTCTAATTGTCTTTTTATCCTTGGAGTCTGGATTTTCCCAGGATAGCCAGCTGTTGTTAAGTATGCCAGGAGCTGCTGCTGCTGTGGGAAATAGAATTGATGGTGCTGCTGATGGAGTTGTTTGCTTGGATTTCCCATTCCTAATGATTCCTGACTCCTCTCAGTGCCTTCTGCTCTCACTTGTGCTCCTCCTGCAGCTGGCAGGATGCTCTGGCTCTCCGGTTTCCTGATGGATTGGGGTGGGTTCATCCATCTCAGCCACCCCAGTGAGCTGCAGGCAACACTTCAGCCCCTCCTGCCACAGCCACAGGGATGCTGGAGGGCAGGAAGGGTTTGCAGAGGGATCTGGACAGGCTGGATCCATGGGAACCTGTGCCAGGGAGAGGGACTTTGGACAAAAGCCTGGAGTGACAGGTGAGATGGGATACTGGGAAGAAATTGTTCCCTGTAAGTGTGCTGAGGCCCTGGCACAGGGTGCCCAAAGAAATTGTGGCTCCTGGATCCTTGAAAGTGTCCAAGGCCAGGCTGGATGGGGCTTGGAGCAGCCTGGGACAGTGGGAGGTGTCCCTGTCCATGGCAGGGGGTGGGACTGGATGAGCTTTAAGGTCCCTTCCACCCCAAACCAGTGTAGGGTTCTCTTGTGTACACAGCCTCCAACTGCTCCCTTCTCCTGGCTGCTCCTGGTGGTGCAAACACGAGGAAGATGGGAGGAATCTTTGAATTTTTCTATTTCACAAGCCAGGAGCCACTTCCCTCCCCTCCCTCCCCCATCTTGTTATTTTTCTAATCTGTTTTTAATTCCCTTGCTGCTGTTTTCCACTCCACTTGCATGTGGGGATGGAGTAACCCCAGAACTGAGCTTCCCTCCTTGCTGTGGTGCCGCTGTTCCCGTGGTTCCCAGGTACTGCTCCACGCTGGCTGTTGTTGTTTTGCAGATGTAATCCGTGATAATCATTCCCAGTGAAGGAACCCAGAAAACAGTACTTACATAACAGCACGAATTAAACATTCCAGCAGGAGCTCAGAGCAACCAGCAGTATTTAGGCCATTCCTGCTGCTCCTGCCTCATCCTCCAGAGTGAGCGAAGGAGCCGTGGCTGCTCCTCAGCACTGGATGGTCTCCATGGTCCACTGGAAGCTGTCCCTGCTCATGGCAGGGCTTGGAACAAGATGAACTTTAACATCCTTTCCAACCCAAACTATTCCATGATTCTATGACAGGACACAGGGAATGGCTCCCAGTGCCAGAGGACAGGGATGGATGGGATATTGGGCAGGAATTGTTCCCTGGCAGGGTGGGCAGGCCCTGGCACAGGGTGCCCAGAGCAGCTGGGGCTGCCCCTGGATCCCTGGCAGTGCCCAAGGCCAGGCTGGACATTGGGGCTTGGAGCAGCCTGGGACAGTGGGAGGTGTCCCTACCATGGCTGGGGAACTAGATAAGCTTTAAGATCCTTTCCCAGCCAAACCATTCTGGGATTCTGTGATTCAGAAGTGGGATGGGAATTGATGTCACAGCTCCTACTGCTGTCCAGTGCTGCTCTTACCCCTGCCCAAGGGCAGAGGCAAATCCCCCCCTGCCTCCCCTGCCCTGTGCCACTGCCCAGGGAATCTTGGTGCTCCATTCTCTGCCAGTCACCCTGTCCTTTCACTCTCTTGGCAGCCTCTTGGAATGTTTTAGGGCTCCTGAAATCCCTCAGCAGGGCTGGCATTCAGCTGTGTGTGGTGAGCCAGGCCCTGTGGCAGTTTCTCTGTGGAGCTTTTTGGGCTCCCGTGTTTTCAGCATTCCAGGTGAGGCTGCAGCAATAACCCCCTGGAAATAAACACAGGAACGTGACAGAGCAGAGGAGTGGTGGGGGCGAGGCTCTGGGAAGGGCTGGCGCAGCAGGAGCCGAGCAGGGGTGGGCAGGAGGCTCCGTGCCCACGCCGGAGCTCAGGAAAACTGCCGGAGGAGGAGGGTGGGATGTGCAGCACGAGGATTCTGGGGGAGGTTTAGATTGGATATTGGGGAAAATTCCTTCATGAAAAGGGTGGTCAGGCTTTGGAGTAGGCTGCCCAGATGGTGGAGTCCCCATTCCTGGGGGATTTAACAGCCATGTGGATGTGGCACTTGGGTACGTGGGTGGCCTTGGCAGCGCTGGGGAGCATCGAGTTGGACTTGATGATCTCAGGGGGCTTTTCCAGCCTGAGTGATTCCATGATGCTCTGAACTCTACTGCCACACCAGGCCCCTCCTTTCCTCACCAGGGTGACCTGGGACAGCTGTGGTGAAGGAAAAGACCCTTTCTTGGCTGAGCTGATGCAGAAGGAGTTTAGTGCAGGAACAGGAGGAGGAGGAGAATTCCTTCTGGGTCCTTGCTCAGTCCTGCCTGGAGCCTGTGGGAGCTGGGAGGGTGGGCAAAACCCCAGGGCTAAAGTATCCTATTGTGCACGTAGGACTCAGTTCACTCCATGGCAAGCTGGAGAGCAGATTCTTCTCCAGAAAAATATGGGAGAAAGAGGGATAAATTCCTGTGCTGAGGATAGTGCTACTCCTGGAGCTGATAAATAGCAGGGAAAAATTGGTTATAAATTGATAAAGTGATAAATACCAGGGCAGAATGGTCTCTCCTGTGCCACGTTTGTAGGTACCACAAATCCGTTCTTATTTCCAAAAATGCTGTGGATTGTGTTATTGGTTTGTGTTTCTCCCATTCCCATCTCCTGTGTTTCTTTAAATCTGTTTTTATCCCTCATTTCATTATTTATGGCCCTTTCCCCCTGTGCCCTGGCCAAACACTGTGAATGTATGGCCTGAGTAAGGGGATTTCCATCATTCCATGTTTTCCAGCTGTTTAGAAGTTAGTGTTTGCTTTCTGTCATTCTCAGTGCCTTTTTTTTTTGTTGCTTCCACACAATCTTCTCCCTTCCACACATCTTTTTGACAATAGAATTTCCCAAGGTCACTTGGCAAGGCTGCAAAGCCCAAACCAGTGACCCCTGGGCAGCTGTGCCCACATTTCACCTTAACTCAGGGCTAATTATTTCCCTTGGGGAATTGCAAGTGGTGCTTTGTAACTTCCAGCCAAAGGGGTTCAAACAGCCTTTGCAGGGCCACAGAATCATGGAATGGTTTGGGTTGAAGTGACCTTAAAGCTCATCTTGTCCCACCCCCTGCCATGGGCAGGGACACCTTTATGTCCTTTCCCATTCCCAGTGCCCAGCAAGGAGGGACCACCTGCCCTGAGTTCATCCCAACTCAAGTGAAAAGTTCCCAAAATGACAAACCCAGTCAACATTAGCCAGTGCAGCAGGGAAGGAGCAACAAGGATCATCCTTCCCACTTCTGCACCCACGCAGGAAGGGGGATTTTTAAGATCCCAGGGAATACACAGTGCTTGCCTGGCAGGGAACCAAGAGAGACTCACCCTTGGTGACAAGGCTTTGGTGTTTGAGCAAGAAAACACTTTCATATACTACAAACTTGTTATTTTTCACAACAGGCGAAAAAAATGTGGTTTCCCTAAGTACCAGTGACACACCAGGTTTAGCTTGGGAAGACTTTCAAAAATATTTGTGCTAAAAATAATATCAAAACTTTCAAGCACTTCTAGTACTGTCTAAAATAGGAGCATGCATCATATTTATATGCTGCAAAACCTTAATCCCAAACTAAGATTCACAGGTTTGTGGAAAAGCAACACATGAAAAGGGACTGAACACACAGATCAACTTTATCCACTGGGAAAACTAGAGGATGAGAGTACCTGAGAGTGCCTACAAGAAAGATGGAGAGGGGCTTGGGACGAGGGATGGAGGGACAGGACACAGGCAATGGCTTCCCACTGCCAGAGGACAGGGCTGGATGGGATATTGGGCAGGGATTGTTCCCTGGCAGGGTGGGCAGGCCCTGGCACAGGGTGCCCAGAGCAGCTGGGGCTGCCCCTGGATCCCTGGCAGTGCCCAAGGCCAGGCTGGACATTGGGGCTTGGAGCAGCCTGGGACAGTGGGAGATGTCTCTGCCCATGGGATGAACAATTCCAGCACAGGGGTTTCCTGGTATGGTGAGGGGGTGTGGTGTCCTCATGGAAATGGGGCTGCAGGAAGGGGACAAAGCCAGGTCCTTGCTCACCCTGGCTCTTGTGCCTTAAACTCCCAGTGCTGGGAGCAGACTCTGGGTGCTGATTTTTAAGGCAAGTTTCACCTGTAAGTAGTTTTTGATGCCATGTTTATCAACACAGCAGGGATTTTCATACAATTGGGAGCAGCAAGGGGGAGATTCCCAGCTCAGGGAGTCAGTTCAGTATCTCACTGTTATTGTCAGTCTTTCAGAATTCCCACGGGCTTTTTCTTTACCTGGCACAGGAAGAGGCTGTTGGAGGTAAATCAAGATTGAACTCTGGAAACAATAACAGTCCTTGCTAGGTAGAAATGAGTCACTGAGTGAAAACTGATCCTTCAGTGGGTCTGAAGGCATCTCTGGAGGGTTGGGCTGGGACAGAGCTGGCAGAGCTGTTGGACACTGAGGAATGAGGGTCTGGCAGGAAACCTTGTGGTGTTTGTGCCTAATGAAGCCAAACAGCTCCTGCTCCTGGCCACAGAAGGGAAAATGGGATTTAGGTTGGTGGTGGGATACAACAGCTCTGTACAACCCTGGCAGGGCACAGGGAGACCCTCAGGGTTCTCCCTGCACATGAAGGAATTTGAGTTGGATGTTCATTTGTTACTGAGGAGCCAGGGAATTTCTGGGAATCACAGCTTGAGGGAACAGAGCACCTGCAGGGCCATGTGTGGCTTCCATCCCCATGGGAGTTGTGACATGCCTCTGGACAAGGGATGTGGGATATCTGAGCATACCACAGTCACAGAATTATTTAGGTTGGGAGAACCCTCAGAGATCACCCAAATCCCTCCATTCCTTAGCCCTGACAAGGCCACCACTGCCCCATGTCCCCAGGTGCCACATCCACAGGGCTGCTAAACCCTTCCAGGGATGGGGATCCACCCCTGCCCTGGGCAGCTGTGCCAGGGCTGGACAGCTCTTTCCATGAAAAACATTTCCCAATATCCATCCTGAGGCTCCCCTGGCCCAGCCTGAGGCCGTTCCCTCTGCTCCTGTCCCTGTTCCCTGGGAGCAGAGCCCGACCCTCCCCGGCTGTCCCCTCCTGGCAGGGAGTTGTGCAGAGCCAGAAGGGCCCCCTGAGCCTCCTTTTCTCCAGGCTGAGCCCCTTTCCCAGCTCCCTCAGCCGCTCCTGGGGCTCCAGCCCCTTCCCCAGCTCCGTTCCCTGCCCTGGACACGCTGCAGCCCCTCCAGGTCTCTCTTGTCAGGAGGGTCCCAGAGCTGCCCCAGCACTGGAGGTGCCCCAGCAGGGCCAGCCCAGGGGACGGGCCCTGCCCTGCTCCTGCTGCCCCCCAGGGCTGGGACAGCCCCGCTGCCCTTGGCCACACCTGGGCTCGTGTCCAGACCCTGGCACTGGCACCCCCAGGGCTTTTCCTGCCGGGCACTCTGCAGCCGGGTTCTTTGCTCGTGTTCCGGTCTCAGGCCGTGCAGCAGGAGCAGGCTGCCCTCTCCCGGCTGCTCCCAGCGATTCCTGGCTCCTGTGAGGTTTCCCAGCTCTTGCATAAGCGCTGTCCCTGCGGAGAGCCCGGCCTTGGAGGTGCCGACATTATTTACTGCCTGTGCTTGACTTTGCAGCTGGCCTTTAATGGATGTCTTGGAAAACAGGGATTTGCCAGCCAGCCCTTGCTTGGACGCTGCAGTAGGGCAGGAGAGTCGGCTTTTCCGTGGGGAACAGCTGCTCCTCCTCTCGCAGCGTTCCAGCCCCATTCCCAGTTCCAGACAGAGCCCTCGGGCTGCTCACAGCACGTGGGGACCCCAAAATTCCCCCTGCACCGACACATTCCGGGCTGGAAATGGCTCATCCAGCTGGGCTGTGCTGGCACCTTGTGGTGCCTGTGCTCCTGCAGCGCCCCGGCTCCTCCCAGGGCTGGAACCTGATGCCAGCAGAGGCTCCTTTGGGGCATTTCCCCTGATCCACCGGGGAAATTCAGAATTCCTGTGGAGTTTTAGGAGTCTTTAAGCTAAAATTGTCACTCTAGGGAGTGAAGATCAACTTGCAGAGGATAAAATGCCGCTTCTATTCTGTTCAGCTTTTTATTTTATTTGAGGAAAATCTCTCTTGTGTAATAATTTGGAGTATCCTCCGTTGGCTCCATTGGTGAGGGATGAGATGGGATTCATGGAATGCTGCTTCTGCTGGGAGTTCTGCTGGGGGTCTTGGCCCTGCTGGTCTGAGGACATTTGGTGCCCTGGGTGAGCTCAGCAGCCTCTCCTGCAGGAGCCCTGTCCTGGGAGCAGAGATCCAGCTCCAGCTCCATGCTGGAGGTGAAACACAAACCTAGTGGGGAGTGAAGAGCCACTTCTCCAAGGATGGATGCAGCACGAGAGCCTGCCTTTTCCCATGGAAAATGACTTCTTGTGGTTCTGTAATAACATCATGTTGGCAGGGATGCTGCTCCTGGAGATAGGTAACGAGGGAGTTTTGACCTCAGTGATTAGATTTGTAGCTTCAACTAAAAATTTAGCTCTAAGGAGTGTTTTCAATTTAAAATGAGTCTCCTCAGGGAGCAGCTCCCCCTCTGGCAGTAACTCATTCATGAGGAATTCAAGTATTCATTTACAGTTAAAGCTGGGCAAGAGAAGGGAGAACAGAGAGGGCTGAAAGCATGACAAGATGAGAAACACCCAATTTGGGATTCTCCCTGAAATGTGCTGGTAGGAGCTTAAACTGCTGCTAGAGCCTCACTGAGGGGTGTGGTGGGTGTTGGATCTAGGAGCACAGTGGCACACTGGCTTATCCCTCAGCTCCTGACAGGATGGAGGGAGCAAGGGCTGAACCCTTGGATGCAGACAGCAGCAGCAAGATCTGATTGTGTAAAGTGCTGGCACTGACTTAGGAGAGGATGGAGGAGTACAAAAGCTGTTAATCCTTTTTAAACCCGGGATTCTGGGTGCTGCAGGTGGAGGTTTTCCAGCCATGGAGGTTGGTTTATGAAGAGGAAGTTCAGGCTGGATATCAGGAAAAGTTTCCTTCATGGAAAGTGTTAAACACTGGAAGGGGCTGCTGGGGAGGTTTGTGGTCCACGTCCCTGGAGTGTCCAAGGAGGGGCTGGAGGTGGCACTCAGTGCTCTGGGCTGGTGACAAGGTGGGTGCTGGGCACAGCCTGGACTCGATGGCCCAGGAGGGCCTTTCCAGCCTCAGAGATCCTGGGATTGTGTGGTGGTGAGGAGGTTGGTGCTCCCAGTGCTGCCAGGTTCAGAGCTGTGACCTGCAGCCAGCCCCTGCACACAGCCAGCATCACTGCTTCCTCTTCCCAGAAATGGTGCAGGCTGTGCTTGTTCCTGGCAGGATTCCCTGCTGGAGGAGAACAGCTCATTCCCATGGACAGCGAGGTGGAGCAGGCAGTGCCATCCCAGGGCACTCAGTTACCTGGGTGCTGCGTGGGGAGCATTGGAAGAGGGCTCCTGCCTGAATGTAATTCCTGCAGACTGCAAGGAATGATGGATTCCATGGATCTCTTGTCTCTGTCTGTGTGACTGGCTCTGGAAATCCCAGCTAAGCCACTTCTCCTTCTGTAGCTCTGTCATTTTAAGGCAGCTTAAGTGGTCCCTTCCTTTCCTCTCTGCCCTGGGGAGCCTGACCCAGAGGAGCATTTTCCTGCTCCCTTTCCTTCCTTGGCATCTTGTCAGTAAGCAGTGCAGAAGAAATCTGCTGGAGGGTAAATGTCTGGTTTTAAACAATGAAAGGAGTAAAAAACCCCTCAAATTCCCTCCAGGTTCTGCCTCTGCTCTCCAGCCCCTGGCTGCAGGATGGAGCTCCTGGATGAACCAAGTTCCCCCAGCAGTCTGGGAGCAGAACTGGTGGAGTGTGAAGGAAAGCTCATGTGTGAGCTCTTCCAACTGCCTATTTCCACTAAACCAGTGATATTTTGGTTATTCCACTGATTTCCTTCTTGAGGGTGAATTGTCTAACTGAAGAATCCAAGATTTCCAGAGCACACCAACCCACCATGGGATTCAGTGTCACCAAGGTGGAACAGGTGGGAGTGTCTCACACTCCAGCAGCATTTTTGAGAGAAATAAAATAAATGGAGTCAGGAGAAAACTGTTAAAAATCCCAGTTGTTGGGCAGAGCTGTTGAAGAGCCTTCAGGGAGCTGTTTCTCTGCAGAGAGCCTTTGTGGTTGACCTTGGACCATGCTGGATTCTGGGCATCCCTGGGTTGAGATTTGCAGCCTGGAGATGGGGCTTAAACTGCTCAGGACCTGCAGTGCTGTTTCCTGGTGATATCCAGGGGCTGGACCTCTTCTCAGTCAGGAAGGAAGATCCCTCCCAGTATAACTGTTAGGTCTTTTTCTTTACTTTTTACTATGTCAGGAATTCTTTCTTTGATTCACACAGAGCAAGAGTAAAGATCCAGCGTTACCCTCTTGCCCAGAGAAGGTTTCAAGTGCTGAATGGGTTTCCTTTTGGAAATCCTAAAAGTTTTCTTACAATGGAGGAACGAGGACACTGACTTTTCCTGGGAGGGAGGAGAGGACCAGGAAGGGTTGGAGAAGAGGCCCTGGCACAGATTTCCAGGGAGTTTGTGGATTCCCTTGGATCTCTGGAAGTACCCAAGGCAGGGCTGGATGGGGTTGGAGCCCCCTGGGACAGTGGGAGGTGTCCCTGCCATGGCAGGGATGACACTGGATGAGTTTTAAAGTCCCTTTCCACCCAAACCATTCCATGATTCTGTGATATTTTAAGACATGTTCACTCCTGTGTGTGACTTTATGTGGGGTGGTTTTGGGCATCACATTTTAAACAGATAGCAGGGATTTGGGGAGTTGAGGGACACCCACCCCTCTAGGAAACACTTAATCAAATTTTATTAAAAGCCCCAAAAGCAGCAGAGGATGAAGATGGGCTGAGTGTTTTCTGATTAAATGAAGGTTTTTGCAGAGGGAAGTGGCCACTTCTCCTTTGTGTCTGCAGGGGGCAGAGACAATCCCTGCAGTTGGAACAGGGAGATAATTTGAGGGTTGGGAATAACTCTGCCTACAAAACACAACAATCCCTAAGCAGGAAGACCTGCAATCAGCATAGCTATTTTATTTTGGAATATTTGAGCATTTCTGCCCAAAAAGAATGTAAATACTCTGGGAAGAGTATTTCAAGGCAATGTTAGATTATATACAGTAGATGATTATATTTAATATCTCATATTCAGTGTACTGTAAGGTATTTCAGTGCAGGCACAAGTCCTCAGAATTATTTTTAGGTAGGTTAAAGATTTGAAGCATTGACTTGAAATTGGGCAAGGAGTGTCTGTGTCACCCTTGATGTGCAACTCTGCCCTGATGTGCTCCAGAAGAGACCCCAAAAAGGGGCTGGTTTTGAGTTTTTCCACTGGAAACTTGTAAAAGGTGAAATTTCCCAAGTTTCTGCTTTTTCTGAGCCCATTTTCCATGTGCTGGGGCAGCGCAGCTGCTGTGAGTGAGGTGCGGGAGAGGGAGGAGGAGGGAGAGGAAGAGGAGGAGGAGGAGGAGGCACTCCCAGCCCTGAGCACGGGGAATGAGAGCTGCGGAGAGGGGAAGGGAAGAAATGAGGATATGGAGCCTGCGGAGAGCATCCCGGGGAAAGGCTGGCCCGGGGCTGGAGCCATCGAGCCCCCATCCCACAGCCCCCGTCCCTGCCTCCCCTCCGGAGCGCTGGATGAGGAAGAGGTGCTGTGGGAAACGCAGTATGTAACTCCCTGGGCTGAGCTTTGTGGGTGCAGCGTGTGGGGCCGGGCTCCTCTTGGGTGTGCAGTGGGTTTGGAAGTGTTTGGGAGAGCCCCTGGAGTTGGTCAGACACTTGAATTGATGCTAAATGGATGAAGTGATGGGTGTTCCCATCCCCAAGGGGTCTCTGGAGGGTCCCGGTGTGGGGCAGCCCTTCCTCCCACCCTGCCCGGTGCTCAGGCTGGACGGGGATCAGAGCAATCCCATGGGGCTGGAACCAGATGGGATTTAAGGTCCCTTCCCACCCAACCCCAGCCCATGATTCTGCCCAGTGCAGGGAACCTCTGAACCAGGGAATTTTTGTAGCTGCTCCAAATAAAACATTTCCAATCAATTTTAATGGATGAGCTGAAGTTTGAGTTTGGTCCCACTGATCCTGTCAGGGCTTTGTAACAATCACCTGATGTTTTTATCAGTTGGTTTGGGAAGTGGATGTGGCAGAGCTGTAAAGATACTAGAAAATTAGGGATTATGGATGCTTTCAAGGTTATCTGGATAATGATAAAGGAGATGTCAGGCTGAAGAGTGCAGTGACTGCAGCTGGGAGTGTTGTTGGGAACCCTCGGGAATGGGAAAACAGAATTCATGAAGTTCTCCAGTTTGTTTTGGAATTTCATCAAACTTGGAAAAGAAGTCAGACTAAACTCAAACTGCAGCCATCCTCTGACCTGCCCACCTTGTTTTCTTCCAGGCAAAATATTTGGAAGGTAGAAGTTGCATTTTTAAATGGCTTTTTGAATTTGATACAGTTTCTGGAAGGTGAATGGTCTGGTGTTGCTGGGAGATCCATGGTCTGGGAGCTGTGTGTGCCATCATGAGATGGATCATCTCCTCCTGGTTCCCCTCATTCATTGTGTTTATCCCAGCTTTTTCCTGGCCCCTCATCCAGCCCTGGCTGTTCCACACCCTCACTCCTGTTCCCACTTCAGTCACGTCCTGAATTGCAGTTGCTCAGCAAAAGTAACATCACAGTTCCAGCATTTGCCTTGGAAGGAAAGGAGAAAGCTCACTCTGACACACAGGGCAGGGAGCCTTTCCCAGGCACCTTCTGCTGTTTCTGGGACACACGTAACTCTTGGTTTGGAGAAGAACCAGCTAAATCCAGGGATAAACCTGCAGTCTGTTGATAAACAGGGAACTTCAGGACTGATTTCCAAATGTTCAGATGTGTCACTGGGGGTGTGACTTAAATATTGGCAGGAGGAGGCTGGGGGCAGCTGGCAGAAAAGATGCAGAGCTGTGGCAGTTTGGGAATGTGATCCCTATGGAGAGGATCTTAGGATTTTTTCCCATGATCCTGCCTTGATTTCCTGCAGCAGGAGTGGAGCTGAGTTGTGTCTCCATACCTGCTGATCAGGGGTTGGGTATGAGGATATAATACAGAATATAAATGTGTGTGTGTGTGTGTCTGTGTCTGTATGGCCCTGTGTTAACTCTGGTCTCAGTGTCAAAACCCAGATCCTGCCTCCAGCTGATCCTTGGATCAGATGTCAGAGCTGGAAATGCTTGTTTTGGACTAAATCCCATCAAGACCTCCCTCTCCTCTCCAATTAAAAGTCCAGTCTCTTGTGGTGGTCATTTTCCCTTTAGGAGCTGCTGATTCTCACCCAAACCATCAATAAATATGCCAATGATTTAACAAAAATTTTGTGTGGATGCCAGCATTAGTTTCCTTGGCTTGGATGCACAGAGTAGAGATAGTGTGATGTGGCTGAATTTCTCCTTTTTCCACCTGGAATTCTTGCACAGTCCCTGCCTCTGTGTGTCCACAGAAAGGGGTTCCCACTTAAAACCTGGAATATAAACTTCTTGCTGTAAAATCCTTTAAATCCATCTGAAGTGGGAAAAAAAAGATCAAATACAAACTATTGATCCATGTGGGTCCTGGAGATTCCCAATTCCCACTCCATGCTCTGGATCCCGCTGCACAAACGCAGCAGCTCGTGCCTGCAGCTGCTGGGCTCTGAACTGGGACTTATGCTGCATTTTTCCTCCAGAATCTCTCATTCCCTCAAGACTGGGAAAATCAAAGCTGGGAAAATCCAATGGATTTGGAACAGAGGGGCGAGAAAAGGGATCTCAGGGAGGACGGGCTGAAGGAGCCTCTGGGGGTTTGTTACAGAGCTGTTGGGATGTGAAATGTGGCCAAGTGACTAAAATGGATAATGGACTTTCTGATAAAAAAGAAAGGAATTCTGATCTTTATTTTAAGCCAGTGTCCTAAAAATAACCTCCAGCAGCATTTAAAGGGACAAGGTTCCAAATCTCCCCATCTGTCCCCAAAAAACCAGCATCCCTCTGGATTTGGGGCTGGATATCCAGCAGCACCGCTCCGGAGCCGGTGCCAGCCCAACCTCCCCGGGCTGGGGCTGCTGGTGCCGTTCTGCATCCCGGTTTTTTGGGAGGATGAGATGATTTTCCGGCAGGGATGGAGTTAAGGGCTGCTCCGTGGTGCATGCTGGTACGAGGCTGGTTTGATGATGGAGCCGTAGTGCCCTGCTACCGGCATGTGCCGGGAATGGATGATGGCAAGTGTGGCACTGGAATAAGGACATTTCCCTTGGCTGTTCTCTCTTCATTCCTGTGGGTTTTCCTCCATCCTAAAGCTCCCAGCCATGTAGGAGGCAGCCTCGGCGAGAGCGATCCCGCGGTGGGGATGAAGGGTAGGGGCTGCTGGGAGACAGGATCCCTCCGCTCCTTCTGCAACGCCGGCTGCCTGAATAAATTCCACAAGGGTTAGTGGTTTCCCGGCTCTGGATGGATCCCTGGGGCTTCCCTGCTCTGCTGGGGAGCGATGGAGGGGCTGCTCTGCTGGGGTGTCTGCCCGGGGTGGGGAGGGGGTGTTTGACCCCACCAAGAGGAATATTAGGAATGCACGTGTGGAATCTGCCCTGCAGGCATCACCTGCTGTACAGCCCTGCTGGGTTTGCTTGGAGATGGACAAAGTGTGGGGCTCCTGCTTTATCAGGTGTTTAAAAAATCCAGATTGACTCAGACTGACTCAGTTTTAATACAAAACCCCCTTAAATTTGCTGATAATTTGTTCTTTTGGGGCACCTTTAGTTGCACAGGGTACTGGTCTGTTTGTCATGGGTAAATCAGTCCCTGTGTTGGTGTCAGGATGTATTTTTTTAGTTCTAAGCCAAATTCCTTTGGAGTTGGGATGGAATGAGAGCGTTGTTGTGTCAGTCCTGTGCTGCTCCCTACCCACGCTGTGGTGAGAGGCAGAGATGTTCTCCAGGAGCACTGAGCTGTGATTTAAGGTGTGCACTAAAATGTCCCATCTGTTACTGCCCTCTGTGTTACTCCAGGTGTTTCCCAGTCCAGCTCAGTGCTGGGTGTGCAGGAGCGCTGTCCTTCATGGGGTAAAGGATGCTCTGCCCAAATCTGTGCTGGTTTGGGGCAGAAATCCCCGTTTTGGTGTTTTTTCCTGAGTGGGATGAAGCAGGAAAAGGCTGGGGGTGGGTCCTGCCTTTCAGTTCAACTTTTATGTTGCTTCATGGCACCACAGCAATTCATGGAAGTGTTCCAGGCCAGGTTGAACAGGGCTTGGAGCAGCCTGGGATAGTGGAAGGTGTCCCTGCCATGGCAGAGGGTGGCACTGGATGAGCTTTAAGGTCATTCCCAACCCAACCCATTCCAATATTTCATCAGTGGAGGGGCTGAGCAAAAGCTGGTGTCTCACAGTGAAGGTTGATGGTGAGAAATGAGGATTTGCAGGAGGTTCTTTGCTTTCCTTGCAGACCCAAGACAGCTCCCCTGATCCTGAGCACTGGCAGCTCATCACATCCCATGTTTTATTTCTATCCCTCCTGTGTTCCAAGGGTCTCCCTGCAGGGACCTGGGAGCACCTGGTGATTCACACCTGGGCCTTGTCAAATCCAAATGTTGCTTCTTTGATGTAATTTGGGACAAGGGATGGAGGGACAGGACACAGGGAATGGCTCCCACTGCCAGAGGGATGGGATATTGGGCAGGGATTGTTCCCTGGCAGGGTGGGCAGGCCCTGGCACAGGGTGCCCAGAGCAGCTGGGGCTGTCCCTGGATCCCTGGATCCCAAAGCCAGGCTGGATGGGGCTTGGAGCAGCCTGGGATAATGGATGGTGTGGCACTGGATGGTGTTTAAGCTCCCTTCCCACCCAACCCATTCCATGATCCCGTGGCCCTGTGTCACTCCACTCCTTCCTGTGGTCCCGTCCTGCTCCCAAGCATCACTTCACAATAAATTATTTTATCTAAATGCAATTTCCTTCCCCCAGAAAAGGGTGAGGAAAGGAGAAATGCAAATAGGTCAAATCAAAATTCAAGCAATTGAGGATTTACAGCTGCCTTCAGATGACCAAAAAAAAAACCAAAAATCATTTTCTATCAAATCCAGATTGTCCCCTTCCCTTTGCTTTCCTTCTTGAGCTGTTTTTCCAGCTGGGTGACGTAAGGACATGCGTGTTCCAGGAGTTCTGCACAGAGCTTTACATAACGGGCTTCAGTGGAGAATAAAATGCCCCAAACCAGAATTATTCTCATCAAAAGCTGAAACCAGCCTTGTGTGAAAAATTTGGGGGAAGGTGAGTGGCGAGCACTGGAGAAACGGGGAGTGGGCTTGGGAACTGCAGGGAAGAACCTGGGGAGATGTTTCCAAGGGTGTCTGAGGTGAGACTGGGCTATTTCCATGGCTGGCCTGGTCTTTTGCTGCCCCCAAAACATCTTTCCCCCATTTTATGGTGGTATTTTGGGAAAGCTTTGCAGTGACATGGAAAAATTTTCCCTGTCTGGTAGGGGAACATCTATTTCACACATGTGGAACAAATTTGGCAAACCCAGAGGCTTTGGCCCTGGGACGTGACAGACAAATATTTGCCACGTTCTAACAGCAAACTGAACCCCAAAGCTGGGAAAATGTTGGCTTTTAAAACCAATTTACTGTAAAAACTGTGATGTGTAAAGTGTGTTGGTCTGGTAAGTGCATTCCCCATTGGAAATGCATTATTTTGGATGGGAAAATACATCCCAAGGGGGGTTTGCCTTTCATTTGGAAATCCTCATGCTGTGATTTTTTTTTTTTTCCCTACCAAAATTTTGTCCTTAAATCCACTTATCTCCTCAAAAGGAGCTGTCTGAGGTATGTTTAAAATGCTGATGATTTTTAATGAGCAGCCCAGGGAAAAGCTGGGTCTGGCTCTGCTCAGCAGGAGATTCCTTGGGAACAGAAGAGCTCAGCCTGGAGGCTTTGGGTGGCTTTAGGAGTTCCTTTTGTGCTTGTAAGATAAAACCAATTATTGAATCTTTGTGTTGAATGATTCAATATTCCAGAGTGATTGGGTTGGAATGGTCATTAAAGCTTCTCCAGTGCCACCCCTGCCTTGGCCAGGGACACCTTCCACTATCCCAGGGTGCTCCAAAGCCTGTCCAGCCTGGTCTTGGGCACTGCCAGGGGTGCAGATGGCACAAAATGTGCCTGTGCTCTTTTGGTTATAGAGACAAAGGAAGGTGAGGATGGATTTAAGGAGATGTTTTGTTCTGTGTTTGTGGGTTCAGGGGCTGATCTGGTTCAGTCAGAGCTGACAGGATCTCGGGTTTTGTGTTCATGGTCAAATTAAGGAGGAAGGACTGAGGTGCTGAAGTCTTTAGAGAAAGAGCGCAGACACTTCACTTGCTGTGCACAGAAAGGTCTGTGGGTAGCTAAGAGGTAAAGATAATTAGCTTATCATTAGTTAATTTTGAGGATCTCAAAGCTCTTGCCAGTAGAAGCAGTGTTGTTCCTGCTTTGAGAGGGAATTTCCATCAGGAATTCCTCTCTCCAGCTCTGTGCTGAAGTTCCTGAGCTCTGTGCTCAGTTTCTTATGATGCCCAAATGAAATCTGTCATTAATATTTGGTGGTGACATGGATAATTATCCTTAAAGGAATGGCAGATCCTGGGCTGCACCTGGTCCAGAGCTTCAGCACACTGAGGAGCATAAAATAGATGGAAAAATGCATTTCTCTCCCTACAGATATGCAGAGTGTATTTATTTCATGGCCCAGCTAGGAACCATTTAAATGAGTGTTTAAAGTCTGCTCAGGAATGAGCTGGATTAAATTTCCAGGAGGACCAAGCACATGTGGCTGCTGGAGCGTTGATGATGGACTTGATGTATCCTGCTCCCAAAGCAGATATGTTGGTTCAGCTTTTCTCCAGATTTATTTAGAAATTTCTTGAGGTGAGGAGCTCTTTCCTGAGAATTTTGGTGTGAGGAGGTGCTGAATCCATCAGTTGTATCCTGGTTGTTCTGCTCCTGGGTTTAGTCTGGAGTTTGGGCTGAGGCTGTGCCTGGCTGGAGCTGCTGGGGAACTGGAGGTGTTTTGTTGTAGCTTTAGCAGTTGTGGTTGCTGATTTATTTGTGAAGAGCAGTTAAAATCTATAACAGGGCTGGTGGATTCACCTCGTTTAAAGAAAGCCTGGATGCTCCAGGCCTGAGTCATGGGTCACACAGGGTGCATTGATATGGGGCCCTGCCTGGTTTCCTTTGCTTTGGATGGTTTTTCCAGGTGAAATAACGATGTAGGAATGTCCATGGAGATGTTTGGAGATGTTTCATGGAGTGGAATGCTTTCAGTTCAAGAAGTGAGAGCTCAGGGAGCTCAGTGTGAGCTGGGGTGTCCAGGTCAGGAGTGGAAGGAAACCCTCCCCTGTGACTGCCCTTGACCCCCAGGGCTGGGGGAGGAGGATGTGGGGGTATCTGTGTGCACTGGGCTGGGCCAGGGCAGGCTCAGGCTGCAGAACAGGGCAAGGTTCTTCCCCCAGAGGTGCTGGCACTGCCCAGGCTCCCCAGGGAATGGGCACGGCCCCGAGGCTGCCAGAGCTCCAGGAGCGTTTGGACAGCGCTGCCAGGGGTGCCCAGGGTGGGATGTTGGGGGGTCTGGGCAGGGCCAGGGCTGGGCTGGGTGATCCTGGTGGGTCAGCTCAGGGTATTCCATGATTCTATTCCATGATTCTCACTGGGATGAGCGAGGACAGTGAGTGTCTGTGGGGCCATCAGGGAATGTTGCAGTGCCTGGAGCTGGCCAAGCCCATCATTCGCAGCAGGGAGCCCTCAACACTCAGCAAAGAACAGATCATGTGCTGAAGGCAGGGAATGTTCATTTTCTTTACAAATAATGCCCTCTCTGCCCTGTTCCCTTTCATTTTTAGCTATTGTGAAGGTGGATGCCTGCCCACGAGCACATGTGGCTTGGCTGGGAGAGGATGAATCCCAAGGATGTGCAAGTGCCATGGGAATGGTTCAGGGACACTGTTTGGGGTTGGGTGTGGAGGTGTTGGAGGTTAATGGTTGGACTCAATGACCTTAAAGGGCTTTTCCAACCCAAATAATCCTGGGATTCCGTGATGTTCACACTGTGTGGAGCTCCCGGTGCAGGCACAAGGCAGGAGCTGCTCTGCACCTCGGAGCTGATCAGCAGCAATCACTAATAACAGGAGTTTATTAGCTGTATCTTAATTACAAAGCACAGTAATTAGGGAGGAAATGGCCATCTTGACAGCCTGATAGTGTTAATTAGAGACCAGGAACGCTCTTATAGAATTGGAAGGGAGATGAACTCCCAGCTCCATCAAACAGCTCTGCAAATAGAGGCTCTGACTGCAGCAGGAGTGGATTTCTTTATTTCTTTTCCCTTTTTTCCTGATGTGTCTGCACTGACAGCCAGCACAGCACTTCCTGGGGAGACAGCATGGAGTGCCCTTCTCCCTCTCTGTGCCGAGCTGCTGAGATTCCAGGGATGGATTGGTTGTTGGAGGAGCTTCTGGCAGTAAATCAGTGACAGGACCTGCTGTGCAGGGAGCAGAGCATGGCCAGGCCTCAGCCCTTGCTGCTCTGTGTCCTGCTGCTGGAGCAGCTGTCAGTGCTGCTGTGCTGCTGTGCTGCTGCTTCCTGCAGGGATCAAACCTGGATTTACAGGTGCTCCCACAGCAGGAACTGACACAGCCCAGGATGGGGCTTGGGGTTGTCCTGGCTGTAAAGGAGGCTGGTGCCAGTGGTCCATGGCTCACCACAGGCAGTGGAACTGTGACTTTGTGCTCTAAACTGGGACATGTGACAGTGCCCTGGCCATGGGGACAGGTGTGTTATCCTGTGGCACCTGTAAAATCACCTGTCCTTGCAGGGAAGGTGACCTGGGGACAGAGGGGCTGGAAAGCTGCTGGGAAAAGCCCTGGGGATTCCAGTGCCAGGGGCTGGACACGAGCCCAGGTGTGGCCAAGGGCAGCGGGGCTGTCCCAGCCCTGGGGGGCAGCAGGAGCAGGGCAGGGCCCGTCCCCTGGGCTGGCCCTGCTGGGGCACCTCCAGTGCTGGGGCAGCTCTGGGACCCTCCTGACAAGAGAGCCCTGGAGGGGCTGCAGCGTGTCCAGGGCAGGGAACGGAGCTGGGGAAGGGGCTGGAGCCCCAGGAGCGGCTGAGGGAGCTGGGAAAGGGGCTCAGCCTGGAGAAAAGGAGGCTCAGGGGGCCCTTCTGGCTCTGCACAACTCCCTGCCAGGAGGGGACAGCCGGGGAGGGTCGGGCTCTGCTCCCAGGGAACAGGGACAGGAGCAGAGGGAACGGCCTCAGGCTGGGCCAGGGGAGCCTCAGGGTGGATTTTGGGAAATGTCTTTCATGGAAAGGGTGGTCAGGAAGGAGCTTCCCAGGGAGGTTTGGAGTCCCCATCCTTGGAAGTGTCCAAGGAAGGCCTGGATGTGGCACTCAGTGCTCTGGGATGGGGACAAGGCGGGGACCTGGCACAGATTGGACTTTATGGGCTTGGAGGTTATCCCTGCCTGTGGGTTCTGAGGGAGCAGCATTAAAATCCAGAGGCAAAGGGGATGTAAGTTGGGTGCCTTTCTGGGGCTGCTGCTGCTGCCCTGCTGCCATCCTCCCCGAGCCTGAGCAGGGGGGCTGGGAGACTCCCAGGTCTCTGCGGTGGCTTTGGCATGTCCTGACCTTCGGGAATCGGAGGATGGTGGATAAGTGACACCCCTGGATCCTCTTACCCCGGGTAAGATGAGCCCTGGCAGCTCAGGAAGGTTTCAGTGCCCATCAGGACGTGTCTCCATCTCCGTGTCCGCGCTGCGGCTCAGTGTGAATGCTTCTCCAAGGCCTGGGATGAGCTGGGATGGGCCTGCAGGGATGTGCTGAGCCCTGATCCCGAGGCAAGGGACACGATAGCTGCTGGATTTGGGAGAAGGGAGGCTCAGGTGCTCTCTCTGAGCTGCTCTGGGTGGCACAGCAGCCGTTTGGGATGGGCTGCCCGTGTCCCAGCACACCATCACTGCTGCTGTCCCGGTGCTGCTGAGTTTTGCTGTTCCTGTGTGATCCTGTGCAGCCGTGGGTGCCACAGGGACAGTGCTGTGATGGCTCTGTCCTTCCCTGCCTCACTCTCCCTCTGCTCCCCCTCCCTGGGAGTGAGGGCCCTTGTCATCTCCTTCATGTTCATGGGGTTAGTGAGCAAGGAGAGAGCTGACAGGAGTGTAGGAGTGTCCTCTGCACATCTCCCACTGCTTGCTGTGAGAGGGAGGAAGCCTGGGGCAGGATGTGTGTTCCCTGCTGATGGGAGACTTCCAGAAAAAAAAAAAAAAAAAGCAGCTCCTGGTAAAAAACATAAAGGAAAAAAATCCTGGGCCAGATTGACTGTGGTGAACCCTGGGAATGGTCCTGGGTACACCAAGGATGACGTTGTCCTCGGGGATGGCAGCTCCTGCAGCTCTCCAAGGCCATCGGCTTCCCGAGTCTCCTTCCCTGATGGATGTCAGGGGAGAGGCCAGCCCACCTGTGAGCTCCCCTCCTCACCTTCTGACATTGGAGATGGACCTGGGGCTGGAAAATGTTTAAGCATCATAAAAAATGGATGTTCAGTGATGCAGGAGGAGACATCCAAGACCTGTGATGGTTTCGGTAGCAGTGTGCCAGGGTTTGCTGTTGTCTGTGGAAGAACAGGGTGTCACCCCCCAGCTGTGACAGTGCTCACTTCTGTGAGTTTCTGCTCTGAGAAAAAGCTCATTTCCTCCAAAATATTAGAATTTTAGTTATTTCTGCCCTTTTCAGGGATTGTTCCTGGCTAAGGAAGCTGCTTATGCCTGGCCTGGTGTCCTGCTCCTGCCTGTCACCCCTTCAGGGACTTGGGGACTTCTTGTCCCCAAGCTCACGGTGCCACCAGACTGTGGCAGCTGCTCCATTTCAGTGTGGGGGAGTGATGTAAATCTGTAGTAATCACTGGATACCAAAGGATTCAGTGACTAAACAAAGATAAACAATTAATTAACAAATACTGTATATTTTCTGACATGCTTTGGACAAGAACAAGTGACTGAATGATTTATGATGCCACTTGTGTCCATGGGTTAAATATTCCCTTGGAGATGGTCCTGGAGCTGCAGGCAGGGCAGGTTCTCCCTGCTGGGATGTCTCAGATCAGGTGAGGGCTTGTGAATTCAGAGGGTACAGAGAAATACGAGCAGGGGAGCTTTGGTGAAGGGCAAATAAGAGATGTTCAGCTGCATGTGGATCTTTCAGAGGCTCAGAAAGGGACACAGAGGTCTGTGCCTCTGTCCTGCTGATATGGATCTGTCCAGGGATGAGAAAAGCTTTCACAGGCAGCTTTGGGAGGGGCTGGTGGGGAGGTAACTGGATATCCAGGCTGACTGAAGGACTTTGGAGTGATGGGGCCTCCTGCAAGGTCACCATAGCTCCTGGAGTCATGGAATGGTTTGGGTGGGAAGGGACCCTAAAGCCCATCTCATCCCACCCCAGCCATGGCAGGGACACCTCCCACTGTCCCAGGCTGCTCCAGCCCCAATGTCCAGCCTGGCCTTGGGCACTGCCAGGGATCCAGGGACAGCCCCAGCTGCTCTGGGCACCCTGTGCCAGGGCCTGCCCACCCTGCCAGGGAACAATCCCTGCCCAATATCCCATCCATCCCTGCCCTCTGGCAGTGGGAGCCATTCCCTGTGTCCTGTCCCTCCATCCCTTGTCCCCAGTCCCTCTCCAGCTCTCCTGGAGCCTCTTTGGGCACAGACAGGGGCTGCTGGGATCCCTGGACACTTCCTGGGCTTGTGGAGGAAATGAGGAGCTGAAGGTGATGCAGGCACTGATGCTGTGTTCTTGCCCCCTGCCAGTGGGGCCAGTCCCATCTTCTCCCGCAGGGATTCCTGGAAGGGAAACATTTTCCAGGTGTGACAAGAGGCAGTCGCTGTCCCTGGCCCCAGCTCTGCACCCAAACTGCTCCTGGAGTTCAGCACTTCCTGTATTGCTGCTGTTCTGAGCTGGAGAATGAAAAAGTTTCTATTTTTATCAAGCCATTATTTTAATTTTTTTTTTTTAATTTTCTTTCCTGGCAATGAGCTGTGCTGCTGAGCCCCCAATTATCTGCTAATGAGCTGTTATTTCCCTGTAATCACACCTTCCCCTCCATGTTTTTGTTCATTGCTATTCACAAGTGCCTGCAGGGGACAGGAGGGACATTTGGCTGTGTCCAGCAGGACTGACTGTGACTCTCCAGTGTTCCCACAAAAGCATCAGCTGGCTTCATTTTATCTCCCCTGGTGCTCCCTGCCAGCTCTGCCCCTCAGTCTCTGGGATTGCTGATCTGGAGGTTTCAGGGCTGGATTCCTACTTTTCTGTAGAGCTTGCCAACTTCTTATCCTCTTGGAAATAGGGAACAGAGTATTGTAGTCAAAAGGCAGAGCAGAAAAACAACCACCAATCCTCCACCTCCTCCAGAAGCCAGCAAAGTGGCATCTTGCAAAGCTCTCTTGGCTCCTCCTGAGAAGAGTTTTAGAAAGATTGTGAAGAAATCCACTGGAAAGACTTGTGGAAGCAGCACTGATGCCTGCCTGTGTTTCAGCCCACATACATATAGATATATCTATATATATACATATATTTATATATATATATATATATATATATGTATACACACACACACACACACACACATATATATACACATATATACACATATACATACATATATACACACATATATAGGTATTTATAGAATCACAGAATGGTTTTTAGGTTGGAAAAGCCCCCTGAGAGCATCAGGTCAAATTGTTCCCCTAGGACTGCCAGGGCCACCACTGTCCCATGTCCCCAGTGCCACATTCAATGTTAAATGTTCAATCCCTCCAGGGATGGGGATCCACCCTGCCCTGGGCAGCTGTGCCAGTGTCTGCCCTTTTGGTGAAGGAATTTTCCCCAAATCCACCCTGAGGCTCCCCTGGCCCAGCCTGAGGCCGTTCCCTCTGCTCCTGTCCCTGTTCCCTGGGAGCAGAGCCCGACCCTCCCCGGCTGTCCCCTCCTGGCAGGGAGTTGTGCAGAGCCAGAAGGGCCCCCTGAGCCTCCTTTTCTCCAGGCTGAGCCCCTTTCCCAGCTCCCTCAGCCGCTCCTGGGGCTCCAGCCCCTTCCCCAGCTCCGTTCCCTGCCCTGGACACGCTGCAGCCCCTGCAGGTCTCTCCTGCACTGGGGGACACAGGGACACTGCTCTCCACCCCTCAGGGCTCTGTGTGTCACAGCTGCCCCTCTGTAGCTGCTCTGTTTTCCAGCTTTGCTTCCTGAGTGTCTCAAATTGTTCCTCGTGCATTGTCAAAATGTCTCCAGTTGGGTTCTCCCACTCTGCCCAAGCCTGGCTTTGCAGTCACTGTCCCTTTGTGCTTCCCATCCTCAGTGCCCTCAGGGCTGTCCTTTCCTGGGAGTGCAGGATCCCAAACCGGCCATGGGCTGGTGAGGACTTACCAGAAACCACCTCATGTCTTGAATTTGCCTTCTCTATTCCTGTAACCCTGAATTCTTCTGCTCTTTTAGCTTACTTGTCAAAGTTTCACTGGAATTTGTATGGATTTAGAAGTTTTGACCAGGGCTGCCTGTTGGGCTGGGCCTCTCCATGAATGCCATGAGGAGTCTTGGATCGATCACATCCTGCGTTTCCTCTCCATTTCTTCAGTGTGTCCATCCTATTTGTCGTTTAAACTCTGCCTTTTGGTGTGTTTTAAGCTCAATCTGCATGACTTGTAGCCTGAATTTCAACTTCTTGGGGTTGTTGAGGTGTTTGGGTGTTGGGAAAGTCCCATTTGTGCCAGGAAGTGCATGACTGCAGTCCAGACAAAGTGCAGCTTGTGCTGCTCAGGATTATTGACCAGGAACATCATCATTTTGTAATTGCAGCAATAAAATGTTCAATAGCCAGGCTGGGAATGCTGCAGTGATGGGAATGGAGATGCTTTGTGCTTTCCCACTGCCCATTTTTGTATCCTGATTATTTTGACAGAATCATGGAATGGTTTGGGCTGGATGGGTTTAAAGCCCATCTCCTTCCACCCCTGCCATGGCAGGGACACCTCCCACTGTCCCAGGCTGCTCCAGCCCCAATGTCCAGCCTGGCCTTGGGCACTGCCAGGGATCCAGGGGCAGCCCCAGCTGCTCTGGGCACCCTGTGCCAGGGCCTGCCCACCCTGCCAGGGAACAATCCCTGCCCAATATCCCATCCAACTCTGCCATTCCCTGGGTCCTGTCCCTCCATCCCTTGTCCCCAGTCCCTCTCCAGCTCTCCTGGGGCTCCTTTGGGCACTGGAAAGGGCTTGGAGCTCTCCCTGGAGTCTTCTCTTCTTCAGGTGAACCTGGAGTTCAGTGTGTCTGCAGTGGCCTTTGATGTCTGGGTTTGCTCTGTGGAGCCCTCCCCACCTGCTCCCACTGAATGTGACTTCAGGATAGGTCCCAGCTTGTCACGAGCAGCCAATTTTCCCTATTTTTAGGCTCCCATTTGCCTGTGCAGCTTTCCCTTTGCATTAGCAGGGAGAAACAACGGCCCTGCCAGGTTGGTGGTAATTGCTGAGCGATCACCCGGATTTGGAATGATTTATGAATGATTATTTTCCCTACTATTTTGATGATTAATTCTTAGTGTAATTCTTTCTAGCCACCAAAATTCCGCTTGTTCCTGCATCTGCAGCTGCTATAAACCTCATCCATCTCCCTGGCAGCCGGGCCAGGCTATTAAATATAGATCCCTGCTCCATTTAATATTCATAGCGATTAAAAGTGATGAAAGCAGCTGTGTCTGCCAGAGCCAGGGTGGAAATTGCTCTGCTCCAGGAATGACGGGCGAGCAGCGTATCCCAGAGATCCAGATAATTCCACACAGGAAGGGCTGCTGATTCTGAATCATACCCTTGCTTGGTGTTGGGATAAACAGGGAATCTGGAAAGGAAGTGGGGTTGATTTCTGTGGATTTACTGTGGGGAGAAAGCTTGGAGTTTTGGCTGGGATGGCTGCAGGATTTGCTGCTGGCTGATTCTCATGGACATCCTCTGCTCTGACTGTGGGAGGAGAAAAGGCTTTTCCCAGTCAGTGGGATACTTCTCATACTTTTAGATCCAAAACTCCAGACAAGTGTGAGAAAAGGTAGGAGAAAGTGCACAAGAGGTGGAACCGGGAATGGAGACGTAATCCATGCTGTGCTGGTGGTTGGATCATCCAGGCACCTGAAGGCAGCTTGTTCCAGGCATTGGGAACAGCCAGGGTCGGGGCTCCAATGCTCCCAAGCCCAGCTCCCCGTGGCAGATGTGCAGGTCCTGCTGCCCATAGGGAAATCTGAGATGTCCCATTGTCACAGCTGCAGTCTCTGGTGGCTTTGGGGCAACCCAGGAATGCTGTTTGAATTCAAGTCATCAGCATTCCTTTTATCCCCTCACAGCTTTCTCTGAGGACAACACTCAGGGATCTCTGCTCTGCCTTGACTTCACTCCTGCAGTATTGATCCCACACTTCCAAACCTCCCATCAGCTCATTCCAGCTGCCTCCAGGAGAAAGCTGGGTTTAATTTCCAGCACAGGGCCAGTCCTGCCTTTGGGAGGCTCCGGAGGCTCTGGTGGGGTGGTAGGAAAGCAGCTGAGGGCTGCAGGAGGACTGGGGAGACATTCAAGGTGATGTAGGAAGGACAAGGGCTGTTGCTGAAAAAGAGAATACTTGGGAAGGGAAAGTTTTCCACTCACAGGGAGAAGTAAGGTGAGGGATGGAGGAAGGTGAGGGGTGTAGGGTGACAAGAACTGTGCTGGATTTGGAGAGGAAGATAAGCAGGGATGAACTGCATGGTGTGGGGCTGAGGAGCTGTGGTGCTTTGGGCTGCACATATCACAGTCAGACTCTGGATGCAGTTTGGGAATTTTGGAATAAAAGATCCAAGCCTGAATCCTTCAATCCCTTCTCCTCCTTCTGGCTTATCCCTGAAAAGGCTGTTCCCAGTTCTGCTCACCCATGGGCAGCACTGGCACAGCCCAGCCGTGAGCTCCCTGCTGGTTTTGGGGTGGGAGCTCAGCTGGCAGTGCCTCCTGTGGGATCTCATGGACTGCAAAGCCCCACTGTGTCCCCAGAGCTTGGGGATGCTCTGGTGCCTCCAGCCAGCAGCTTTCCCATCAGCTCTGGTGAAATTGCAGGCAACGGCAAACATTTATCTGAGGGAAGATTTCAAGATGGAAAAAGGGGGTGAAAAGGGAACTCTGCCTTGGTGGCTCTGGTGGGACACTGCTCCAGGCACTGGGGTTTGTGTTTTCTGGGCTGAGAAACAAGCCCTTGGAGGCTTATGGCCGATGGCTGCCGATCCATTTTCCATAGATTAAATTGCATCACAGCTCCAAAAATAATCTCCCCAGTTTACGGTGAGGCTGCCTGTTCCTATAGCAACGCTGCGTGCCTGTGCCCTACAAACCAAAGGCAGCCCGGATCGCCAGACAGAGCAGAGGGGCTCGGCTTGGGGAACACTTGGATTTGGGGCTGGAGGTGTAAAATACGAGCCTGGAGTGTTCCTGCAGAGGGGGTTCATGGGAAGCTGCTCTGGTTTGTGTCTCTGGGATTTGAGCCTGTGCCTGCAGGGCTCCCCGAGTGCATTGTGAGGGGAGCGGGAAGCAGCAGCTGCATTTGTGGAACCTTCCCGGAGCAAGGGGGGGAAGAGAAGGAGGAAAAGGAGGAGGAGGAGGAGAAGGAGGAGGAGGAGGAGGANGGCCTTGGACACTTCCAGGGATCCAGGGGCAGCCCCAGCTGCTCTGGGCACCCTGTGCCAGGGCCTGCCCACCCTGCCAGGGAACAATTCCTGCCCAATATCCCATCCATCCCTGCCCTCTGGCACTGGGAGCCATTCCCTGTGTCCTGTCCCTCCATCCCTTGTCCCCAGTCCCTCTCCAGCTCTCCTGGGGCTCCTTTGGGCACTGGAAAGGGCTTGGAGCTCTCCCTGGAGTCTTCTCTTCTTCAGGTGAACCTGGAGTTCAGTGTGTCTGCAGTGGCCTTTGATGTCTGGGTTTGCTCTGTGGAGCCCTCCCCACCTGCTCCCACTGAATGTGACTTCAGGATAGGTCCCAGCTTGTCACGAGCAGCCAATTTTCCCTATTTTTAGGCTCCCATTTGCCTGTGCAGCTTTCCCTTTGCATTAGCAGGGAGAAACAACGGCCCTGCCAGGTTGGTGGTAATTGCTGAGCGATCACCCGGATTTGGAATGATTTATGAATGATTATTTTCCCTACTATTTTGATGATTAATTCTTAGTGTAATTCTTTCTAGCCACCAAAATTCCGCTTGTTCCTGCATCTGCAGCTGCTATAAACCTCATCCATCTCCCTGGCAGCCGGGCCAGGCTATTAAATATAGATCCCTGCTCCATTTAATATTCATAGCGATTAAAAGTGATGAAAGCAGCTGTGTCTGCCAGAGCCAGGGTGGAAATTGCTCTGCTCCAGGAATGACGGGCGAGCAGCGTATCCCAGAGATCCAGATAATTCCACACAGGAAGGGCTGCTGATTCTGAATCATACCCTTGCTTGGTGTTGGGATAAACAGGGAATCTGGAAAGGAAGTGGGGTTGATTTCTGTGGATTTACTGTGGGGAGAAAGCTTGGAGTTTTGGCTGGGATGGCTGCAGGATTTGCTGCTGGCTGATTCTCATGGACATCCTCTGCTCTGACTGTGGGAGGAGAAAAGGCTTTTCCCAGTCAGTGGGATACTTCTCATACTTTTAGATCCAAAACTCCAGACAAGTGTGAGAAAAGGTAGGAGAAAGTGCACAAGAGGTGGAACCGGGAATGGAGACGTAATCCATGCTGTGCTGGTGGTTGGATCATCCAGGCACCTGAAGGCAGCTTGTTCCAGGCATTGGGAACAGCCAGGGTCGGGGCTCCAATGCTCCCAAGCCCAGCTCCCCGTGGCAGATGTGCAGGTCCTGCTGCCCATAGGGAAATCTGAGATGTCCCATTGTCACAGCTGCAGTCTCTGGTGGCTTTGGGGCAACCCAGGAATGCTGTTTGAATTCAAGTCATCAGCATTCCTTTTATCCCCTCACAGCTTTCTCTGAGGACAACACTCAGGGATCTCTGCTCTGCCTTGACTTCACTCCTGCAGTATTGATCCCACACTTCCAAACCTCCCATCAGCTCATTCCAGCTGCCTCCAGGAGAAAGCTGGGTTTAATTTCCAGCACAGGGCCAGTCCTGCCTTTGGGAGGCTCCGGAGGCTCTGGTGGGGTGGTAGGAAAGCAGCTGAGGGCTGCAGGAGGACTGGGGAGACATTCAAGGTGATGTAGGAAGGACAAGGGCTGTTGCTGAAAAAGAGAATACTTGGGAAGGGAAAGTTTTCCACTCACAGGGAGAAGTAAGGTGAGGGATGGAGGAAGGTGAGGGGTGTAGGGTGACAAGAACTGTGCTGGATTTGGAGAGGAAGATAAGCAGGGATGAACTGCATGGTGTGGGGCTGAGGAGCTGTGGTGCTTTGGGCTGCACATATCACAGTCAGACTCTGGATGCAGTTTGGGAATTTTGGAATAAAAGATCCAAGCCTGAATCCTTCAATCCCTTCTCCTCCTTCTGGCTTATCCCTGAAAAGGCTGTTCCCAGTTCTGCTCACCCATGGGCAGCACTGGCACAGCCCAGCCGTGAGCTCCCTGCTGGTTTTGGGGTGGGAGCTCAGCTGGCAGTGCCTCCTGTGGGATCTCATGGACTGCAAAGCCCCACTGTGTCCCCAGAGCTTGGGGATGCTCTGGTGCCTCCAGCCAGCAGCTTTCCCATCAGCTCTGGTGAAATTGCAGGCAACGGCAAACATTTATCTGAGGGAAGATTTCAAGATGGAAAAAGGGGGTGAAAAGGGAACTCTGCCTTGGTGGCTCTGGTGGGACACTGCTCCAGGCACTGGGGTTTGTGTTTTCTGGGCTGAGAAACAAGCCCTTGGAGGCTTATGGCCGATGGCTGCCGATCCATTTTCCATAGATTAAATTGCATCACAGCTCCAAAAATAATCTCCCCAGTTTACGGTGAGGCTGCCTGTTCCTATAGCAACGCTGCGTGCCTGTGCCCTACAAACCAAAGGCAGCCCGGATCGCCAGACAGAGCAGAGGGGCTCGGCTTGGGGAACACTTGGATTTGGGGCTGGAGGTGTAAAATACGAGCCTGGAGTGTTCCTGCAGAGGGGGTTCATGGGAAGCTGCTCTGGTTTGTGTCTCTGGGATTTGAGCCTGTGCCTGCAGGGCTCCCCGAGTGCATTGTGAGGGGAGCGGGAAGCAGCAGCTGCATTTGTGGAACCTTCCCGGAGCAAGGGGGGGAAGAGAAGGAGGAAAAGGAGGAGGAGGAGGAGAAGGAGGAGGAGGAGGAGGAGGACGAGGGTGTTATGTGGGTTACTGCAGTGCCTGGGGCCAGCCCTGCTGTGCCACACTTGTGTTGTGGCACGGGGAAGAGGGATGGGGTTGGAGTTGGGTGGTGATGGCCGCTCACGCTCTGCTCAGCCCAAATCCACTGCTCCGGATTGAGGGTCCCAGAGGTGTTGGCACCAAGCCCTGCACAAGGCCAGGGCAAAGCTTGGCTGCAGGATGGAGATGGGGATGAACTGAAATTGTGGATAGTCCTTCTGTGCCACTGGTGAGCACAGGGAAATCTCCAGAGCCCAGTGGGAATGCAGGAACCCTTAGGAGGAGGCTGTGGAGGCTGGGCTGCCTCATCCATAGTACAGGAGCCAGAGGAACCTGGCAATTTGTTGTCAGATTTTTTTCTGCCAGCCTTTCATGTTTGTTTTCTTGAGGAGCTTTTGTTCCCTGGGGAAGTGCAGCAGGAGTTCTGCTGAATGTCTGCCTTTCATTCTGAGCACGAGGAGGAGCAGGGTGAGCCGGGGTGAAGCTCCTGAGCTAGGGATGTGCTGCTTCCCGAGGGGATCCAGGGCCACCTGCATCCCAGCATGGGACTAGGAGCCCCCCTGCCAGCCCCTGAGGGTTTGCTGCTCTAGGGAGGATCTTTATTCCATGGGGAGCAGATGGCAGAGCTGGAGCACCAGGAGGAATGAGGGTCAGGTGGGAACATCGCTGTGGTCCTGCATGGAAAGAGGGGATCCATCACTGAGCTCTTCCCTCTGCAGGGACAGGGTGTGCTGGGGGCTGGAAACCATGGATTAAAGCACTCTTTGTGTCCTTGGAGGATCTCCCTGTGTGGAGGAGCAGGGAGGCCTTCCTGGCTCCTGCAGGGCCTCCAGGCTTTTTGCTGGTCCTGGACACGGTCCTGACCCACTTTGGCCCTTCCCAGCTGGGGGTGTTGTTTGAGGTTTAATGGGATTTAGGAGCTGCTGGGAGCTGAGGATCCAAAAGGACCAAACTGGAGGAAAGGAGTGAGGGCAGCGTCCAGAGATAAGGAGCACAGAACATTGGGATAGAATCCCAGAATCATTATGGTTGGAAAAGTTCTCTGAGATCATCGAGTCCAACCATTCCCCAGCCCTGCCAAGGCCACCACTGCCCCATGTCCCCAGTGCCACATCCACAGGGCTGCTAAACCTCTTCAGGGATGGGGATCCACCCTGCCCTGGGCAGCTGTGCCAGGGCTGGACAGATCTTTCCATGAAAAACATTTCCCAAAATCCACCCTGAGGCTCCCCTGGCCCAGCCTGAGGCCGTTCCCTCTGCTCCTGTCCCTGTTCCCTGGGAGCAGAGCCCGACCCTCCCCGGCTGTCCCCTCCTGGCAGGGAGTTGTGCAGAGCCAGAAGGGCCCCCTGAGCCTCCTTTTCTCCAGGCTGAGCCCCTTTCCCAGCTCCCTCAGCCGCTCCTGGGGCTCCAGCCCCTTCCCCAGCTCCGTTCCCTGCCCTGGACACGCTGCAGCCCCTGAGCATCGTCCACCTCAGCCAGTCCTCACTTCTGGGCTGTGCTGGAAAATGTTTCAGTTGGATTCTGCTGGGTGTCCCTCACCATCATCCTGTGGGAGTTGTGTTTCCCCTCTCCCCATTGTCCCTCTTCTAAATCCTCCCAGGTATTTAGGGAGCTTCCAAGAGGTTCTGTGACCCCGAGGGAGTGCAGCTAGGGACCCCCCATTTGGGTTGAAGTCCCAGTGCTGTGATCTTGCTGGGCCCGCTGCACTTTGGCTTCTGCAAATCCCCTGTGGTCCATCCTTGAATGAGGAGCCCTGGATAGACTCTCTGTGGGTATTTCCTGAGTTTCAGGGTGTTTTCCCAGCCTTAGCAAAGCCAAGTAATTTTTTTTCCCTGTCTGAGTTGATACAAAAGCTGGAATAAACTTTTCCTAAAAGCTGGAATAAGGGCAAGATCCTCAAAGCTGTGGTGTTTGGCTGGGCTCCAGGCAAAGACCTCCAGGCAGAGGCTTGCTGCTCTTCCACCTTTCTGGATGAGTGAATCCTTCATGCTCAGCAACAGGATGAATGTATCTGCAGCTCTCTCCTCCAACCCTTCACGATAATCAGCTGTAACTACAGGAACTGGTATGTCATGTGCAAAGTTGGAAAAAGGTTGAACATGGTGGTCTTGGGGGTCTTTTCCTGCCTAAGTGGTCCCGTGATTCAAAGCAGCTTTCCTGAGACCAGCCCTGATGGGGGATTGAGGGGATGGCAGAGCCCAGCCCCTGTCCTGTGCTGTGTCCCAGCATTCCCATGGCAGTTTGTCCTGCTGGTGCCAGCAGCAGCTGGAGAGCTGGAGGGGATGGCCTGGTGGGAGCAGGGCTCCTCCACTGGGACCTGGAGCTGCTGCTCCAAAGCTGGTGCAGATCTGAGTGGCTGCTACTTGCTGCAGGAAACAGAAGGATTCATGTTTCTGTGGATTTGGGATTTGGTCAGCTTTCCCTGGAGCTCCCAGGAGAAAAATGGAAGCACCTTCAGAGCCAGTGTCAGAGCTCTTGGGCATGGCAGTGAGGAGGTTTGGGTGCTCTGTGTGATCATTTCTGCTACCAGCTACTCTGATTTATTTGACTGTAGCTGTGACTCAGGATTTCCTTCTTCCCATGTTTTGATTTGAGATAATTACAACAAATTATGTTGCTTGAGATATATATGTGTGTATATATATGTATTCTTAATTGGTTCCTGCTCTAGTGGAAGCTGTCCCTGCCCATGTCAAGAAGGTGGAAGGAGATGAGCTTTAAGGTCCCAACCCAAACCATTCTATAGCTGCAGCTGCTCAGGCAGGAGAGGGAAGGTGGGATCCTGCTGCCCACCCTGTCAGCATTCCAGCATCCCACAGCAGTGGCTGTGGGACAGCAGGAGCTGGTGAGGGATGCTCAGCTCAGCCAGCTCAGCTGCAATGAGCAGCATCACTGGGCTGACCCAGGTTCCTTCTCCCTTTTCCTGGGCTTTGAGGCGTTTATATAATTCTGCACAGCGATAGAAAATTGGGCCATGCTGTGTTCCTGCCTCAAGCTGAGCACTGTGGCAGGGATTGTTCCCACAGCCTCAATCAATGGGCAGGAAATAATGTCCTGGCAAAGTGCAGAGCCCGTCCCTCTCCGTGCCCTGCCATCCCTGTGCTGGCACTGCCCAGCCTGCCAGGGAATGGGCACGGCCCCAGGGCTGCCAGGAGTGTTTGGACAGCGCTGCCAGGGACGGGGTGGGATTCTTGGGGGCTCTGGGTGATCCTTGTGGGTCCTTCCCAACTCAGGGCATTCTGTGATTCTGTGAAAAATCTCCAGGCTGTGATCTGGGATTGCACCTGGCAAGGTGATCCAGGCTTTGCTCTGGAAAGGCAGGATGGGGGAAAATTAAAGGGGGGGTTTGGGTGTTAAGTTCTGCCTGGGGATGGGCAGAGAGGCACTTTCTCTTGCCTGGCACCATTTTTGCAGCACTTGTAAGCAGGTAAAATTGGCTTTGTAAATGGTTTTTGATGCCTGCAAACAGAAAATTGGGAAATTTGGATTGTCCCCTGGAGTCCCTCAGAGGTGGGTTTTGCCATGTTGAGGCTCCTGTTAGCAATGAAAGCTGAGCCAGCAGGGTTGGCTTCTGCTCCTGGGAGCTTTATAAAACATGGGACTTCATTATAAATTGGCTGTTAAAGTCCAGCCTCGTTAGTGATCAGATCTCAGAGCTGTGGAGGAGAGCAGGCAGCAGGCACAGCCTGCACAGGCTGCACAGGCTGCTGGGATGCTGGTGGGAAGAGCACAGTTCCCCAACTGGAGAGAAGAGATGGTGAAGGAGGCCAGAGACCGCCCTGGAAAGCCCCAGGGACGCAGCTCAGAGCAGCAGGAGCAGCCTGGTGCCCCTCTCCCAGAGAGTGTCCAGGGTATGGAACGCTCTGTCCTTGGAAGCACCGGATCAGGACAGGTGCAGAGACAATATCCAAGCCCAGGGAAAGTGCCCACACTGCTGGAGACCCTTTGTGTGCCCCAGTGAACTTTTGTATCAGAAAATGGGCTTTGAGGAGGTTTTGGGTATATTCTGTACTGGTAGAAAGGTGGCTTCAATTTTCTTGCCAGGTCTGTTGGAGTTGGCCTGTGGTGTGAGCCTGTGCCGTCGCTGTGGTGCCTCTGTGCACCCTTCTGGGATGGAGTCCCTGGAATCCTGCCTGTTCCTATTCCCCTTCTCCTACCAGCTGTTCTGGAGACTTCCCTGATTCCGGGTGTGTTTTCAAACCTCTGGTCCTGTCCCCTGTCTGGGCTCAGCAGCTCCCCAGCCTGGCTATGGGAGCTGCCCATCTCCCATAAACACCTCAGCTGGCAGCTCACCTTCCTTGGGAAGCTCTCAGCTGGTTTCCCCTGGATGCTCTGATTGTCCTTGGTGGTCTCATCCTCTCCTGGCTCCAGCAGCTGCTGCTCGTGTTTGTCAGCTGGGCTGCAGAGGGACCAAGTGGTGACACTGGGAGATGCTGTCCTGGTGCTTCATGAGCCATTCCATGCCCTGTTTCCCTTGCATTTTCTCCCATTGTCCTTGGGCAGTGTGGTTGGTCCTGCTGTAGAGGATCAGTGCTGTCCCTGAGCTGTGTCCCCTGTCCCATCACACCCATTCTGGGGAGGTTCACCATGGGTGACACTGTGCTGTGCTCTGCTCCTGCTTCCACTCCAGGTTCATGATCCTGTCACATTTATCCAGATCCTTGCTTTTGGATCACAGTAATCAAATCACTGCTCTTCCTCTGCTTCCCTTACTGTGGATTCAATCTGAGCTGTGCCTGAACACCTCTCCCAGTACCCACAGCATTTCCAGAGCTCCTATCAATGAGCCAGGAATAGCAGCCAAACACCCACCTGCCAGGGAATCACGGGTTTCCTTCTTTCCTCACAGCCCTGAGAGGGAATGTGCTGCTCCTGCTCCCCCGTTACACCAGAGCCATCCCTGAGCTCTGTGCCTGGATTGTTTGGAGAATGTTCTCACTCCCCCAGCTCCCCCAGACCTGGCAGAGAAGCTGCAGCCGGGTTTTGCTGGTGCCCATCTCTCTGAAATCCAGAGACAGAAGATTCAGGGAGGGGAGATAGAGGAGCAGGTCCCTGCTCTGCTGCCTCAGAAGGTTTTGAGAGCACCTGGAAAACCCTCGGCTAAACTTTGGAGCATAAGGATGGGGCACAGCCCCTGCCCAGGACCTGCTTCTCTCTCTTTGTATTTGCTTTGGGTGCTGCTCCTCTTGGGGCTGATCACCTCCTTCCTGGGGGAGCAGTGGGGTGATCAGAAATGCTGTGTTACTCCTATTGAGTGGATCTGGATTTGTTTCCTGGTTTTAAGTGTTCTGGAGTTGCAGAAATTTTTGCTGTAGCTGAGGTGCTGATCGTGGAGTTTTCTGCCCTTTGAAGCCGTGGTGGTTTTGGGTAAAGTGTCACTTTCCTTGGTGTCTTTGTCACCTTTCCCTCAGGTGACAACACCTTGCCCTGAGCAGAGCTGGCAGAGCCCCCAGTGCAGGGTGGATCGACCCTGGTGAGCCTGGGAAGGGCAGGTTTGGTGTGTGGCACCCCCTGTGCCACCCCACCACCCAACCCTGGAGCAGATCTCAGTGACAGCCCCAGGAGCGGCTGCTCGGGGCTCTGGTGCCACCCCCACCACTCCGTGCTCCGGGGATGCCGCGGCGGCCACGACCCCCAGCCCGGCAGGAGGCGGGAGGTCCCTGGTCCCTGCCCGCGGGGGTAACCATGGAAACGCTGTTCTCTCCATCCCTCCCCGTGCAGATGACTCGGGTGACGAGGAGCCCGCCTCGCAGTCAGACAAGAGCGAGCTGCACGGCCCCCTGAAGACCCTGTCGAGTAAGCTGGAGGACCTGAGCACCTGCAATGAGCTGATCGCCAAGCACGGCGCGGCCCTGCAGCGCTCGCTCAGCGAGCTGGAGAACCTGCGCCTGCCGGCCGACAGCGGAGAGAAGATCAAGGCGGTGAATGAGCGCGCCACGCTCTTCCGCATCACCTCCAATGCTATGATCAACGTGAGTGCTGCTTCTCCTGCCCCTCCTCCTCCTCCTCTTCCTCCTCCATCCTCCTGCCCTCCCTGTTTGTTCCCCGTGGCTTGAGTCGCGTTACCGCGGGGCTCGGCACGGCCGGGGCTCGGCACCGCGGTGAGGGCATGGGAAGTTGGGAAGATGCAGCTGGGAAAAGGGCATGGATACAGACCCCACTGAGACACAGCTCTGCTACATCCTTACAGCCTGCTCCATGTATAGGTCATTTTTGTAAAGCTGGGAAATGTGCATGTTGGGAATGCTGAGGGGCTTTCCTTTGCTCCGTGGGGGAGTTCTGCCCGGCACAGCACTTCAGATCCCGCTGCGGGTTGAGACCTACATCCCACATCCCTCACATCCTCATTGCTTCCATGAAGCTGCTGGTGTTCCACATGGCTGTGGGATTTAACCCCCTCTGGGTCTCGTGCTGGCTCTGCTCTCCCAGCCGGGCTGTTGGAGGTCAGGAAGCGGTGCTGGCACCACCTCTGCTCCTGCCTTGTGCAGCCTCACGGTGCTTCCCGACTGTGCTTTGAGTGTGCCTCAATCACAGTGAGACAGCCCTTCCTGGGAGCCTGCTTTACTCCAGGGAGCTCTGAAAGAGAGCAAAACTGAATAAAATATTTAAAGGAAATGGAAAAAAAAAACAACCCCAAAGCTTCAACGGGCTGGAATAATGTATGAAGGCAGAGCTCAGGGAATTGTGAATGGAGCAGTGCTGTCATCAGGCTGTCCTAACCCTGAGCAGAAGGAGGTTGGGTGGTGTTTGATGTAATTCCCAGTTTGATGTAATTCCCAGCAGGAGCTGGAGGGTACTCAGAGCCCCATGGTCGCTGCATCCTCCCCATTCCCTCTCCTAGGATTCTGTAGCCACAGGGGGAAAGGGCTTCCCAAGTCTCTTTTGTGTTTCAGAGCAGTTTGGGGATGCTTGTGCAGCACTTTCCCCACAGAGAGTTTGTCCAAGTTTTGGGAATGGGGTTGGCAGCGTGGTGGGAGGTGCCAGCAGACCCTCGGTGCTGCCCAGGTTTGCTGTCAGGAGGCGGAACAGCACTGGGATGTGGGCAGGGAATTGCCAGGGAGAGAATTCTCCAGCAGCCTCTGGGAAGGGATGAGCAGAGCAGTATTTGCCGTGTCCAGCCCAGAGAGGAGGAGGAAGAAGAGGAGGAGGAGGTTGTGGTGGTTGCAACGTGATAAAAGCTTGAGCAAGGCTGTCTGGAGGGTGGGAAATTCCACAAAAAACATTGTGCTGGGATAAAACAGCAGGAACGTGGCTTGCCCAAAATCCCAAACAGGTAAGAGGGGCTGGGGTGGCAGGGCATGTTCCCACATGGATGCTGTGCATCCTTTGGTACTTTGGCTCTGGATGGGCATCCTGAGGAGATGCCTGAGGGAAAGGCTGTGCCCTGGAGGGAGCAGGACTGGAGGGAGCAGGACTGGAAGGAGCAGGGTGGGAGCAGTGTGGCAGCTCTGGGAGGAGGTTGTGGCTCTCCCAGATCCCTGCTGAATCAGTTGTTTTGGGAGGAGGTGATGGAGATGTGGGCAGGGGGACACTTGGAGGGGCTGGGTTAGAAAGGTGGGAGAGGGACAAGCAGAGAGGGGGGGACCAGGAAGGAGGGGACCAGCCTGATGCCCCTGTCACAGTAACTGGTGGCTCCCAGCCACACTGTCACCTTTTCCAGCATGGATCCCCTCCTGTGCCTCGATTTCTCCTTTTAGATGGGCTGATGCTTTCTGGAGCTGCCAGGAGCCTCTTATGGGGGGATGGGGGAGCTCTGTGCAGTGCAAAGGTCCCAAAATCTGTATAGAACATGAAACTGCTCCAGGGAAGCACGTGGAGTTTCCCTGTACAAATACACTGTGCTTGTGCCCATCCCTGAGCACATATCCCATGGGATCACAGGGTGCTTTTGCCAGGCCAGAAGTTCCTTGCAGGAGAAGTTAAAAATGTCCTTGCCCAGCAGGTTTTTCCCAGAGATCCCAGCTGGCAGCACTGTCCAGGTGCTGGCATGTGGATGCTCCATGTCCAGGCTCTGCCCTGGCTGCAGCACCAAAGCTCATGGATCTGCTCCATGGGAATGGAAAGTGGATACGGATCTGTGAGGTTTGGTGCTGTGGCTGTGAGCAGAAGGGATGGGCGCTCTGGGGAAGGGATGGATGCTCCAGGGAGGGAAGGCATACTCCAGGGAATGGAAAGGTGCTCCTGGGAAGAAGGGCTGGGAGCTCTGGGGCCAGCGTGTGCAGTTCCTGTGCAGCTGCCTGTGATGTGATTATGTAAATGGCCCCGGAGCCACGGGGAGCGCAGCAAGCAGAGGAAATAAATAAATAGAGATGGAAATAAAAGAGCTTTGCTGCGAAGGTGACCTTCCCTCTGTGCTCTGGGTGCTGCCACGACTGGCACTGGGTGCTCCTCTCCAGAGGCTGGGAACATCCCTGGGTGGGTGCTGGGAGTGATGGGGAAGGGTTTGGGCAGAGGCAGAGCGGGATGTGCTGGGCTGTTACAGGTGAGGGTTTCAGATGTGCTGGATTTCAGACTGGCTGTTGCAGGGCTTAAACAGAGCTCTGGGAGCCTCCTGTTGGCTCTGTTCCCTGCTGGAATCTCACCAGGCAGGGTCCAGGCTTACCGGGATGGGGGAGCCATCAGCAGGGCTGGGCAGAGACACGGAAAGCCAAGGCACAATCTGCCACGGGGGAAGAGTGGGAGGTGTGGAAAAATAAGGGCAACAAATTACCGGGATGAGAGGCCCAGAGGATCCGGAGCAGCACGCTGAGCTGTGTAGACAGACTCATGGAAGGGTGGGGAAAGCTCTGTCTCATCATTGAGCAGGAGACAGCAGGCAGGAGGGGTGTGTGGATGAGCTGAGGAAGCAGTTTGGGCGTTGGGAAGAGCTCACAGTGCTGTGGGTGGTGATGGAAATAGTTTTTAATGGGAATGGGGATGCTACGGCGGAGCTTTGTGCTTCCTCAAGGAACAGGAGCTTGGAGAGCAGCAGGGCTTGGGCTTGCCTGTGTCATTCCTGGGTTAGTTTGTGTTTCCCCTTGAGCTTTTGGGTAGAAGCAGGGGTTCAGGAAGGCTCTGCCAGGCCAGTGCAGGAAGGGTGAGAGGAGCAGGAGAGGTGCTGGGTGGGAGATGCTGCTCCATCAGGAACAAAAAACTCACCTGCCTTTGAGAGGGGCTGGCTGCACCAGGCTGTCCTGCAGGGATGCCAGCACCTGCTTTGAGGCAGGCTGATTTCCCACCCAGCTTTTCCTTTCCCATGGGAATGAACTTTCCTGGAGGAATGGCACCTGACACATCAGCACAGTCCTGCCTGACACATCCTTCAGTCCTGCCAGGAGGGTCTCCAATAGTGTGAAACACAGAGCTGGAGCCAGAGTGAGGTGGACAACAGCATGTGCTGCCTCTCCTCCAGGACAGGGCCCCCAGGCTGTCACTTTAGTCCCCTCCAGGACACCCAGCAGCATCCCAGGGGCTGCATGCTCCAGTCCCAGCAGGGTTTCTCCCTGTGGATCCCTCCAGGGCTGTGCTCCAGCTAAGCAGCACTTTCAGGGTGGCCATGTGCCAGTGGCTCAAGGAACCTCTGGCCTCTCCCTGCAGCCACACTGGTCTCCTGGGGACACAGAGTGGCATCTGCCTGCTGGAGTTGGTTTATTTGGAGCCCTTTGCGTGCCTGTGCTGGAATGAGCTGTCTGGGCACAAGATGTGCTTCCCTCCAGCTTCCCTGTGGAGCATGGGAATGCTGCTGTGATTGATCCATACTCCCCAAACTCTTACCATATTAAATCAGATGATGCTGAGCACCTGCTCTGTGCAGCCTCAGGTTGCCCAGCACAGCCTCCAGCCCAGTGTGTGAGTTCTGGGTTTATCCAGTAGTGGATGATGGATACACCCTGTGGGTGTGTCTGTGTCTGCTTGGAAACCTGCTCAAAGCTGGGAGACAACAGAGTCCCTGGGATCACCTCTCTGGAGTGACCGTGGGGCCAGGGTGATGCTGTTGGTCCCTACCTTGGGCACGTCCCTGTGCTGAACTGGTGTGGATGGACATATGGTCTGTCCCTTGGGGTCCCCAAACCCATCATGGCACAGGCAGGATGATGGAACTGACATCCTCCACCTGGGCAGCAGCTCCCAGTTCACCCCAGTACAGCCAGTGGGCTGGAGGAGCTCTCCCTGTGCTCTCAGGGGTTAATTCCAGCACTGCAATGAGAAAACCCCCATCTTTAACTCCTGGATTTGCTTCCTCAGGGCGAGGATTCCCTCTGTGACCCCAGGCAGCTGCTCTGCTGCCCAAAAGTCCAGCCAGACCCCACAGGGGACCAGGGCTTGTCCCCCGTAGCCGTGGTGAGGGTGATGGCGCAGGAGCTCTCGCTGGCATGTGGCACAGGCTGTGTTAATTATCCGTGCTGCGCTAACGACGCGCACTAATCAGCGCCTCGCAAACCATGTCACCGACCCAGAAAAGCCCCGGCAGTGGGATTAAATCCCTAACCCAGCCCTAATCCCCCTCGGATGAGAGGGCTGCAGCGAGGGCTCCGGGTGTCCTGCGTGTTCCTACTGTGGAGGCGCCACAGGAAATAACTGGTGGGTGCTTTGCTGTTACGGGGGAGGGTGGGAGGGTGACAGTGGCACCCTGGGGTCTGTCCCTGCCTGAGTGGGGCTGGGGGAGTGGAGATGGGCAGAGGTGGAGCCTGGCCCCTGCTCTTGGAGCTGTTGTGCCTTTCCCAGAGCATCCTGTGATGCTTTTAAATGTAGAAGTCTGAGGGTATCTCTGAGCAGATCTGTTCAGACAGGCAGTGCCTTCCTCCCACTCCCTCGTCATCATCATTCCCTGAGTGCTTCCAACTGGATTTTATCAGGCCTGTGGGTACTTGGCCCTTGTGTGTGGCCTTGGGGCCTCTGTGCTGGCCAGGGCTTGCAGTGGGTGCTCACCTGCTCTGGGGGTTTTCACCTTTCTTACCCCTCTCCTGTCTCTTCCTCCTCCTGCTGTCCCAGAAACCCAGGAGGTTTCAGACTGTCCCAGGGTTCCTCTCAGAACCTCATGCAAGAAGAGGGAGGATGAATCTGTCCCCAGCACCTGAGGGTGCTTCTTGCAGCCCTTCCCTCCTGGATGTGTTTGACTTTTGCACTGAGGAGAGCTGGGAGTGTCTGTGCTGTGCTGCTGGCTCAGCAGGGCTGTGTTGGTGGGCCCAGCTCAGCCCTGCACCATCAGCAGTGCCTGGGCCTGAGCAGCAGCTCTGCTGAGCTGGGAGCCAGCCCAGCCAGGCATCTCCTCTGCCACTGACCCGTGCCCAGGGATCCTCCTGGGATCCTCATCCCTGCCTGGAGCCTGGGGCGGGATGGGGCTGTGGGGAGGGCAGATATCAGAGCATTGCTGGGTGAATACCTTTGGGATCACGAGGGTTGTGTTTGCCTCTTCCCTGGGCCGCTGCCCCAGGATGCTTCACTCAGGCTCCTTCCTCCAGTGAAGGAAAAAGCACTGGAATGGCAGCTCTGCTCTCCCATGGATTCACCCAGGAAGAACTTATGGCACAGGGAGATGAGGGGATTGTGGGGTGCTGCTGTTGCTCCTGCAGCCCCTCTCATACCGTGGGGAGGTTTGCACGAGGCTGAACGTGAGGGACAATCCGAGGCAGCTTCCTGCAGATCCCGGGGTCGGAGCTGCCCGCGGGCAGTGCCAGCTGCTCCTGCCGCTGAGTGCTTGGACAGATGCTCCTCCAGCCTGGAATCTGCTCCATCAGGGGATGAGGAAAGCAGCCAGCGACAGCCTCAGGAAATCTGTCATCCTGGGAGCTGTCGGCAGGACAGAGCTCTCCAGGCACACCAGCACCTGGACTGGGGCTCCAGGGGCCTGGAGGTGGAGATTGGCCACTCTCCTTGTGGTCCCCCACTGCTGGGGTGGGTTTGGGGGCTTGGGCAAGCGAAGGAGAATGAGGAATGTGCAGCAGCCACCTGAAGGTACCTCCGTGCAGGGAAGGAAACAGTGCTGGGAGCTTCCCAGGGAGGGGATTTTTGCACAGGTGGCAGTGGAGAGGCCCCACTACTGTGCAGGCAGGTGAGAGCACCAGGACAAGCCTGAGACTTTCCATGGCTGGAGGAGAGCAGGGAAGCCCTGCAGGGACACAGTTCTGGGGTGGCCACTCTGCAGCAGGAGGTCCCAGCACAGTCTCAGCTCCCAGGATATCTTCTGTACTGGTCCCAGCATGTCCTTGGCACCCTCTGGCATGGCCAGTGGAGGCTGCTGGGCGCTGCTCAGTGAGGTTTGGGGTGGAAGGGTTGACAACCCAGAGTATCTAGCAAATTGCTTAGTTGTTTTCCCAGCAGAAACCAGACCCAGATCCTTCCCATGGTGCAGCTCCAGGCTGGCATTGCCTTGGTCTGTAACCCGTGGGCAGCACTGGCTCGTTCCCCTTCCCAGAACCGCACTGAACACGTCCTCCTGTCCTGCCGAGTGCCGCCGATTCGGGATCTGTCCGTGATTCCCGCTCCATGGAGGCTGTGTGGGGTTGGGATTAGAGCCTCTTAGCACAGCCAGCCCTGCGGATTTGCCACTGTTTCCCACTAATCCCCTCTGTATTGATGGGGAGGATTCCATGGCACTGATGGCGGTGCTGCAGGCGGGGTCTGGGTGCTGTGCTGGCCCCGGTGCTCCAGGATGAGCTTTGGGATGAGCTCGGCTCTAAGGAACCCCTGGCCAGGGTGGATCTGGTGGAACACTGCTGTGTCCACGGCCTTGAAGCAGGTGGCCCAAAAGAACATGCTAAGGTGGAAAAATTCCCAGATTCACAACCAGGAGACAAGATCTGACCTGTGGGTGTCTCCATCTCGGACGTACCTGTCCCATACTTCTCAGTCTTGGACATCTCCATCTTGAATATCTCTGACTCTCAGGGAATCCATGAAGCCCAGAGGGCAGCAGGCTCTGCTGGGGCACAAGGTGCCACATGGAATGGGACCATCAGGGATTTAGGGAGCACCTTGTTCAAGCACTGGGGGTCTGGCTGAGCTGCTGACAGTGGCATCAATGGATGGGCTGGAGCCTGCTCCAGTGTATTCCCATTTCCTGTTGGCTCACTAAGGATTTTTTCCATGTCTGTGCTTTTTTTGTAGCACCTATTTCCCCTGGCTGCAGAGGGAGTGGGGTGATTTTCCGTGTTGAACTCCCGGGGTTTTACACAGTGTCACCTTGGTTTCTCAGGGTGTCATGACGTACTGAGGCTCAGCCCAGCTCTCCCCACCAGCCCTGCCCCAGGGAGGAGCAGCTCCTGGTGTTCCCACTTCCTGCTTCAGACAGCTGGGATGCTGGCTGAGGGTCACTCCAAGGATTTGGGACAGATTTGCTGTTATTTAAGCAGGCTGTGTTGATGTGGTGCTGAGCAGCAGCCTGGTCTTGGGCCCCAGCACGGCTGTGGGTGCCATCACTGATGACCACACTCCATGTCTCATTGCCATCTGACGGTGTGTGGGATGATTTGGGATTCAGGTTGGCTCTATGCTTTTATTTCCCCTTCACTTTCTGCTCAGAGTGTTTTTTGGGGGAGGAAGGACAAATTAACCCTCTTTGGGTGCAGTGGCAGATTGTGACTCTGTATCTCACAGCTTTGAACCCAAATAGCTCCAGCCCCATCCCTGGAAGTGCTCAAGGTTGGGCAGGGCTCAGAGCAGCCTAGTGGAAGGTCCCCCTGCCCATGGAGGGGGTGGAATGAGATGAGCTCCAAGGTCCCTTCCCACCCAACCCATGATCCTGTGATTCTGTGCCTTTGTGCCTTGTTCAGAGCCAGACAGGCTCTGCAAGTGCCCTTCCCTCGGGGGGCTGCTCTGCAGCAAGCAGCAGCCAGCTGTGTCCCAGGGTTTTGATGACTCCAGGAAGGAAGGGAGCACTTATCTCCCAGGGAACGACAGAGCTCTGTCCCCGCTGAGTGGTGACAGCTCCTGCTCTGTAATTCACCAAGAAAGAGATGATTGAACGCATCTGGCACTTGCCTCCTCCCCTGTCACTCCCGGGCCATGAAGTGGTCCTTGTCCCATGCTTGAGGAGCAGGAGGTGTTGGTCCCACAGCAGCAGGCACTTCCCTGCTGGATTTTTCCTGCAGGTTGGATTTGTGTAGCTGATCCTCTGGGATGGTGGGACAGGTGGGATTGCAGGTGTCAGCATGTTCCTTTGGCATCCATCAGCTTTGTGCTGGACACTGGGAATGCTCAGCTGTGCTGGAGCTGCCCCAGAGGTTGTCACCCTGTGGTGACCCCAGGCAGGAATTGTTCCCTGGCAGGGTGGGCAGGCCCTGGCACAGGGTGCCCAGAGCAGCTGGGGCTGCCCCTGGATCCCTGGAAGTGTCCAAGGCCACTTGTTCCACTGCTCAGAGCAGCCTGGGATAGTGGAAGGTGTCCCTGCCCACAGCAGGGGGATGAGACAAAATGAGCTTTAAGGTCCCTTCCAGCCAAGCCACTCCATGATTCTGTGCAGTCTGGCAGGCCTTGCTGTGATCATTTACCCTTTCAAGCTAATTAACCTCATCTCTTTCTTCCTTCCATCCGATTTTGACTGCTTGCTCCACTGAGGAAGCAGAGATCCCCGCGGGTGTGTGGCACCACCACCTTGGCAGGACATGGGTGACCTCGGGTGATGGGGGATTGTTTTCCGCTGCATGAATAATCCCGGGGCTGTTAACGACGTTCCCATTAGCCAGCAACAAGCTGTGAAATCGGGATATTTGCCGTGACAAATGTGTGAAAGGTGCTAAATGTGCCCTTGGCGAGGCAGCTGCTGGGCACTGGGAGGGACCACAGAGCTGATGGCACCAAGTCTTGCCTTCTGCTCCCCGGCAGGACCTCGATGGCACTTTGCCTCTTCCTCCACGGGAATTTGCAGGAGCCTCGGTGGTATTTTTCCACTTCTTTTGGCCACCTCAGCTGTGCCTCCCTGTCTTGGCTGAGATTTGCAGTTCCATTGGCCAGTGCTGGATTAGGACCTGCCACAACTTTTTCCAGCTTTGGAGAGGAGAAACCTCTCCTGTTCCTCTTCCACATGGTTGCAGGTAACCCTGAGATCAGGGGCTGCACATGGATGGAGCCTGCTTTTAGCTCTGGTCGCTGGTGACCTGTCAGCCTGGCTGCTGCTCTCCAGCCCCATCTGTGCCGTGATGATGCTGAGGCAGAACAGCCTTTGGAACTTCAGGATTTGATCCAGCTCTGATCCTGGGGCAAAACCCAGGTTCTGTCACCTCCTGTACCTGCTGTCCCTCTGTGAGTGGCAGGCAGCAGTTTGGATGCTGTGAAGGATAAAGGCAGTCTCCTGATGGGGTGAGGAGCACGTGGGGATGGGCACAGCATCCTCTGCCCTTTCCTTTTCTCCACTCTCGAGAGGATGGGTCCTGGGAGAGCTTTGAGAATGATGGTGCCTCCCAAGGCTGTACCTTCATGGCTTTGACTCCTCAGTCTTACAGCTCACTGGGGAATCACTTCTCCTGCACTTTCATCCTTCAGCCTGGGCTCTGTGCCCTCCTTTGGGCGCGTTCCTCAAGGAGCCTCTTCCCGCTGTCCTGTGTCCCTGTGCCAGCCTCACGTGGATTTCTGGCTGAGTCTTGCATCCCCAAGCAAGTTCAGCTGGAACTAAATTTAGCCACCTCTCCATGAGGATTTTATAAGCTGGATTTCGAGGTGTTGCTCCTGCTCAGTGGCTGGGATTGTTTGTTGCTTGGGAACACCAAGGCAGGGGATTAATGCTGGGAATGAGTGATGAGCTGGGATATTCGTGTCTGAGCTCCTTGCCCCAGTGCTCTGCAGCCCTTGTTCCATACAGGGATGAGTTTTGGCTCAGAACTGAGCTCAGTTGACAGAGACTGTGAAAAAATATCCCCTGATCCCTGTTTGGTGGTGCTCCCACCTCCAGTGAGCACCCCTGTGGAACTTGGCACTGTCCTGGCTGTAGGGGTTGTAAACCCAAATTAATCACTTTAATTTGCTTGGCTGCTGGTGGCAGCAGTGGGGGCTGAGTTTGGCAGATCCCTCTTGCAGGAAATTCTCCCCTCTCCACCCTGGCATCATTCTCTCCCAAGGAGCAAACGTGATCCTTGTGAACCTCCTGGGCTGATCTGGGTCCTTTGATCCAGGTTTGGATCAAGCCATTTTCTGAATTACAGAAGAGGCTGCAGAGAGGGGCCTGTACAGCCTTTCAAAACCAGGGAATAATAATTTCTGTACTGTACCTGTATCCCAGCTCCTAAATCCACGTGGACACCATTGTGGGATGCAGTGTGGACCATGCATTGTCCTGTCCTGCTCCATGGAAGCTCCACAGCCCATGGTGGCATCTGTGGCCCTGTGAGGACTGTCCTGCTCACCTTCCCAAAACCTCCCCATGCTCAGCAATGCTGAGAACCATTCCCAATCACTTGGATTTTTTTTATGGCTGTAAATGAAGCCCAGTGGTGCAGATTTCCCTTTGGAACATACAGCATGGAATCCTCCTTGAAGCTTTGGGATGGGAGATTCTGAGGTGTCACCTGCTCCTTTTCATTAGGACATTGATTCCCATCAATGGATGCAAGCTCTCCTAGCCCTCCCTCCCCATGACTCCTTCATAATTACCTCCTTTCCCCCTAATTCCCTTTTACACCTTCCAGCCCGTGGTTAATTGCAGTAGGATAATTACAGGTGATCTCGTTTTAAACTGCTCAGCCCCTGAGCTGGGAGCAGCCACAGTTCCCACCCTCGGTGCCAAATGGGGCATTTCTGTTCCTGCTGCCTGTGGAGCCGAACCTTTGGAGCAGATAATGAGCTTTGCTGGGGTGGGGAGGTCATGGCCAGATCCCATTATGTGCCCTGGTTTCATCCTCTTAGCCCAGTCCATCCGAGGGATGCACAGAGCCAGGGGCTGGCCCAGGATGGTGTCACTGGGAAGGGCCAGGAAAGGCTCTCTGTGGGCTTTGGGCCATGGGTGGCTCCCAGAAGGATTTTGGGGTGGGGAGGAGCTGAGTTGTTTCCAGAGGAGGAGGTGAAAACACGGCCCTGAGAGTGTGGGGTCTGGTGTGGCCCCCTGAGAGCATCAAGTCCAACCATTCCCCAGCCCTGCCAAGGCCACCACTGCCCCATGTCCCCAGTGCCACATCCACAGGGCTGTTCAATCCCTCCAGGGACAGGGATCCACCCCTGCCCTGGGCAGCTGTGCCAGGGCTGGACAGCTCTTCCCATGAAAAACATTTCCCAAAATCCACCCTGAGGCTCCCCTGGCCCAGCCTGAGGCCGTTCCCTCTGCTCCTGTCCCTGTTCCCTGGGAGCAGAGCCCGACCCTCCCCGGCTGTCCCCTCCTGGCAGGGAGTTGTGCAGAGCCAGAAGGGCCCCCTGAGCCTCCTTTTCTCCAGGCTGAGCCCCTTTCCCAGCTCCCTCAGCCGCTCCTGGGGCTCCAGCCCCTTCCCCAGCTCCGTTCCCTGCCCTGGACACGCTGCAGCCCCTCCAGGGCTCTCTTGTCAGGAGGGTCCCAGAGCTGATCCCAGTTTTGAGCATGTGTAAAATGGAAGCACAGCCAGGAATTTGGGGGGACAGGACCTTGAGCCCTCCCTGCCTTCAGTAAGGAAAGCATCAAAGGGTGATGGAGGGGACACATGTAGGGTCTGGTGCCTCCACGTTCCAGGTGTATGTGATACAAAACCTTAAAAGAAAAACTTCCTAACTAGCTGAGTCTTAAATCCTGATCCTATTCAAAGGAAAGGTTTGATGAAGAACTGATGAATTGGAGCTTTTCTTGGACAAATCCTGGTAAAATCAGAGCAAGTCATGGCAGCTGAAACCCTGAATCTTACCTCGATCCTCAGGTGCCACCTGCAGCCCAAATGCTGAGTAACCAAGTCAAGAGCTGGATGGAATCTGTAGATTCCAAATAGCTGGAAACAGAAAATAAGCAAGTCCTGGGAATGTTGGAATGAACCTCCAGAACTCTGCAGGTTTAGTATTTTTGAATAGCTTTGAGTTTTTCAGCCAGCATTTATCCACTGGACTTGCTTGGTATGACAAGAAGTGGCACAAGCAGAGCCAATTTCCCTTCATGTTGCCAACTCCTGGAGAATTTCCATAAAAATCCTCTTTTCCTACTTTGAAACATAAGAAGGAGTTCAGTGTGTCGAATCTGGCAGAGATTTGGGGCGGGAGGAGCATCCCTGCCTCCGTGTGCAGCTGCACGTGGGGCTGATGGCAAAGGAAGTGCCGAGGCCACGGGAACTCAGGGTTTCATCCAAGATGGAAAATAACCTAAAAATAGAGCTGTGAGGGCCGGGCTGTCCTGTGAGACCATTGTTTGGGATGAGGCAGTGTGGGACAGCCAGCAGTGTCCCGGTGTCCTGGCCCCGGGCGGATGTCCTGCTCCCGGAAATCTGCTGTGAGACCGGCACAGCTGGGGCTGGGTGATGCCAGCCCAGGGGGCTTTGGGTGCCGAGGGGTTCCCTGCCAGCCTGGACTGTGGTGTCCTGGCTGTCCTCTGCCTGGTGGCACAGGGTGGTGATGCTGTGTGCACTGCAAGGCTTCACTTGGAGCACTCCCTGAGCCCTCCTTCCCTGTGCCCAGCAGGGTCCCCATGGCTGGGGGGTCCCCGGGCTCTCTGGGGAGGGGAATGGGGGGTTCTGGCTATGGTGGATGTACCCCCTCTGCTGCAGGGGCCAGGCCAGGCCCTGTGCCATGTTCTGGGCTGTGCAGCTCTGGGGAGGAGCTGGGCATCCTTCCCCTCTGCCTCCCTGGAGCACAGGGCTTGCTGGCTCCTGGCTTGAGTAGCCCAGAGGAGCTGTGGCTGTCCTTGGATCCCTGGAAGTGTCCAATGCCGGGCTGGACAGGGCTTGGAGCAGCCTGGGCTAGTGGAAGGTGTCCCTGCCCATGGAACTGGATGTTCTTTAGGTCCCTTCCAGCCCAAACCATTCCATGATTCTGTGATCCTCTCCTGTCTATGGCTGTCACCCCAGGGACCACGGTCCCATCCAGCTTCTTGTTTGCTGAATTTGGGCATGAAGGTGCCACTGAAGACCTCTGGGCTTGGCTGAGGGTTGTGAGGGCCCAGCCTGGGGAGCACGGTGGGGTCAGGGATGGGCACAGGCCAGGCTGCCATGGACAGGTGTCCGTGTTGCAGCCACCTCCGTGGGGTGGTTCAGCTCTGGATGGCCGGAGCTGAGCTGTGGATGTGGGGATTGAGCAGAGCTCTGGGAGTTGGTAAAACACTCCTGGGAGAGGAGCAGGAGGGGGCGTTGGGGAACCGGAGTCACCGTGACACCTCCCAGCTGAGCTTTCCCCTCCTGCCACAGGCCTGCCGCGATTTCCTGGACTTAGCCGAGAGCCACAGCCGGAAATGGCAGCGGCTGCTGCAGCATGAGCGGGAGCAGCGGATCCGGCTGGAGGAGACCATCGAGCAGTTAGCCAAGCAGCACAACAGCTTGGAGCGTGCCTGCCGCGGGGCACCCGGCCTGGCCTCGGGCACTGCCAGCATCTCCAGCACCGCCAAGGGTGAGTGACAGCCTGGGGCTGCTCCGGGAGCTCTGGAACAGGGCTGCTCAGGATCCCCAGGATGGGACAGGGCTGTTTGGGATCCCCAGGATGGGACAGGGCTGCTCGGGATCCCCGGGATGGGACAGGGCTGTTTGGGATCCCCAGAATAGGACAGCGCTGTTTGGGATCCCCAGGATGGGACGGGGCTGTTTGGGATCCCCAGAATAGGACAGGGCTGTTTGGGATCCCCAGGATGGGACAGGGCTGTTTGGGATCCCCAGGATGGGACGGGGCTGCTCAGGACCCCCAGGATG
>NC_031784.1:12670233-12684327 GCF_001522545.3 Parus major
GATGGGACGGGGCTGCTCAGGACCCCCAGGATGGGACGGGGCTGCTCAGGATCCCCAGGATGGGACAGGGCTGTTTGGGATCCCCAGGATGGGACGGGGCTGTTTGGGATCCCCAGGATGGGACAGGGCTGCTCGGGATCCCCAGGATGGGACAGGGCTGCTCAGGACCCCCAGGATGGGATGGGGCTGCTGAAGGACTCCCAGGATGGACCCAGGGCATTCAACTTGGGGACCTCCAGGGTGGGATAAGGCTTCTCAGGGACCCCCAGGATGGACCAGGGTGTTCCCCTTGGGGATCCCTGGGATGAGACACAGCTGCTCAGGGACTAGGATGGGTCAGGATGGCTTGGGGGCTCCTGGGATCGACCAGGGCCCTCCAGGATGGATCAGGGTGTTCCACTCAGGGACCCCCAGAATGGGATAGAGCTGTTCAGGGACCCCTGGGATGGGACAGGCCAGGGCTGTTCAGGGACCCCTGGGATGGGACAGACCTGTTCAGGGACCCCTGGGATGGGACAGACCTGTTCAGGGACCCCTGGGAGGGTTGAGAGCATTTTGCCTGGCTGCTCCCAGCGAGCTGGCAGCAATGGGAAAGATGCCCAAGGCAATGCCCTGTATCCCCATGGTATTTTTTTAAATGGATCCCATTATGCCATAATTATTCCTAATTGTCCTTGCTCAGGGACTTGGATGTCCCCAAGATTCAGATGTGAGGGAGGGCTGTGTCCCCAGCTCACTCATGCTATTCCTGGCTATTTTGGGAGCTTTAACCCTCACGGGTGGGCACATGTCCGGGTGCTGGAGGGCAGCCATGGCACTGGGAAAAGGCTCAGGGGCCCCTGGCACTGCTGAATTGGCTGTGTGGGGTGGCAGTGGAACGGCCAGGGCTTGTTTGCAATAAGATCCAACAGCTTTGCAGATTCCTGCCAAATGTCCTTCCCCCAGGGAAGCATTAGTTACAGCCACAAAAACTGCTAATAGTGCTAGGTCTTACTTTTAAAGGAAATACAGACCCGAGGGAGAGAGGCTGCTGGAGGGGGGTGATGTTGGTGCCAGGCACTGCCCTTGTTCTTCTACGGCCTCAAGGGAGGTTTAGTTTGGCTATTGGGGAATATTTCTTCATGGAAAGGGTTGTCCAGCCGTGTCCCCATCCCTGGAGGGATTTACCAGCTGTATGGATGTGGCCCTGGGGACACAGGTTGGTGGTGGCCTGGGCAGTGCTGGGGGAAAGGCTGGGCTTGATATTCCCAGAGGGCTTTTCCAGCCTAAACAATTGTGAGGTGCAGGTGGGGAGGGCAGGGTGGGAATCGCTGCAGGGACAGGAACAAATCGGCCTGAGGTGGTGACCCTGCTCCTCTGGAGAGTGGGAATGAGGCAGGGAATGGGATTGTCCGGGATGGGCAGGAGCAGGGAAGCTGCACCGGGACTCGCAGCCATCGATCCCTCCCGCCACAGCAGAGGAATGTTTGGAAATTCAGGACTGGGAAACCTCTCCAAGCATCACCTGAAACACATGGCTTTTGATTCCTGCTTTAATCCAAACCGGATTTCCCGGTGGATGGGGCGGTGCTGGAGCGGAGCCACATCAGATGAGGGTTGGGCACACCCGTGTCACCCTCAGGTGGCCTGGGGGCATTTTCGGGGGTGCTCCCGAGCATGGCAGGGTCACCTTGTGTGCCAGGGCACATCCTTGCTCCTAAGAGCTGGAAATCGGTTCAGCATCCTCGGGGTGTGGAGTGGGATGTGGAGGAGGGCCAGGCTGTGAAGGGAGCTGGTGAGGAGGGGACACAGAGGGGCTCTGGGGAGAGATCCTGCACTGTGGGCTCTGGAGGCAGCACGGGATGTCTCAAAGGCTCTGTGCCAGCAGGGAGTGTGCAGTCTGCCAAAGGAGAGGCCAGTGATGAAGATGAGGAGACAGAGTACTTCGATGCCATGGAGGATGCACCAGCTTTTATCACTGTAACTGCAGACCCCAAGCACCACAGGTACCATCCCCAACCTGCCTGGGAATGTGGGAAGGGCTGGGAAGAGCTGATTCTCCTGCAGCAGCACCTCCCACAGAGTCACTCTGGGCATGTCCTCCAAAACTTCCCCAGCTCCTGTCCAGGGGTCCATCCTGTGTCCAGGTGCTCCTGCATTCCTGGAGCAAGGCTGAGGATGGCTCCCAGCTGTAGTGAGGAAGGGCAGGTGCTGTTGGGAGAGCTTAATCCTCTGCCCCTCAGCTGATGGGAGCAGGGACTTGGATGGAAATCCCTCCAAGTGTTGGGCAGAGGCAGGGAACACCTTGCTGTGACAGAATCATGGGATTCCATGGGGAAGGGGCTTTAAAGCTCCTCTCATTCCACCCCTGCCATGGACAGGGGCACCTTCTACTGTCCCAGGCTGCTCCAAGCCTCATCCAACCTTGTCTTGGACACTGCCAGGGATGGGCAGTCGCAGCTTCTGTGGGCACCCTGTGCCAGGGCCTCACCATCCTCACAGGGAATTCTTCCCAATACCCCCTCAAACCCTGCCCTCTGTCTGCTGTCACCTGCTCTTACTCCTCCATGGACATCTGGGCTAGAGGAACCTGTGGTCTGACCCATGATCACATCACTGGGCTTGGTGATGAAAGCAGAATCTCTGTGCCACCGGTGCTGGGGCTGAGAATCCCATCCTGTCCTTAGAATCCCCTCCTAACAGCCGTGCACAGTCTCTGTCTCCCCTTTTCCTTCCTGGCAGTCCCCTGGGGTGGTGCAGGGAGATGCTCTGGGTGATGCTGCACCAGCCCTGGGTGTTCTCTCCCCTGCTCTGCCCTCACCTGTGCTCAGCAGCCGCTGTTTCCTTCCCGCAGGCGTTCGGGCAGCAACCTGAGCGGGGCCAGCGAGGGCCACCCCGAGGACTGGAACCTGGAGGACAGCGTGAGTTGCTGGGCAGAGTGGGAAGGATGGTCCTGGTGGGGTGAAAGCAGGGGAGAGGGGATGGTTGTGAAGGGACCCTCCATCTGGGTCTAGGTGCTCTGTGGTGGTTCCTCTGTCAGTCATGGGTGGGGGTCAGATATCAGCAGTTATCAGCATCCTAAACATTCTCCTGAGGGAAGCAGGAGAGCGTTGGGGGACAATTGTACCCATGTTTCCCTGGAGAGCAGGCTTCCAGCAATGCTCCTCAGGTGTCTCCTGGGCTGTGCTTGCTGTTCCTGGGAGCTGCTGGGTCTGGTTGGGTCCAGCTTAAACCTGAGTTCCTTGTGTTGCTTCCACAGGTCTTCGAGAGTTCAAATCAAAGCAGCTACAATGAGTCCATGGGCAAAGATCTCCTGCCGAGGAAAAGGAGACGGACTCGCATTCCCGACAAACCCAACTACAGCCTTAACCTCTGGAGCATCATGAAGAACTGCATTGGCAAAGAGCTCTCCAAGATCCCCATGCCCGTGAGTCTGAGTGTCCCTGGCACCCAGGGCTGCCACAGGGGCTGTGTTTGGGCAGCTCTGGGCCGTGCAGAGGGTTTGGGTTACAGCTCTGCATGGTCCTGCCGGTGCTGTGGTGGCCCAGCAGCCCCAAGCAGGGACAGGGTTTGTCACCAGGGACTGGATTTTGTGCTGGCAGAGCCCTCTGTAACTGCTGCATGCTTATCATGGAATTGTGGAGCAGTTTGGGTGGGAACTTAAAGCCCATCCAGTGCCACCCCTGCCATGGCAGGGACACCTCCCACTGTCCCAGGCTGCTCCAAGCCCCAATGTCCAGCCTGGCCTTGGGCACTGCCAGGGATCCAGGGGCAGCCCCAGCTGCTCTGGGCACCCTGTGCCAGGGCCTGCCCACCCTGCCAGGGAACAATTCCTGCCCAATATCGCATCCATCCCTGCCCTCTGGCACTGGGAGCCATTCCCTGTGTCCTGTCCCTCCATCCCTTGTCCCCAGTCCCTCCCCAGCTCTCCTGGAGCCCCTTTAGGCCCTGGAAGGGGCTCTGAGGTGTCCCTGGAGCCTTCTCCTCTCCAGGTGAGCACCCCCAGCTCTCCCAGCCTGGCTCCAGCCCAGCCTGGCTCCAGCCCTTGGAGCATCTCTGTGGCCTCCTCTGGACTGGCTGCAGCACATTCTGGCTCCTGGGCAAGCTGGAGCAGAGGGAACATTGCCTGGGTGTGCTCTGTAAATCTGGCTGTTGCAGAGGTGTGGAGGGAAGCAGGACGCTGTGAATCCCTGAGGATTCATGAAGAGGGGACCTTGCTGCTGGTGATGTTTTCCCTGGTGTGATCTAGGTCAGGACATTCAGGGCTCAGTCCCACCTGCACCAAGCACGGCAGGGCTGGGTTCCATCTCAGGGGCTCAGTGAGCCTCATTTTCCTTACAGAGAGCAGCTTTTTGGTGAAGGAGGTGCTGGGGCAGACTTTGGGTGCTGCTGGTTCAGCCCTGGGGGCAGAGGCTCCCTGTGATGGTCAGAAAGGGTTTGCTGGGGGGGTCTGTGTGGAACAGCCCCTCACATGGGCTGCACAGAGCTGCATTCATGGTTCATCCTCTCTTGGGTAAAGAGCAAGGAGCTCATTCCAGAGGCTGGGATGCTGAATTGGTTGTGTTCTGTCTCTTCAAACAGAGCCCGAGTGAGAGCTCAGAGCTCTGGCTGCGTGATGAACTGTCTCTTCCTTGTGCTATTTCCAGCTGGGATGGACAGCCCAGCACCATCCAGTTCTGCAGCAGCAGCAGATCAGGGTGTGATGGACACAGGAATAAGCTCAGGATGTGAAATCCCAGCAGCTGCTGGTGCCTGGAGAGAGAAATTTATATTTCCCTATCAATCAACTCATCCTGGGAGGTGCTTGAGTCCAAACCTGAGGGCAGTGTGGAAGAGACAAGGTTTAGATTAGATACAAGAAAGAATTGTTCCCCATGAGGGTCTGAGGCCCTGGCACAGGGTGCCCAGAGCAGCTGGGGCTGCCCCTGGATCCCTGGCAGTGCCCAAGGCCAGGCTGGACATTGGGGCTTGGAGCAGCCTGGGACAGTGGGAGGTGTCCCTGCCATGGCAGGGGTGGGAATGGGTGGGTTTTAATGTCCCTTCCACTCAAAGTGTTCTGGGATTCTGTGAAATCTTGGAGGATCCCACAGTCACTGTGAAATGAGAGGATGCACCAGGATCCACTCCACAAGCTCAGCTGCATGTGGACATTCTCTGGGGAGATTCCTGATGAATTAAGAACATTTCTGAGATTCTCTGAGCTCTTCTGAGATCCATCCCCTTCCTGGGGATGTGATGGACTGACAAAACTCTTGTGCAAACAGCTCCTTGATTTTCCCTCTGAATGAACAAACCTGCAGCACTGAAAATGAGGAAAACAGTTGTAGGGAGTTGGGTGGATTCATCTTCTTCCCCTATAGAAGGGTTTTGCTCCCTGTTGCCTGAGCAGTTCTGAGGATGCAGCTGCTGGCTTTGTTCTCTGCATTTCTCCCAAGAATTATCCCAAGTGATTTGCTCTTTATGTGGATTTGATGCTGCTCTTTCTTTCCAGCTCTCTCCTTCTCTGATGCTGTAAGATCCCTGCCACTTACAGGCTAAATCCCCGAGTGGAGAATCTAAAAAAAGCTAAATCCTGGAATCTGGAGTTTGTTTTTTCTACTATGAAATATTTAACTTGGCTTACAGAAGTGGTTCTCCCATCCTTCAGCCATCTGCTCCTCTTAAAATATGTTTCTTTGTTTTGAACTGGAACTAAAAAGGCAGAAGACCTTTTGAGGCTCTGTCTTTCTTTCAATTATTTTTTAATTTCATTATTTTCAGTGTGAAAAATAGGGGTGCTGTCATGTGACTCGAGTCCCAGGATCAGGAAGACCCCAAAATGGGACTTTTCCAGGTTTTCTGGGCAGTTGGGTCACCTGGCCCAGGGGTGAAGGTGATGAGGGCAGGCTGGGGAGCAGCACATCCCTGTCCTGTGGCTGGTGGAGGCAGCAGGGGGCTGATCTCGTTGTTGAAGCTCATTTTGGGGTCAGGGTGGTAACCTGGGGTGATCCCTGATTATCTCACAGGGCTGTTGGCTCCACCACACCCCTTGGTGCTGCCTGGCACAGATCAGGGAGCAAAGCACACGTTCCCTCTGGGCTTGGTGGTGCCTCTTGGGGATCTCTCCTGCTTTCTTAACCCTGCCTTGTTCCCCTGCAGGTAAACTTCAACGAGCCCCTGTCCATGCTGCAGCGGCTCACGGAGGACCTGGAGTACCACGAGCTGCTGGACAAGGCGGTGAAGTGCGAGAGCTCCACGGAGCAGATGTGCTTTGTGGCCGCCTTCTCCGTGTCCTCCTACTCCACCACTGTCCACCGCACTGCAAAGCCATTCAACCCCCTCCTGGGGGAGACCTACGAGCTGGACCGCCTGGAGGAGCTGGGATTCCGCTCCCTCTGCGAGCAGGTGAGGGCTGGGGCCCTGTGGGATCATCCTGATCATCCTGATCATCCTGATCATCCTGATCATCCTGATCATCCTGCTGCTGTGCTGCTGGGGGCACCCAGCACCTCCCTGAGCCTCCCATGGGCTCCTCTCCCAGCAGTGGGATGTGGCCCAGGCGGTGCAGTCCCCACCCCTGGGGGTGTCCAAGGAAGGACTGGATGTGGCACTCAGTGCTCTGGGCTGGGTGACAAGGGGGACACTGGGAACACGTTGGACTCGGTGGGTTTGACCCTTCATCCCCAGGTTTGGAGCAGCTGCTGCAGCAGTGCCAGGCTCTGCCACCAGCTCCTTGCAGGACACCCAGGGGTGGGCAGAGCCCTCCTTGGCAGTGAGTACCCAAACTTGTCAGACACCTGTGCAGCACTTGTTTGAGGCAGGATGGAGCCTCCTGTCAAATCCCATGCCATGCCACCTCGCATCTCTGGGCAGTGGCAGGGAACAGGCTGTGTGGGGTCTCCTGGAAGTGTGACCCAAGGAAGGTCCTGAAGCAGGTAATCCCCAAAATTCCTGGCTCTGCTGTGCCTCCACACCCCACAGCTCTGTGTGCCCGATGTCACCCAGCTCTGCACGTCCCCAGATCACCCATCCCAGCCTGGGAGCCATCCCAGTGCCCATGGCTGCAGCAGGTGGGCCCTGGTGCAGCCCTCCTGCCTGCCAGGGTCAGAGGTGGCCTCATCCCTCAGACACCCCAGCACTGGATACCTTAGACCACAGTATTCCCAATCCTGCCTGTCCAGTACTGCTGGACACCCAGACTGCATCATTCCCAAACTCTGTTATCCCTGTTCTCATTCTTTCACCCCCTCTTTTCACCACACTCCTTCCTCCAGCCCTGTTCCCTCCCAAATAAATAACCTGCCCAGAATTACTTTCTCTGCTTGGTCCCAGTTTTCCTGTTTGTACCCAGATTTGCTGTTCCTGACCAATTCCAGCTGCCTTTCCCACTGCTCTGAATTTTCCTTGGATGCTGCCTGTGCTGCTCAGCCCACTAACACGCCCAGCCAAGCAGTGATAATCCAGTGCCTGAAATCCAGTTATCCAAATAGGATTTCCTGCTGCTGGTGACTGGGATTTAATGGCGAGGCCTTGGCCCTGCCTGTGTGTGTAATCCAGAGCTCGGGGTGCTCAGCCTGTAATTACAGCAGGGAAATCATCCCAGAGCTCTGGGGATGTGTGGGTGCCTGTGCCAGGCTGTGCCACGAGCTGAGAGCCTGCCTGAGGACAGATCCCTCTGCCTGGGATCTTCCTGCTCCCTCCTTTGTTTTGGGCAGCTTTTCCAGGTCAGGGCTTGTGAGCACCATCCTCTAACAAGTCACTCTCGGGGTTTAGGATGCTGTGTCGGCTTTTCCAGCCTGGTGTGTGTGTGAGGGAAAAGGCAAAGTCTAACTGTGTGTTTTGGACACCTTGTGAGCCTGTGTCCTCGGGGATTTCCCAGCTGCTGTTCCTCTGGGATTACTGGGGTGCCAGCACATCCATGTTTCTCAGCCAGGATCCCAGGAAAGCAGGGCCATGTTCTGGGGTCAGGAAACAACAGCATCTCTCAGCAGTGGTTGCTCAAGTGAAGATTTCATGGATCATGCTTTGAAATGAGCCTTAGCAAATCCTGGCAGGATCCTGGTGTGTCTGCATCTGCTGCCAGGGCACTGCATGGAGACCCCCCTGATGGCCAGGAGGAGGCTGGGATATGCAGAGCCTGGAGTATCCTTAGTGCTGGGCTGGTGTGGAGCTGCTCCAGGCACTCAGCTGGGCTCTCATGGGCTGTGTGTCCTGTCCCCAGGTGAGCCACCACCCCCCAGCAGCCGCCCACCACGTGTACTCCAGGCGAGGGTGGACGTTGTGGCAGGAGATCACCATCGCCAGCAAGTTCAGGGGCAAATACCTCTCCATCATGCCACTGGGTAGGTGATGGATTCTGGAATTAACTGGGATTGATAGGCCTTGCTCATGCAAAACCCAGCAGTTACAGAAACTGCTTCCTTAGCCTTTAGGAATTCCCTGGGCTCACCTGGGGCTCAGTGAATTCCACCCCAAGCAATTAAGGAGCCCAGATTTGTGCTCCTGATCCAATGGACCAACAATAATGTCTGCCCTGGAAGTGGAAATGATGCCAGCTGCAAAGGCTCCTTTGCTTTGCCCAGAAATTGAATTTTCCTTCCATGATATTTGAAGTTAACGTGCTGCCTGTTTTAACCCTCTCTCTGCCAGTCAAGTGCAATAAGCTGCCTCCTTCCAGCATTTTATTTTCCTTTTGCCTGTCCCTGGGCTGGGCAGCATTCCCACAGTGGTGCCAGTGCCTTAATCAACCAGGCAGCACATTTCTGACCTGCTTTGGGCAGAGGGCCTGGCAGGAGTTGTACCCTCCCTTCCTGGAGCAGCCTGGGAGGGATGAATCCAGAGCCAGACCAGGCTGGGGGATGCAGGGAGAGGGATGGCTCTGAGGATGAGCACGGTGCTGGGGAGGTGGTGGGTTCTGGAGAACATCTGTCCCTGCTGAGCTCAGATCATTCCTCTCTCCACAGGCGCCATCCACCTGGAGTTCCACTCCAGCGGGAATCACTACGTCTGGAGGAAAGTCACCTCCACTGTGCACAACATCATCGTGGGCAAGCTCTGGATCGACCAGGTGGCTGAGGGGACAGTTCTGCCTGGCTCTGGGGGGCTGGAGGAGCATTGCCCTCCTGGGGCACGTGCTCCTGCCACGATGGGAAGCTGTGCTTCCCTGCAGGGATGGGAAAGGCCTCCTGAGGCTTCCCCAAGGCCTGCAGGTGTGGTGGGGGTGGCTGTGTGGGACAGCCCCTGGTACCTGCACTACAACTAATGCCTCCTCTGTCTCTCCCTGCTGGGATTCTTTCTGTCTTTTATCCAGTCTGGTGAAATAGAGATTGTTAACCATAAGTCCAAAGATAAATGCCAGCTGAAATTTACCCCCTACAGCTACTTCTCCAGGGATGTCCCCCGCAAGGTGAGTATCCAGCAGGGACTCTGCTCCTTCAAGGGTCAGACCTGGCTCTTCCAGGCTCCCAGTACCACTGGGATGAGTCCCAGCACAGGGCTGAGGGGCTGGTCAGGCACCTCTGACATGTGTCACCAGGGAGGGCTGGGTGGCACCTCCACGTGCCATGGCTTGGCTCTGATGTGCTGGAGCTGCAGCACTGGGGCCTGGGAGGGGCTTGGTGGGTTGGGCACCCACCTGGGATGTCCCAGGAGACACAGCACCACGTCCAGCTGGGCATCTGGAGGCTGTGGTGTCCAAATGGACATTCCCAAATGCCACCAGAGCCGTGTCCCCCTGGCAGGTGACGGGGGTGGTGAGCGACGCCGATGGCAAAGCCCACTACGTCATGTCTGGCACGTGGGATGAGAAGATGGAGTGCTCCAAGATTGTCCACAGCAGCCATGGCAGCACCAGCACCGAGGGCAAGCAGAAAACTGTCTACCAGACACTGTCCCCAAAGGTCCTGTGGAGGAAGTACCCGCTGCCGTGAGTCCCCTGGGGTGGGATGGAGCAGCAGGACAGGGATGGGGATTTCTCAGAGCCTTGTGGAATGGGAGGCTCCTGTGCCCAGGCCTGAGGATGTGTGGGGCTGAGTGGCTTTTTCTGAGGTGGGAGAATGGGTCCCTGCAAGGGGAGGGCGGCTTTGGGGACTCCTGTGGGTGGGTTTGGGGCACTTGTGGGGCTGGTTGGGGTTTTGGGGCAGTGGGCTCTGGCAGGGAGGGCTGTTGGCCGCTTTGCCTTGCTGGTCACCCTGTCCCTGGCCATGATGTCCCAGCAGTGACTTTGTCCCCCTGGGGACCAGTCCTCCCCTGGCCCTTGTGACCCTCAGGGCTGGGCTCAGACCAGTCTGGGAGCTCTGGGAGCAGCAGCAGCCAGTCCTGGCACTTGGGGCAGCTGTGGGATGGCGGGGTTCCTGGTGGAGGAGCCCCCCTGACCCCCGTCCTGCCCGGCCAGGGAAGGACTACGAGGGGTACATCCCGCTGTGGTTCGAGCGCAAGGTGGACGCCGTCACCGGGGAGCTGATCTGTGTCTACAAGGGCGGCTACTGGGAGGCCAAGGACAAGCAGGACTGGAGCGCTTGCCCCGACATCTTCTGAGCCCCCCAGAGCTCCAGGGCCAGCCCTGGGACAGCAGCACAGCCCGAGGGACAGCCAGGACACGCCGGCAGCGTCCCGTGGGGCCAACACAGTCAATACACACAGATCCAAACAGGGATTCCAAAACTATTTTTTTATGCACTAATAAATAGCATCCTTTTTTTTTTTTTAAATTTTTTTTTGTTTGTTTTGGGTTTTGTTGTTTTGTTTTTGTTTTTTTGTTTTGATTTTTTTTTTTTTTATAATGATGGCTTTTCCAGTGAGTGCTCAGGAGTGAGGACACGTGGAGCTGGGTTGGGTTTAGGATGTTCATTGCTGTCAGGAGTTGCTGCCTCTATCCTCCAGCGCCTCGGCTCCGGCGGCCGAGACGTCGACTTCCAAAGATGCCTGGGGTGTGGGAATGCTGTGCTTGTGTGAACTCTTCTCTTTGCCATTTTTTTCTTTTTTTTTGTTTTTTGGACCCCATTTCTGTGTGGACTTTATGGAATTATTTTTTTATAAAAACAAATCCTGCTCCTGGTTCAGGTTTCCTTCAAAGACGGACACGAACAACTCTGCTTGGAAAACTGTCCCCAGGAGCTTGATCCCAGAGGCTCTTGGTGGTTCCACAGTGCCCAGTCATCCCAGTAACACCCAGTAGGATATTTCAGCTGGTGACTTTGGGGTTTTTGATGTGGTTTTTGTTTTTTTCAAGAGCTTTGGAGGTGCTTCCCCACAGTCTGATGTGTTCAGGCAAAGCTTGGGCCTGTCTTTATCATGTGGGAGTGGTTTGAGTGAGGTTTGCTTTGGTTTTCCTGTGACCACATCTGAAGGGAGAAATGGCCTCAGCGAGGCTGGGAGTGCCAGGCTGGTGCAGTGAAGAGTTTTTATCCCAGAGATGCTTCTGGCTCCGTGTCCCTGCTCCATATCCCTGCACACGGGGGCTGGCTCTCCATGCTGGCTTTTCCATCGGTGTCTCCTGCTGAGCTGTGCCTGATGTTGGGTGGGAGAGGAGGGAAGAGATGCTGTGATCCTGCTGGGATGGAGCCTCGGTCCTGCATCTCCCACCCTGTTCAGCCAGACAGGCCTGGGCACAGGCTGAGGCTGGAGGGTCCCTGCATCCCAGCTCCTGCTCCTGGCTCCTGTTCCTCTCCTCCCTCGTCCTGGCCTCTCCCTGCAGCAGTTCCAGTTTGGCAGGGCAGGGAACCCCTTGTCCCCTCTCCCCTCCTGGCTGCCATCGCCCTGCCCGGCCCTGGATGCACCGGGAGAAGCGGAGCGAGCTCTGCTGGTGACAGGTGAGGATCAGGAGCACCGAGGGGAAGCAGGAGGTGGCAGCACCCCAAACACGGGATCTGCTGGGCCAGGGAGTAGCAGGAGCACCTGGAGATCTGCACTGGCCCTGCTGGATCCCATTTTTGCTGTCTCCTTCTCCCACCCTCCATCATATCACACTGACCCTGCCTCCGGGGCCGCCCCGGGCCGGGCCCGTCACACCCACGTGGAAGTTAATTAGCAATAACGAACCTTGAGGCAATGGTAACTGGAATATCCAGGCTGCACACGGGACACTTATGCAATCAGGTTCCTCATCCATCAGTCTCCTGATCAGCTTCCAGCACTTCCATCCCTGTGATCCCCACAATGTACAGTCCCCACGGCCCTGGACCGTGGTGCGGGGCAGCCCCCACTGCACCCTTTAATCTTATTTATTTGCTTCTAATTTATACATATATATATAAAATATATATATATAAAATTATTTTGCTTAAATTTCTATGGTACACAATAGATGAAAAATGATGAAGACAGAAGTGTCTGTCTGAGTTTTTACAGCACAAGTATGATTCCCCTTGGCTCATCCCCGAGCTCGGGTGGTGGTGGAATGATTCCCATTGCAGGGAAGCTCCAAAGCTGGATCCTGTAGCATGGAAAAGGTGTTCCAGACATTCCCATCTGGAAATGATGAGTCTGTGGTCTGAGGAGCGGCACTGGGGATTCCTGGGAGTGGGGTGGTCCAGGCTGCTTCCCAGTGTCCCGAGAGCTGCTGCTCCGGAATGTTCCCTCCTTCCTGGAGCTTTGCCCTGGCTCAGGAAAGCTGATCTTTAATGATCCAGTCTGGGATTGAGCCTGTGGAGAGCTGCCTGTGCCCCGGCCCCAGGTGTCCTACCTGGGAGAGGGAGGATGCTCCCACTGATCCCTGATGCCGCTGCCTTGGCTTGTGGCAGCCCCGAGGTGTCCCGGGGGATTTGTCCCAGGCGATCCGTGATGGAGCTCTTCAGAATGCCTTATTTTCCTTTTTGCTGTGTCAATGCAAGCGTCCCCCGGGAGCTTGGAGCAGGGGGAAGCTCCAGCACAGGCTGTTCCCAGGCTGGATTGGGGTGTTCCCGGGCAGAGCAGAGCAGGGAGTGGGATTTTGCTCCCGAAGTGCTGGTCCTGAGGGGTCCCCTGTGCTGTGCCCACCTCTGTGTCCATCTGGGAACGCCCATCACTGACCCTGCACAGCGGGGGGAGCACGAGGAGCACCCCAACCCAGAAATCCCCCGGATTTTAGGCTAATGGAAAAAATTGCTCCATCTTCCAGAAATCATCTTATCAGCAGCACTTAACCAGAGCACCATCTCCTGGTCCTTCTGTTCCTCCTCGAGGATTTTAATGTCATTCCACTGTAAATGCTGTTGAATGTATTTTCTTTTTGAACAATAATATATTGTGAGTGATCCCTCTTCTCCTACACGGAAATAAAACTTGGATTCGGGAGTTTTAAAAGCCGTGGTGCTCAGATGGTCTCTGGGTGTGAGAGGGGACATGGACACAGCTTGGGCATCCTCCATGGAGGATGGGGAGGGATCCTGGAAGGTGGCAGAGGAAGGAGAAAATCCAGGGGATGTTGCTCAAAGGAGGAGGTTGCCCAAAGTATAGGAAGTCCAGGGGAGTGGTGGTTCAGGGAAGGAGAAGGATCTGCGGGAGAAGCTGCTGAGGGGAAGAGATGGAACAGGGAGGGTGGTTTGAGGGGCAGGAGGGGCGGTGATCCAGGGGAAGTTGTCCAAGGCAGGAGGTGTCCAAGGGCAGGAGGTCCAGGGAAGCAGGAGCATGGAAAGAAATCATCTGGGAGCTTGAAGGAGGAGAACGAGGGCAGGGTTTGCCCCCGGAGGGAGATGGGCCAGGACAGATCATCGGGGTGGAGATGTCCCAGGGGAGTCTGGCCCAGGGGGAGGAACAGGGAATGAGGAGCAGCAAACGGGGCTCAGGGAAGGTTTCCAGACACGGAGGTTCCCTGTGGCTGGTGGGCAGGAGCTGGCCGGGGCAGGCTGAGGCCGGTCCCTGCGGGATGTTGCCGGGAGACAGGGACACACAGCCCTGCCCGTCCCGCTCCTGCCTCCTCTGTGCCGGCCCGGGTGAGTCGGGGCTGCGGTGGGGGGACCCGGGCACTGTGACCCCCCTGGGCACCGGGGGCTCGGGGCGCTGGGCACGGCGGTGGCCCCGGGACCGCAGCTCCGGGGGCAGCTCCGGTGCCGTGTCCTGGGTTTGAGGAGAAACATCCCGGGGCCATCTGCACCGGGGGCAGCCGGGCCGGGCCGGGCTGGGCTGTGTCGGACTCAGCACCTTCCCTGAGCCCTGGAC
>NC_031784.1:12685573-12691799 GCF_001522545.3 Parus major
GGACAGCCGGGGAGGGTCGGGCTCTGCTCCCAGGGAACAGGGACAGGAGCAGAGGGAACGGCCTCAAGTCATGCTGGGGAGCTTCAGATTGGATATTAGAGATACTTTCATCTTGGGAAGAGCTGACAACATCCCTGCCCCATCCTGGGTGCTGCCAGCCCTTGCTGGCTCTGCCCCCGCCACGCTGTGCCAACTCTGGGAGCATCAAGGTCAAAAATGACCCTGGTTTAAAATGGAAATAAGGATGATACTGTGGCTTTTTCTATGGGAAGCAGTTGAGGATCTTTCAGGAGAGGGTGGGATGTGTTCAGTGTTGGTGCTTTGGTGCTCCCCAAGTGCTCCTTGATAAGAACAGGAATTGCCAGCCCTTCCAAGGTGGTTCAGATCCAGCAGGATGGGATGGCTCCTTCCCACTGGGGTGGGCTGATGGCTCTGCTGTCCCCCACAGAGCTGGCAGGACGTCGTGCCAGGTACACCAGGGGTGACAGCCCTGTCCCAGGGGAAGAGGAGCGCTCCTGGGCTCAGCTCCTGGACTCCCAGCCCAGCCCGGGGCACTGGAGCAGCTCCAGCTCCATCTGCACGGAGGACTTTGCTGCCAGCTTTTGGGAGGGGATGGTGGAGCCGCTGCTGTGCCAGCAGGAGCCTGCTGGGGATGGCTCCACGGAAGGAGCTCACCCTGGGCAGGATGAGCCCTTGTTCCCCACAGGGAGAAGCCTGGACACGCGGGCACGGCTGGGCAGAGCCCCCTGGCAGGAGCCGTCTCCATCCCGGAGCAGGAGGGAGAGCCTGGAGTCCCTGGGAGCGAGGATCTCCCGCCTGAGCCAGAGCCATGTGGGGGTGGCCTGGGGGGTCCCCTGGCCATCCCCCCCTGCCCAGCCAGCCCTGGCCCGCAGGGACTCTCCCTGTGGGGACCTGCTGGCCACCGCCTGCCCTGGCCATTCCTGGAGAACTCCGGGGGTCTCTGCTGGCACGGGCAGGGCTGGGACAAGGACAGGCTCTCCTGGCAGCAGCTTTCCCAGGGCCAGCAGTGCCAGAGCCGGGGGACATCCCGTCCTGGGCATGAGGCCACAGGAGCCAGCGGCTCCCTGGGGACGTGGAGGGAATGTCACCCTCAGTTCGGATGGCACGGCCAGGGGAGGAGCAGGCAGCAGCGGGAGTGAGTCCGGGCTGGCCGTGGGACACTGGGAGGTGCAGGGCTGGGACAAGCACGGGAAGGGACATGGCAGGGCCAGGGACACAGTGGCAGGGACCAGCCCCAGTTGCCTGTGGGGTTTCTGTGGATTTGTGGCGTCCCCTCCCCCAAATGCCATTTTCTCTGCAGGTGCTGGCACAGCCCTGGGAGCCCCCGGGCATTGGGGGTCACCCGTGTCCCCAGGGCTGCGTGGGGACCAGAAAGGGGGGCTGCCCTGCAAGGTACGGCCCTGGGCTCTGGGGTTTGGGGTCTGCCACAGGCACAGCTGGGACAGGATGCACTGGTGGGGGCAGGGATGGGTGCAGGGATGCTCCTGGCCCTGCTGGAGAGCAGCGGGATGTGGCCAGGACACCAAGCTTGGCCCTGCTCCTTGTGTCCCACGGAAGGGACGAGGAAACGCAATAGAAAAGGGGCAAACGGGTTTGTGACCCCGTCCTGGGTGCCAGGGGGTGACGGGGCAGCCGGTGCCACCGCGCTGGTCCCTGCGGAGCCGCCAGGAGGGGACGCGAGAGCCGGGAGCCGGTGCCGAGCCCTGGAGCAAAGGGGACAGAGCCGGGTAAGGGAGCTCCAGGGCCGGGTCCTGCACCCTGAGGGCCGGGCCGGGGCTGGGGCCTGGCTGGGGACGTGGGTGACGCTGTCCCTGGCACAGGACTGGCCTGGCACTGCTGGGACACACCTGGGACACCAAGCACCGGTGCCACACAGACCTGCAGAGGATGGTGAGGTGACCTCGAGGTGCCCCAGCAGGGGTTGGCCTGGCACTGCTGCAGGTGGCAGGGACAGGCTGGGGGCTCTGTTTTGCTGCTCCTGGGTGCGATGGGAGGGCCAGAGCCGGCTCCTGGAAGAGGTAAAGATGTGGAAATGGGAAAAGAGGGGGTTTTTCCAGTCTTGGCAGGGGCAGAGAGCCTGTGTGGGTCAGGAGTGGCTGGACAAGGAGAAAACTTCACAAGAAGAGAAACTGGAGCTGCTGGAGGTCAGCGCACTCCCGGTTTTCCAGAGGGGCCAGGATCACACCGGCAGGGCCATGGGAAGGAGCACACACATCCCACCCCTGCCAGCAGCTCAGCCCCTTTTCCAGCCACGTGTATCCCCCGGGAAACATTCCGTGCTGCCCAAATTCCTGAAGAACCAAACTGGATTTATCCACCGGGAGGTTTTATTGAGGGACTGAGACTTTTAGGAGAAGGATTTGTGGGGAAAACCACCCTTGTGGCTGTAGGAAAACTGGGGTGACTGTCTGCAGGTCAGAAGGTCCCTGGAGAGCCCCAGCAGAGACAGGGAGAGCTGGAATTTTGGGAAGGGCAGAGAAGCAGGCAGGGGTGAGAATTCCTGGGCACTGACCCACCAAACCTCAGCTCTTTTCCAATGGGCGTCAAGGCGGGGGTGGTGCCGCCCTGGCCGGGAGGGACCTGGACACTGCCCGTGGGAAGAGCCCTGCAGGAGCCGGGGGTGGCCCTGGGCAGCCAGAGGGTGACTCTGCTCCTCCTGCAGAGGCTGCGGGAGCTGGAGCGGGGCAGCCGCTCCCTCCTGCAGCAGCGGCTGCGGGTCCTGCAGCGGCTCCACGGGCTGCTCCAGAGGGACAAGGCGGAGACCCTTCGGCAGCTCCGGGAGGCCCTGGAGCAGGTCAGGGAAGGGAGGAGGGAGCGCTGGGGATATGGGGCAGCTCCAGGACACAGCCAGCCCCAGAGCCGGGGGGCACAGCAGCCCAGATGTGCTGCTCCTCTGAGGCCACCCAGAGGTTTTGTCCTCTCCGGGAGAGGGCCTGGGGGGGACAGAGGTGTCGGGGGCACGGACTGGGCTGGGAGGGGGCTCGGGGGGCAGAGGAGGCGCCCTCCGGGTGTTTCTGTGCTTGTTCTGCTCCTGCCAAACCTCTGCTCGGCCCTGGGGGCTGCGGATGTTCCCTGAAGCTCTGACCTGGCTCCAGAGCTTTCCTAGCAGAGGCTGCGTGGGCTCGGGGGGCAGAGCTCTGATCCCTCTCTCCCTGCTCCTCCAGGATCGGGCCGGCAGGAGCGTCCTGCGGGAGCATCTCCCGAGCCGCCCGCGGGATGCGGCGGTGCCGGGGCGGGCTGGGGGCTCCCGGGCCCTGGGGACCCCCCCCCGCCCCAGCAGTGCCGTGGGACCCGGCCCCTCGCCGGCAGCGCTCGGGTGGGTCCCAGGAGCTGCCCAGGGGGACGGGGGGGTCCCACTCGTGCGAGCCTCCCTCCCTCCCTGTCCCCGCAGCTCATCCCTGCCCTCCCCCAGCCGCGCTCTCCGCGTCCTGCGGCGGCTCCGGCAGCAAATCCAGCGGCGCCTCGGGCAGTGGCAGAGGCTGCAGGGAGCCCTGGGAGCCGCAGGACACAGGCAGGAGGTGATTTGGGGGCTGGGAGGGAGGACACGGAGCCCATGACAGCATCAGCCCCGTTCCTCACCCTTGGGGCTTTCCCTTTGGGGCTCGGGGGTGCCAGCCCTGGTTCTGTCCCGAGCAGGACGAGGAGCAGAGGCAGCAGCCGGAGAAGGTCCCAGCTCCAGGAGCCCCGAGGGAGCCCCTGGTCCAGGTGAATTCCCAGCTCCTGCTCCTGCTCCGAGCCCGGGCCGGGTCTCAGCGGGGTTGGGGTCTCAGAGAGCCACGGGCACCCCCGGAGCAGCTCCGGAGGCTCCGTCAGCGCTGTCTGGTGAAAGGTCCAGCCCCAAGAGTCCAGGGCTGATGTCCAAGCCAAGAGAAACCAGGAATGTGTGGGCAGGATCCTCCTGGAGCTCCCAAACCTGGGCCGAGCTGACTTTTCCCTCTCTTGTGCAGGGACAGAGGGAACATCCCAATCCCTCCCTGTCCCTGAGCTCCCGGGGGCTCCTGCAGCAGCTCCAGCAGCACTTCCAGGAGCTGCAGCTGGAGAAGACACGGGACACGGGGAGCCCGACGGCCCTGGGGGACAATTGGGCACCAGAGAGGAGACCCGGGGCCAGCCCGGGGTGGGGACTCCCCCTCTGCCACCGGCCCAGCGCTGATCCAAGGAAAGGAGGAGGGGCAGAGCTCCACCATGGAGCACAATTCCCGGTGGGAACAGCCCTCAGGCAGGTCCCACCAGCACCACCCCACGGCACCAGTGATCCCAGGGTCACTGTTGGATCCTGAGGGAATCAGGTGGGATGGCCATGGAATCCCAGGGATCGGGCACAGGGCTCCCACATCCTCTTCCCAGCCTGCAGCTCCTCCCCCGGTCACTCCCCCATCTCTCACTCTGGGACAGAGCCGGGGGCAGCTTGCAGGTGACATTTTCTCTTCTGTTCCACCACGAGGACACCGGTTGGATATCTGGGAAAAATTCCAAGCTGAAAAGGAAATTAAACACTGGCCCAAGCTGCCCAGGGCAGTGGTGAAATCACCATCCCTGGAAGTGTCAAAAAACCAGGTCCATGTGGCACTTTGGGAAGGGCTTTAGTGGGATTTGCTCAAAGGTTGGACTTGATGATCTTGGAGGTCTTTTCCAGCCTTGATTCCGTGATTCTGAGTTTTCTCCCTGGACACTGAGGTCTCACTTATGGAATTACAACGGGCAGAACAAAGCTCCTGAAAATTCCTCAAAAAGCACCACGAGGTTGTGACAGATCCTGGAGCTGCCAGGCGCCCTTGGACAAGTGGGATCTGCCCATGGAGCCAGGCTGGGATCACTGACCCTGGGACAGAGAGGTTTCATGGAAAAAACCCAAGGGAATTGTTCTGTTTGGATGCTTTAATTTAATTTGGAAAAGGAGAAACCCATTCTTCCATCTCTGCACATCTTGGGAAATGCTGGTTTTAATTTGCAGGAGAACATCCAAGGAAAGTTTCTCCACGTGAAAAGGGAGAAATGGGAGTTTCTTGCAGGATTTCATTGCTGTGCCCAGGGGAGGGAATGGATGAGGATTGGAATATTTGTGTGCTTTCTTTCCAATGAAAATAAAAGTGAGTTTTGTTTGTTTCTCTGCAATGTGGGATCAGGGAAAATCTGGAATCCCTCAGGATGCTTGGTCAGTCCCTGGCTGAAGGTCAGAATTTATTATTTTCCTTTTAAGTTCCACAAGCAGGACAGTGCCACAAACCCATTTTTATACAGTTTTTAATTAAACCCCAAATGTTTGCAAGGCTCCGTGGGTGTCTCTGCCAACCTCAGGGCTCCTGGACATGTGGATGGCACCAAGGGACACAGAACTGAGCCTTCAGCAGGAGATTGCTGGAGAAATGGTCCCCAAATCCCTGAATGGTCACAGCCAGGACTTCATCCTGGGGGATTTTCCGCTTGTCCAAGTGCCAGGTGCTCCCTTGTGGTGTCGCAGAACCAGGGAGGGGATCCTGGGGGCACCTCTGGGGCACAGCCTGGGGGGTGCTGGGTCCCAGGTAGTGCAGGGACCCAGTTTTGGGGTGCAGGGACCCAAAGTTGGGTGCAGAGACCCAGTTTTGGGCTGTAGGATGCCAAGGTTGAGGTGCAGGGTCCCACATAGGGGTGGGTGCCAAATTTTAGGGTTCAGGGTCCCGGTGCTGGTGCCATGTGTGGGGTCCTGGATCCTTTGGATCCACTGCCACAAGAAACTGAAATTATTCCCCAGGGAAAACAAAAGAGTGAAAAGGACATGATTTAAAGGGGATCTTTTGGTTTGGTTCTGGAGCAGGATCCTTTCCAGTGGGAATTGAGCAGGGAATGCTCTTGGGATGGAGTTTTCCAACCCTGTGGTGCTGTTGGGATTTTGGAACCAATTGAACCCTTTCCTGGGAGGAACCTCTAAAGGAGCTGTGAGGCAGCAGATGGAGTCAGATGTTTTCAAATATCCATGAATTCACCTTTCCCCCCCCATTTCTGACCTTTTTTCCCACCCTGGGGTGCAGCTGGAATGTGCTCGGACACCGCAGCCACTGCCTCGCTCTGGAGGCATCCAGAGCATCCCAGGGATTGCTTGGGAAGCTGCTGATGTTGCTAAAGGGTCTGAAGTGCAGCACTTCCCAGTAAAACAGCTGGGAATTCCTCATCCTCTGCTCTGGAGCCAGGCTGGGAGAGCTGGGGGTGCTCACCTGGAGAGGAGAAG
>NC_031784.1:12692163-12693875 GCF_001522545.3 Parus major
CCTGGATGATGATGATGATGATGATGATGATGATGAACTCCAGCCGTGCCACAGGGAGTGGGGTGGGTTCAGGGATTAATTCTGACTATTCTGAGGCAATTTCAGCCTGGAAAAGACATTTTTATTCTCCTGGTTAATTATTCCCCACAGGAATGAGGGTGCAGCAGTGCTGAACTAAAGGTGCATTCTCTGTCTTCTTCCTGATTCCAGGAATTCCTGTAGGACGCTGCTCCAGCACAGCATTTATTCCCAATTTAAGACATTTTGTAACTAAACCCTCTGAAAGGCACAAGTGGCAATGAGTGTTTCACTCCTGAGGGAAACTCTGCTTGGAAGGGGATTTTGGTGGTCCCACAGCAAAAATTCCCACCCTGCCTGGAGAATTCCACTCTTTCCATCCTCGAGGAGCTCTGCTCCATCAGGTGTGTGTTTTCTTGAAATCCCATAATTTCCATGGAATGGCTGGGGTCACTGTTCAGTCCTCAACCATCAATGCCCATTAAGCAGGGACAATTAATTATCTTAATTTTGGTGTAATTAAATTTATTAAATGTGTTTTGTACTCACATTAAACAACCCCTGTTGCCATTTCTGGCTCTGGCAGCCAATTTTTGGGGCTTTTTTCATTCCCATTCCCTGTGGATGCTCCCAGCTGATTGTGCCCATGGTGAGAAATTCCCACCTTTGCTGGGAAAATTGGAGTAATGAGGGTGGAAAAGGAGGAAATTTGTCACTGGCTGATCCTGGAAGTGCTGCCCTGGATCCCTGGAAGTGCCCAAGGATGGGTTGGGCAGGGCTTGGAGCAGCCTGGGACTGTGGAATTGTCCCTGCCATGGCAGGGGTGGAATGGGATGGGATTTAATTCCTCCCCTCAGGAATGTTTCTTCATCCCTTGTGAAAAGAGAATGGGAGGGAAAAAAACACAAAGCAAATCCACCCACCCAAGCAGGACCAAAGAAAATATTTTTCCACTTGGGTGATGTGAGAAACTGGATGGAAAATCAAAGGGAAAAAGGAAATAAAAACAAAAGGAAACTACAGAAAAAGATGGAAAATTATGGGGAGGAAGGGAGAAAAACAAAAAGCAATTGCTTTTTTGTAACTGCTACCATTTTGTTGGGGAATAAATGATAAGAAAAGAGATAAAACTTTTGCTGCCCTGCTGGGATTAAGGATTTTGACAGCCAGGGAGCAGCAGAGCAGGGAAATTTCCCCACTTCCCAATCCCAGAGGGAATAGGGGAAAAATCCCATCACTTTTCCCCCAGGAAAAAGTAAAGCCAAAAAAAAAAAAAAGGTTAAATCTGGTGAAAAAAACTTTTCACACTTTACTGCAAAAAGGGAGAAAGTCTGAAGAAGATGAGGGAAAAAATGGGAGAATCAATTAGAAAAACTGTGGAAATAAGAAAAAAAATTCATTTCATGGAACTTTGAGAGCAAGATCTCCCTTCCACTGACACAAAACCGAGCAGAAGGAGTGATCCAAGGGCAAGGAATTTAATTCTACTCAAGGAGTGATTTTTTCCCCTCTAATATATTTATTCTTATTTCTTCTTTATTTTCTTTTCTCTCTATGCTCACCTGGAGAGGAGAAGCTCCAGGGACACCTCAGAGCCCCTTCCAGGGCCTAAAGGGGCTCCAGGAGAGCTGGAGAGGGACTGGGGACAAGGGATGGAGGGACAGGACACAGGGAATGGCTCCCAGTGCCAGAGG
>NC_031784.1:12693940-12699525 GCF_001522545.3 Parus major
TGCCCAAGGCCAGGCTGGACATTGGGGCTTGGAGCAGCCTGGGACAGTGGGAGGTGTCCCTGCCATGGCAGGGGTGGCACTGGGGTGAGCTCCAAGGTCTCTTCCCACCCAAACCATTCCTTGGTTCTGTGAAACCCTGGAGAGCTCCTGGTGCTTACAGGACAAAGATCAGCAAATTGCAACATCGCCAATTGTTTTCAAAATGTGGGATACTCAAAGCAGGCAGAGCTGTGGAGTTGCCATCAGGAATTGCAGCCTGAGCACCTTTGGGGGTGTTTGGGGGAATTTGGGGGTGTTTAGGGTGGGGTCCCACCATAAAGGGGGTCACACACCCTTTGTACACCCTTTGTGTGTGCTGATTTGTAGGAAAAGAAATGGTTTATTATCTTTTTTTTTTTTTTTTTTTAAATCCAATTCCCTGCAGGAGCTGCATCCAATGGGTGCTGGAATTACACAGAGCTCCTGTTTTAATTAGAACCCTGGAAAATCTGGCAATTAGGGAAGGAGTCAGAACAGCTCTGCAGTCACTGAACGCTGCACTGGAGCTGCAGCTGCAGCCTCAGAGCCCAGAGCAGGTCCCAGGCAGGCAGGAAATTCCCAGAACATCATCCTGAGGCTTTTTCCTTCCCGTGTCCACACACACAGGATCCATCCTGCCCTAAATTAGTGGGATAAAAGCAAGTTTAGGGCTGAAAGCAAGGTCGGGGTTAATGCATTTAATCCCTGCTCAGTTTGCAGATGGAGAGGGGTATCCTCTCCCTTGTGGGAGGCTCTGTGCTCATCCCAAGGGTTAAATGGAAGCTTTTCCCGTTGGATAATTCCCGCTGGGGCTGAATCCCGGGGCGGGGAGCAGGGATGCCCCGAGCAGCTCTGCAGGGATGCTCTGTCCCACTAGATGGCAACTTCGCTCCGCACAACGCGGGCTCCGCTCGGAAAACCGCAAATGTGACAAAAATCCATCAGCTCCCGCTTCCCTGGAGCCTTGGAGGGGTTTTCTCCTCCGAAAGCAGCGGGATACAGATGTGCGAGGCACAGCGGCACCGCTGGATGCAGCGGGGTGGCTCTGGGAGGACAGGGAGGGATGGAGCGGTCCCAGATGTGCCATCCCCCCCTTCCCAAACTGGGCATTTCTGGCAGCCTGGGCCGGGGGTCTCTGCCATGGAATGGCCCCTCCAGGGCTCAGATCCACAGGATCCTTCCCAGCTCCATGTCTGAGGTGCAGACCTTGGATGAAACACCCAAAAGCCAAATCCTAGGCCTGGGCTTGTCATAGAATTATGGAATATCCCGAGATGGAAAAAACCTCCAGGGATCATCCAGTCCCAGCCCTGTCCTGCCCAGAGCCCCCAACAACCCCACCCTGGGCATCCCTGGAGCTCTGGCAGCCTCGGGGCCGTGCCCATTCCCTGGCAGTGCCAGCACTTGATCTGTGACCCCCAAAGGAGGGATAAGGAACAATTTTCCCTTTTCCCTGGTGTTTCCATGTTTCCCTGGGCAGCTCTCTCCGTTCACCACTTCCATCAGAGCTGCTCTGCCCAGCTCTCAGGAGGGTTTGAGCAGAGCAGATCTATCCCAGAGCACATCCTCCAGCCCAGGGGGAGGATTCCCCACACAACGTGAGGAAAAATCTCCATAACCCAGGAGATTTCCATGTCCAGCCTCACTGGGAGTTTCAGAGCAGGGCACGTTCCCGTCCTTCGTGTTCATCCTTGTTGGCACCTCTTGGGCTGCTCCTGCTGGACAGAGGCTGCTTTACCCCAGCCCAATCCTGCCTGGAGACAAAGGCAGCAAGAGGGAATTGTACCTGACCCTTCACGATCCTCATTCCTCATGCAAGGTGTTTCCCTGAGGTTTCCTCTTCCAGAGGCACTGCTGGCTCCTGTGCACCTGGAAAAAGGGAAAAAGGGGCTGGAAAAGTGTCAAACACTGCAGGAATGAACCTGAGCCTCGGGGGGTGCTCACTGGAGCCCAGGGAGAATCCCGAGGCTGCTCCATCCCCAGAGCAGGGGGAAGCAGTAAAGGAGCAGTGACAGGACACAGTGACAGGAATGTTAACGCTGCCACAGCTCCCTCTCCCAGGCACGAAATGCTTCTAACAGCACGGCAAATCCAATTTTTGCTGGATACAAACTCCAGCAAACAGCCAGAGCCTCGGTGAAATGCTCAGTGAGGCTGGAACTGAGCTTGAGCTGTGGGAGATGGAGGGGCTGGGGGGGAATGTGAGCTTGGGGCAGGGGCAGGGAGATCTTTGGAGCACAACTGAGGCTCTTGAAGGAAGAGAAGAGGATGGAGGATATGGATCCATATGGATCTGCCTGGGGAGGAGTGAGGGATGTGGGGGAAGCTGAAGCTGGGTCTGCCTCATTCCTGGGGGTGGCCAAGGCCAGGGGTCATTGAGGCCACTGCTGCCTCCAGCCTTGCCTGGTGAGCTGCACATGGAATTATAGAAACATGGAATGGGTTGGGTGGGAAGGGACCTTAAAGCCCATCCAGTCCCACCCCTGCCATGGCAGGGACACCTCCCACTATCCCAGGCTGCTCCAAGCCCCAATGTCCAGCCTGGCCTTGGGCACTGCCAGGGATCCAGGGGCAGCCCCAGCTGCTCTGGGCACCCTGTGCCAGGGCCTGCCCACCCTGCCAGGGAACAATCCCTGCCCAAGATCCCATCCAAATCTCTCCTCTTTTAGTTTAAAACTTGATCATTCTCTGCCCATGTGAAATTTACTCCTTCATGAAGATTTGGCAGCTCTCCTGCAGGATCGGGGTCACCCCCGTGGTTATCCTGAGGAAAAGGAGGCAGCAGAGGAAGGAGGACTGGATCAACATGATTCCAAATCCTGGATGCTCCATGAGGATCATCCCCCACACCATTCACAGGACCCTGCACCCCTCCAGTGCCTGCTGGAAGCTCAGCCATTGCCTTCTGGGGGTGTTTTCTTTCCCAAACACACCTGAGCAGGAAGAAGATTATTCCAAGTATTTGGAATTATGCAAAGCACGGAATGAAGAGGATCAAACTTCAGCAGAGAACCTACTGCAGGTTTCTAGGAAAAAGGAGTTTCCAGGAATCCTCAGTCTGGAAACCTTGATGGAGGACGAGTCAGAAAATGTGGCTCCAAGTGCTGTCTCGGTGGATGAAGTTATAAAACAACCTGACAAAATAAACGGTAACACTCGGCTAGTGCCGGCTGCTTCTCATTCCAGAGCTCCAAAGGAATTCAAGGATGAAATAGCTGAGCTATTAACAGCATTAACTCTGCTGTGAAAGCTCTCACTTAACATTTCCTCACCATCAGAGGGGAAGAAAGCAGCGAGACCTTGATTGGAAAAAACGTTCCTGAGCAGCTCCGGAAAAGGCAGATTATTAAAAGTGATGTTCAAATGAGGTAGAACTGCACTAAGGAGAGGAATTAGGGAACATGGGAGACCAGCTCCTGGGAAATCCAACCAGGCTTTTGTCCTGGAGTTTCTGAGTGATGCAGCGAGGGAGATCAAGTGGCCCTGAGATCCAATGGGCACAATCTACGTGACTTTCCTAAAGATTTTTACCAAGTTCTCTAATAAAGGGCCTTAATAACTTTGACTGTCACAGGGGCATGGAGTGACCAGGACAAGGGGGATGGTTAAAGGTGAAGGAAGGTTTAGATTGAATATTGGGAATAAATTCCTCTCTTTGAGGGTTGTGAGGCCCCAGCTGGGGCTGCCCCTGGATCCCTGGCAGTGCCCAAGGCCAGGCTGGACAGGGTTTGGAGCAGCCTGGGACAGTGGGAGGTGTCCCTGCCATGGCAGGGATGGCACTGGATGGGCTTTTCCAACCCAAACCATTCTAGGATTCTGTGAAACCTTGAAGAATCCCAAAGTCCCCATGAAATGAGAAGGAAAGTTCTGCCAGAGCTGATCAGGGTGAAGACTGAGGAGCAGAGGAGAGGGAGTTCAGGCTCCACAGGGATGAGCTCCACAAGACTTGACCTCCATGATGTGTGACAGTCCCAGCTCCAGACTGAGCCCACGACTGGGACGTGAGCGAAGACGGAAGCAGAGCCCGACTCTCCCACCTCTGGACAGGAGACACAATAAATTCTGAGTGAGAAACAGAGCTGGGACAGCCTCAGCCAGCCATGAAGATGAGACACCAGGCCAGGCCTGCAATGAGAGCTCCTGGACCTGCATCCATGCGCTGGTTCTTCCGTGATCCCTGCACTCCTCTGGCTCCAGGATTATCCCAGCCTGTCCTGGCCTGGATCTCATTCCCTGCAGCAGCAACAAGCACCATGGGGAGTGCTCAGGGAAGCTCTGGAGAGCAGCACCAGCCTGGAGAGATGAGATTCCCTTGGCTCCAGCTGCCTGTGCCTTGGGGATTCCCTTTGGCCTGGCCTCAATAGCTCTGCATCCAGTAAAGTCTGGTTTTCCTCCCAGTGAATCCTCTGCCCTGTGTCTCTGGAAGATGGGATGAGACTCCCAATTTCCTGCTTGCAGCTGAACCTCTGTGTTGTACCAGGACTGTTCCTTTTCATTCCCTGCCTGTCCCCACCATTCAATTTTCCCATTTTTCTAACCCCTGCAAAGAGCTGTGCTGACATTTCCTCAGAAATGTCCCTCATAACTCCAGCCCTCCTTCCTGATTGGGGATTTTTCAGAGCCCATTATGGTCCATTTGGAGTCAGGGTTTCTTTTCCCTCTGTGCATCCATTTCCATTTCTCTCCACTGAATTCCAGCTGCTGTTCTGTCACCCTCTCACTCACTATTACGAGCTCCTTTGGAATTCTCTGCAGCAGCCTCTGCCTTTTCCACCTTCAGTAACTCAGCCCTGTAAATCTGGTTATGATTCCATCCTTTCCTTCACAGACCATGGAGAAGTGTCCTGCCTTCAGCAGAGATCCCTTCACAATCCACCTCCTTGCACTCCAGGAACCAAAAATTTATTCCTGTCCTTTGCTTTCTGCTTTTTTGGACATTTTTTAGAGTTTTTTGATGTTTTTTAGCCATTTTAGACATTTACTTATCAGGACCTTCTCTTATCACCTCAGAACATCTGCAGGTCTTTGGGGGAGACCACGTTCCTGCTCCAGCAGCAGATTCCTGAGCCTGATGAGGAGTTCAGCACCCCTTGGTGCATCTTTCCCCAAATCCTCTCCCACTTTTCCTATGGGCCCATGCAGGATTTCAGCACTTGCAGTTTTCCTTGGCAAGAAGCTCAGAAAATCCTGTTCCTGTTGATGAAGAAAGAGTTTTTTTTTTTTGTTGTTTAGACCTGGATTCCTGTTTGTTTCCCCTTTTCCTTCTGCAGGAAGAGAATCACAACCTGAGTCCTTGATGTCCTCTCATCATTTTGTTGACTTCTTCCATAGCTTTGTTACAGCAAATCCCTTTTCTCTTCTGGACAATCCCATCCTCCAGTTTTCCTCACACAAAACCACTCCAGACCTCTGAGCACCTCCTTGTGGCCCTGTTTTCCTGGCTCTGCTGTGTCATGGAATGGGATAGAAGGGATCCTAAAAACCATCTTTTTCCATGAGTCTGAGGTGAGGAGGTGACAACGGCACCAGAGGCCAAGGACATGCCCCAGACATGGATTTATGTGGCA
>NC_031784.1:12700115-12715267 GCF_001522545.3 Parus major
ATATCACCATTCCCTACAAGGTTTTCCAGGAGCCATCCCTGGTTGTGTTGCCATCCCTGCTGGCTGATTTGATGCTGTTCCCTGACAAAGTCTCTCCCTCCACCCTCTGGGACTTCTGTGCTCCTCTTGTCCCCGTGAGTCCCCAGCATTGCTCCTCTCCCAGCCCCGTGATTACCTCCTGTGCTTTACACACAGCTCACACTGCTCCGACTCCCTCTCCTTTCCTCATCATTTTACAGCTTCTGGGCTCCCATTTTTCTTCTCAAACCAATCTGCAGCACTGGCCACTGGCTTGCTTTGCTCCCTGCTTGTGAAAGGCACCGATTTCATTATTAATTTTGGCACTTTTTGAAGAAGGATGTGAAGCCCTAAATCACATCCCAGTCACAGGAGGAGAGTGATGCCCACGAGTTGTGTTCTGGCTCAGGTCATCTTTCAGGGGACACTCAAATGCTGCATTATTTGGTGCCTGATGTGGTTCCACAGCCTCTTTATAACATCTCAGAGGTCATTTGCTGCAGAAGATGGTCCCTCACAGGAGGCTGGAGGAGATTTGTGCCGGGCACTTGGCTCTGAGGAGGAGCAAGGAGATGCAATCGGGGATAAAGCTCTAATACCTGAAATCACAAGAGATAAAAAGGATGTCTGGGCTGTTTGAGCTGAGCTGCCACCCTTTACAAAGTGGATGCAACCTCTCTTTCCATCCTCAGGGTGTTTTTTTTTCCCCATTGAGCAGGTAATGGCTCCTTTGGAATCTTTGGAATGGAGGTTTCCTTACCAAGTGACCTGTGGAATATTTCACCGAGTGCTCCTCCCAGAGGCAGAGAATTGACTTTCAGATGTCTCAGCAGTTCCTCCAGGAGAGCAGCTCTCCAGCACTCTTTGTTTTTGAGATAACAAGGGAAGGCACCTTGCCCATGGAGACAGAGTTTGGCTGACAATATCCTGACAATCTTGTTCCCTCAGGACCAGGATTGCTCCCTGCTGACCCTCTTTGTGTCACCCCTCAGGGACAGGAGCACAGCAGGAAGGGAGGGGACCCTTCAGACCATTTATGTATCAAACTCCTTGTCCATCGTGAAGGAATATTTGAAATAACTCATGGAACAGAACGTGGCCACTGTTCAAAGCACTCCTGCAAGAGATAAATTGTTGATATCCACAAAATCCATGCAGGGAACAGAGACCCAAAGGCTCCCAAAGGCCCAGAACCCAGGGCTTGCATTTATTGAAGTTATTTTTCCTATGGATGCAGCCTCCTGCTTTTCAAAGTCAAGGGTGCTCCCCAATGCAGCCCTGTGGCTCTGAGCTGCCTGCAGGAGTGTTTGATTTCTGGAGCCACGTGTGAAATGCTGACAGGGAACCCCTTTAGCCGACCTTTCCTGGGATCTGATCAAAAACTTGTGTTTGAACCTGTGCACTCGCCCATCCCCTCAGTAATGACTGCAGCAGGCAGGGCCTCCGTGCTGTCTTTGGGCTGAGGTTTTTCTCCTTGCAACTCGAGCTCTTGAGGTGTCTGAACTGCTCAAAGCTGCAGTTTGTTCTTGTCTTTGCCCCTCACAAAATCTCACACAAGGAGAGCTGGGGTTTGACCACAGCACATCTGCAGCAGTTCGTGCTCAAGCTCACCCCACCCACTCAGGGCTGGGATTTTGTGGGAATATTCAGAGGAAACTCCTCTGTCTCTGGCCAGTGAGAGCTGTCCTGGCTCCCCTGGGCCTTTCCCTTGGACAAGGTCCTGTGTGGGAGCCACAAAGTCATGGAAAATCTTCTCCCAGCGTTGGAGCTCTTGCTGAGCTCTTCACAGGGCTGTTCTCATCAGGGAGCGGGGTGCTGAGGGTCCCTCACCTCACACCAGGGGAGTGAAGACAGCGCTGTTCCTCATGGAATCATGGAATCTCCGAGCTGTTTGGGTTGGAAAAGCCCTCTGAGATCATCAATCCAACCATAAACCAAGCACCACAACGCTCCCCACTGGCCCATGTCCCCAAGTGCCACATCCATGTGTCATTTAAAACCCTCCAGGGATTTTAAATCCCTCCAGCACTGCCCTGGGAACATTATTCCAGTGCTTGATCACTTCCAGTGAAGGAATTTTCCCAAAACCCAACCTGAGGCTCCCCTGGCCCAGCCTGAGGCCGTTCCCTCTGCTCCTGTCCCTGTTCCCTGGGAGCAGAGCCCGACCCTCCCCGGCTGTCCCCTCCTGGCAGGGAGTTGTGCAGAGCCAGAAGGGCCCCCTGAGCCTCCTTTTCTCCAGGCTGAGCCCCTTTCCCAGCTCCCTCAGCCGCTCCTGGGGCTCCAGCCCCTTCCCCAGCTCCGTTCCCTGCCCTGGACACGCTGCAGCCCCTCCAGGTCTCTCTTGTCAGGAGGGTCCCAGAGCTGCCCCAGCACTGGAGGTGCCCCAGCAGGGCCAGCCCAGGGGACGGGCCCTGCCCTGCTCCTGCTGCCCCCCAGGGCTGGAGCTGTCCCTCTGCAGAGCACAGAGCCACCACAGGCAATGGTAGGGACCAACATCACTTTGCCAGTTAAATTAGGGAGACACCTCCAAGGTTTTTAAAGGGTCTGTAGAGTCCCTTCTGTTTTTAACAACGTAAATCCTTGTACTGGCAACTTAATTCCAACTAATGGGGCAGAGATGCTGTCAAATCATGTGGAACTTGCCCTTTTTTGGAAAAAATGATCACTTTGAAAAGTGCAAAACTTGGAAATTATATGGAAAACCAATTTGTATTCAAACACAAACACACAAAACACAGCCAGGAACATCTCGGGGTTTCTCCCTGTACCTGCCCTGTGAGGCTCAGCTCTGGGGGATGCTCTGAACGTGCCCCCTGCCCTGCCAAGGCTGGCAGTGCCCTGCCAGTGCTCCTGTACCTCTGGGAGATCCACTGGATCCCCTGGGGCTCTTATCCCACCTTATCCAGGAGCCAGGGCCTGGCTGGGCCCTTCTGCAGCTGCATCTTGTTCTGAGCAAACCCCTCCTGTCCTGCAGCTCTTCTGGACTCCCTGCAGGTGTGCAGTGGCTCTGGCCAGTTATCCCAGTGAATTCCAGCCCCTGGCTGCCACTTGGGCTGGAGCCAGCAGCTGAGGCTTTCCTGCTGCTCAGCCCCATCACTGGAGGAGGCAGCTGAGCCTCTTTAGGGGGGTCTGGTTTTGGAAGGTGGCCTCAATGAGGAGCTCAGGATGGTTCCTGGCACTGATTTGGGCTCGGATGATCCCAGCTCTGGGTGTTTGCACCTTGTTTTTTGGGATGGCACCTGTGCCCTGGCCACCTCTGGACTTCCCAGCAAGATCCTGCTTCTCCCTGCTCTCTCCTCCCTTCCCAGGTCTATGGAATCCCAGCAGCATCCTGAGCTGGATCATCCCAGACCGGATCATCCTGGCACGGCTTTGGGATGCAGCAGCGTTCAGCGAGGCAGGGCCAGAATTTTGGAATCATTCAGGTGCTCAAGTTACCTAAACCTTTCCCTGCCTCTGTCCCTGTGCTCCCTCCCTCCCACTGCCTGTCCAGTGCTGGGGATGTGCTTCCAGAGGCAATTCCTTGGAATGAAAAATGAAAAATGGGGAGTGTCACCAGCCTGAGTGTGCCCCACCGCTCTGTCACCTTGTGGGCAGCTGTTTCTGCCTCCCTGGCACAGGGAGCTGTGGGGGACAGCCCTGCTTTCCCCCTGCTTTTGCTGCCAAGGGTTAATTCCCCCTTCAGTGCCAGACCCAGGAGAAGTTTCCAGGAGCAGCACCCACGCCATATGCCCAGGATTTAGCTTTATAATCATCCTGGCTTTAGCAGTAAAGCTGGAAAGAGAAGCATTTTTGTGTTTATTAGACATAAGAAGATCTCGGTGGTTAAGAATCCACGGGGCTGAAAATGGGAAAAGAAGAAGGGGGAAAAAAAAAAGCAACAAACTCTTTGATAAGCCTGAAAGATTTAAGAGCTAGAATCTGCATCTGTGCTGCCCAAAATATCTTGGATAAAGCTGCTGGGATGGGGGGAGCCACGTGAGTTGTGCCACCCCGCTGGTCCTGCCCAGGAGCACCAATCCCTTCATCCTGCCAGCATCACTTTCAAGTGGAATCTAAGCCTAGGCTGTTTGTTGTCATCAGTGTTTTCCCTAAATGAATCCTGATTTTCCTCAGGGAGAATCCCCAGCAGGTATTGAGAGCATGCAGAATCTCCTCCTTGTCGGGGAAATGAATTTTGGGGTTGAGTTTTATTATTCCCAAACCCACACATCCATGGGAAACAGCACAGAGTGGGTGTCCCCTTCCCCATCCCACCCCAAAGCCAGGAACCACAGAACCATGGAATGGTTTGGGTTGGAATTGATCTTAAAACCCTCCCAATCCCACCCCAGCCATGGCAGGGACACCTCCCACTGTCCCAGGCTGCTCCAAGCCCCAATGTCCAGCCTGGCCTTGGGCACTGCCAGGGATCCAGGGACAGCCCCAGCTGCTCTGGGACATCCAGGGATGTTCCTGCTCCATCAGCCTGAAGTGCTGTTTGCTGCTCCCCACTGCTGGAGAATCCAGGGATCCCAGAGTGTGTTTATCCAAGTGGGTGTCACTGAAACCAAGGGGCTACAACTGGGAATGAACTCATCAGACACTGATGGCATTTTCATGGCTGTGCTTGAAGAATTGTCCTTCCTGTCCCCAGAATCCTCCTGCTTGCTTCAGCACATCCCTGGCTGCTGGCACAGGGTCCCCTGGCAGCTTCTGCAAGCAAATTAAAAAAAAAAAAGATTGGAAAACCCCCACATTCCATTGTAGGCTTTGTATTAAAGTCTTCTAATGTGACCTGGCCCCAGCAATGGCCTCATTTTTCTTTTCCACACTCTCCCCTCTGCTCCTCTGCCAGGAGATTTGTTTTTTAGAGGTTCATCCAGGCTCAGATGTGGCCTCAGGCCAAGACTGGTGCAAGTTGTAGGTGCTGTGGCTTCTTTAATAAATCAGATTGGGCTAAAGTTCAAGGGTAAGGGCTCAGTGCTTCCTCATCAGCTCCCTCTGGAATTGGCCATCCCCAAATCAAAAATGGGTGGAGTTAAAGAGAAATAATCCTAATAAAATAAATAAACCTTTGGGTTTCTTCTTTGGGTTGTGGTGAAGGAGAAACAAAGGGGTGGAAAGCCCTTTAGCCTCGTGTCCATTCCCTTCAGGGTTTCACACTTCCAAAGCTGCTTTTTCACACATGGGATTATTTTAGGCCAGTTCCTCCCAGTTTTTTGCTGTCCTGTCACTGTCACCACGCTCTGGGACATGGACCATGGGTGGTGAAAGCACCAGAGAAGTGGGAATTATTTTTCCAGGTGATGAGGTTTGACGTCACAAATTGTAACCCTTCTTAAAAATATGGATAAGCATTGACAGCCCTCAGACAATGTGCTTATGGAAAGTCACACATTTATCCTTTGGAAACCCCTCTGGAGCACATTCCCAGGGTTTCCAGGAGAACCTGGATGTGCCACAGCTCCCTGGAGCCACCTTTGGTTCCCCCAGCAAAAATTCACGGAGGGGATCACGCTGGGAATGGGGCAGGGAGCTGGTGGACACAGCCCTGGATGTGCTGGGTGTATTTCAGCAATATTGAGTTAAAATGAACCTTTAATGCATATTCTATGCCAATATCCAATTAAATTTGGGACAAGGATCTTCCTGTTAAATTTTTCAGCCTTCTCCCTTCAGTTAAGGAAGGTTTAAAATGTTTGTTAATTGTAGCTTCCTTTCTTCTCACTGTCCTCAACAAAGTCATGGGTTTGGGGTTAGACTTTTCCTATCTTTTATATTTAAATGGATAAATCTTTTTCCCATGGATCCACCCAAGCTGTGTTTTCCCCAGTGAGCCAAGTTCCACTCCATCATCCTGTTTTTCCATCCCTGGGAAGGCAGAGGGGCTTTGCTTGAGGGGAATCCATGACTTTTGGGACTTTGGGATTTGGAAAATATCCTCTGTGGATGCTTTTCCTGCAGTCCCATCCCTATCCATGCCCGTGTTCTTCCCTGCTGCACAGCCCAGCTGCAGCTGGGAGATGCCAAAGTGCAAACAAAGGATCCTGGTGTGGGAAAAAATGCTTGGGAAACACCCCAGACCTGCCTGGGACTGCAGGAGCTCCTTCCTTCCAGCCCAAATCCCACAGTGCCCATACTGAAGGAGGCTGATGTCAGGGTGGCATTCAGTAAAGTTTGTTTGGACACAGGCTGGGCATCTGTGTTTTGTTCCAGAACAAAACTCCTGAACTAAAAAATTAATTCTTCCCATATCACATTTATTATTCCCTCCTTTATTTTTACATAAATTCCATATTATGGTCAAGCTTGGATTCTCCACACTGGCTGCATTGTCTCGCTCTCCATTGATCACTTGGCTGTACAGGGTAAATTTTAAGTGGCATTACATCAAAATATTCCTTGGAGTTTCACTGGGGGTGGCTACTGTCCCATTTTTGGGTCCCTCATTCTCGCTGGGAAGAAGTGACAGAAATGATTTCCATAGTGAGGTTGGGTAAACCTTTCCCAAACTGAGCCTCTCTCTCTTTTCTGCTTGATTTGATCTACAGTCCTTGGACATCTCTGATTCCCCTCCCTGGAGCAGTTTGCTGGGGATGGAACATCCCCAAAAGGTCATAAAGTGGTGCCAAGTTACCACAAGTTCCTGGGAGGCTGCTGGGAAAGTCTTAATCCTCCTCAATGATCCTGAGCCAGGCACACCTTAAATCATCCCATGGATTTTGCAGGTGACACAAACTGCTGCTCAGGGACCAGGAGGTTTTTACAGAAATTGGAATTATGTGACAAAAGGGGCCACGGTGAACATGGATTTTAATCTTGGTAAATTCAGGTACAGCCTTTACAATTTTTAGGGGATGAAGTTTCTCTTTGTGCCTGTGGAGAAAAAGCCTGGGAGGGGTCTGAGGGTGCTGAGGCCCAAGAAATGTGCAGTGCAGGGACTGCAGAGCTGGCCTGGTGCATAAAAATACAGGTGCAGGTGGTGATCAGCAGTGAGAGGGAAAAGGATGGGGAAAGGGACAGGGAAAATAGTGATGGTCTTGTACAGAGAATGTTACACCTATATTCCTTTATTGCTGGCAGCAGATCAGTGCCCTCTGTCCATAAATAGAAATAAATGGCTGAAAAGATCATGAAATCACAGAATTCCAGAGTGGTTTGGTTTGGAAGGGACCTTAAGGCTCATCCCATTCCCCCCCTGCCATGGGCAGTGACACCTTCCCCTGTGCCAGGCTGCTCTGAGCCCTGTCCAGCCTGGCCTTGGGCACTGCCAGGGTATTTCCAGTCCCACAGGGCTGGGGAGGGGAGGGACAGGCAGGGTTTGAGGCTGGAGGAGAGGAGACCTCACCAGGAAACCACTCCTGCAACCTTGGCCCCAGAAGTTGATTCCCAGAGCAGCTGGGGCTGCCCCTGGATCCCTGGCAGTGCCCAAGGCCAGGCTGGACATTGGGGCTGGAGCAGCCTGGGACAGTGGGAGGTGTCCCTGCCATGGCTGGGGTGGCACTGGATGAGCGTTAAGGTCCCTTTCAGTCCAAACCATTCCATGATTATGGGTGACTGAAACAGGGGAAAATGAAAATCCTGGATAAAACAGGGCATTTTCTACCCCATTCTGGCCAGGGAGAGTGGGTGTAGAGCTCCAGGTAAAGCCAGTGACCACCAGGGTGCCTGGCCAGCCGTGGGGTCACTCAGAGCCGGGGCTCAGCTGCTGTTGGCAGGATTGGTGATCCCTGGGATGCTGCAGCACCTCTGCATCCCACAGGGAACATCCAGCAGAGCCACCTCCACCCCCAGAGCCCTCCACGGCCAGAGCTGCCTGCTCTTGATCTCTAAAGCCTCAGACATCTCCTGGCTGCTGCTTTCTCCTCCTCCTGACACATCCCTGGGCCTGTCCCTCCCATCCCTCCCATCCCTTCCCCCAGAGCTGCTCTGTATTCCATTCCCACAGATCCCAATCTACGCACGGCAGCAGGAGGGGGGGGTTGTGTGTGGAAAAATAGTTTCAAATTTACACATCAAAAGGAAGCCACGTCTGCCATCAGGAAAATTAATAAGAATTAAGACCCTTTCAAGAGCTGTGCAGCCCAGTTTTTGAAATGGAACCTATTAAAAATATTCTGGAGCTGGGAATGCTCTTGTGGGCTTGGTCCAGGCTGAATAGGCCTTTCATTGATGAAAGGAGCTCTTCCCCAGCTCAGACAACCAGGAAAACATCCAAGCACACGTTTTTTAGGGAAGAATAGACATAAATTTCTGCCTGGGAGCATGCTTCCAGGGAGCTGCAGAGAGTCATCTGCTAAGGGAATAACGAGGAGACAATTGCAGGTGACAAATTAAGAAAACAATTTGTTTATAGGGTGAAAGAATAGGAAGATAATCCTTTGTGATAGGGCTTGGGGTAGGGAAAAAAGGGAATATCTGTCTGTGAGAGCAGAGACTTGGCTTGAAGCAAGAACAGTCTGGAAAATGCTCCACTCTCGTTTACGACTACTACTACTACTACTACTACTACTACTACTATTATTATTATTATTATTATTATTATTATTATTATTATTATTATTATTATTATCTACTACTGCTACTACTACTAATCCATTAGAGAAACTGAGCTGGTTGCTGAAGCTGCATTCCAAGATCTCTGATTTTTTCTGGGAGGGGCAGGAATGTATGGAAGAAGTGGGATGGACGTGGAAAGAACTTGGGGAAGAGAGAAGACACAGAATCCTGGAGCAGCACTGATGTTTCTGGGCTCTTGTTCTTCCCTCAGCTGGGCTCAGCTCAGTGCTGCACATCCTGAATTTGGGACTTGGATCCATGGGTATGGCATTCCAGTGTCTGTTTTAGAGGTGTCTCTGGCTGAGCAAACCCTGCTGGGGCTCCTCCTGGGACGGCACCTGGGGGAGTTTGACTCACCTGAGCTGGGGAAGGATGTGCTGGGCTGGGCACCACTGCCATCTCCATATGGAGCCAGGTGCTGGGCATGGATTTACCCACCCTGGAGACACCTTCAGGCACCTGCAGAGAGGCTGCTGCTGGGCTGGGGCTCCTGTGGGGCACTTGGCTGCACCAAAGGCACCAGCACAGCTCCAGACCTCAGAATCTGGGGTGTGGATCTCAGCAGCTTTCCCATTTTCCTTTCCCATTTCCCTTTCCCATTTTCCTTTCCCCTTTCCCTTTCCCATTTTCCTTTCCTGTGTTCTTCCCTCCAGTTCCTCTCACTGCCCTCAGACCTTTCTCTGATTTGGATTTTTCCCCTTGTGTGCTTTTTTCCCTTCGTGCTCTCCTCCCTTCCCTCACATCTCCAGAGCATGTTCCTGGTCCAGGCAGAGGGGACACTTCCCACAGGGTGCTCAGGTGGCCTCATCCTGATCCTGATCCTGGCTCTGTGTGGCTCCACTCCCACGGGGGGTTCGGGGTGTCCCAGTTGGCACCAGCATCTCCTTTCTCAGCACTGCAGAGCTGGCACTGGAGCTTTGTCCTAGGGGAGGACTGAGTTAATCAGGGAAGGCACAGAGAAGGGATTTCCCCCTTTCCCTTTGGAGTCCCTTTGTGCTCCAAAGCTGGGTCCTCTCAGGAGCGTTTGCTGAGTCCTGGTCCCCTCCTTCCCTGCCAGGACCTGCCTGCCTGTGTCACCTGCAGCCCTCCAGCTCCCTGCTGCTCCCCAGATTGTTCCAACAAATCTCCAGAGGGGATGAGCAGGCCCAGGGCCACCACGGGTGCTGCAGGTTGGTTTGTGTGGTGCCAGCTCGGTGTCACCGCTGTGCCTTTGCTGCCCCTCGCTCCCCAATCCACCACCCCAGGCTCAGCAGAGCTGCCATGACCTGTGACAAGGGACCTTTGCAGCCACTGCAGCAGCTCCCAAAGCTCTGCCAGCTCCTGTCACAGCTCTCCAGAGCTACCACAGCTGTTTTGTACCTCTGGAGGCCACAGGCCTGCTTTGGGAATGATGTTTTGGGAGCAGCCCAACTGGGAGCGTGGCTGTGATCCCATTCCTCTGCAGCCAGGGAACAATTCCTGCCTGCAGAGGCTGCTCACTGTGCTGGGATCCCAGCACACCCCTGTCCCACACTGTGCCCCCCACATTCCCCCAGGGATTTGTCAAATCACAGAATTCCAGATTGGTTTGGGTGGGAAGGGACATCAAAGCCCACCCAGTGCCACCCCTGCCATGGCAGGGACACCTCCCACTGTCCCAGGCTGCTCCAGCCCCAATGTCCAGCCTGGCCTTGGGCACTGCCAGGGATCCAGGGGCAGCCCCAGCTGCTCTGGGCACCCTGTGCCAGGGCCTGCCCACCCTGCCAGGGAACAATATGTTCCCAATATTTATTCCAAATTATTTCTCTTTGAATTTTAAGTCATTACTCCTTGGCCTGTCGCTGTCGGCCCCTCTATGAGCCCCCTCCAAGTGCTGAAAGGCCACAACAAGGCCTCCCCTGAGCCTTCTCCAGGCTCTCTCAGCTCTCTCAGTCTTTGCAGAAGAGCTGCTCCAGTCCTCTCATCATTTTTCATCCCTCCTCTCACAGAATCCTGGAATATCCTGGGCTGGAAGGGACCCACAGGATCATCCAGTCCCAGCCCTGCCCTGCCCAGACCCCCCAACATCCCACCCTGGGCACCCCTGGAGCTCTGGCAGCCTCGGGGCCGTGCCCATTCCCTGGGGAGCCTGGGCAGTGCCAGCACCTCTGGGGGAAGAACCTTGCCCTGCTCTGCAGCCTGAGCCTGCCCTGGCCCAGCTCCAGCCCTTCCCTGGCTGCTGGCCCTGTCCCAGGGCTGAGATCAGAGCTGGAAACTGCTGTGAGATCTCCTGTCAGGCTCCTGTGATCCCTCTGGGCCTTATCCAGAGCTTCCCCCATTGCTGGGATGTGCTCCAGTAGCGGCTCCCTCTCCCTGAGGGCTGTGCTGTGTCACAGGATGGCTGCTGAACGATGCTGCTCTCCTGGGGACGAAAAAGGAATATTTTTTCCTGGCTATTTGTTATTATGCAGTGGAGGAAGGTCCAAGAACAGAGTAACAGGGACACAGCTCTGGAAAAAAGCCAGCCCCAAATAGGAAAGGATGTGGAATAGGAGAGGACAGAACAGAACAGGATCCATTTGTTCCTCCCCTGAAGTGCAGCTGTTACCAGGGAAGGGAAAAGGGGCTGGAATGGCAAAGGAACCTCCTGGTCCCTCACCCCCTGCAGCACAGGGGGACAATCCCCACCTGGTCACTCTGGCCCCTCTGAGGACACAGAACTGTCACATTTCTCCCTCAGAGCATCACTCTGGGGTTGGATAGAATTGCTGCCTCATTTTAAAGTGGCAGCAGAGCTGGAGCTGGGATGGGCTGTGGCAGCAGTGCTCCCATTCCCTGTGGAAGTGCCCATGGATCAGGAAGAACGGGGAGTTTTAATGAAGTGTCCACACAGAGCTGCTGTCCCAGGCAGAAAACGCTTCCCAGGAGCTACAGAAGACACATCATCTCTCAGTGACACTCTGGGACAATGCAGGGTAAAATTCAATTAAATGCAAAATCCAAAAGGAGCCTGACAGAGTTTCAGGTGCTTTTCAATTCGTCACTTTTCAATATTTCTGGAAATTCCCCAGGAACAAATATCCAGAGGCCATTGAAGAAGCTGCCGTGAAGAATGAGCCAGAGGAGCTTTCCTGGGGGACCCACACTCGCCTTGTGATGGAAAACTCTCTCCATGAGCCGGAAATTTGGGAGCAGACAAATGTTTTGTTGTGTCATTACACCTGTCTGGATCTTCCCTGTGCATTTTGATTTACCTGGAGCTGGATTGGACTCACATCTTTCCTGGGGGTTTATTTTGAGTTTGCTGCCACCCCCATCTCCCGCAATTTCGGGATTCTGAGCCTTCTGCACCCAGGGAAAGCCTTCACACCTTGGGGTGACCATTCCAACTATTTACATGCTAATGAAACCATTTGCATTTTCCTTTGTGTTTGGAACACCAAATCGTGGGAAAATTCTTCTTTCCATCCAGGTAAAGCCCTAAATGCATCCCAAGGAGAATTAATCCTACATTTTACATTTCAGTGTGTGTCAGGGAAGGGCTGCTTGTTCCATGGGATATCCCACAATCTATTCCAGCACCAATAAACTCCATGCTGCCAATCCCAATCCTGATCACAGCTCCTGAACCTCTGTATTGGCTGCAGTATTGACCACCTCCAGCAGTAATTGCTTCAATTTACTGAAGAAACATTTACAGGAAACAAGGGCAAGTTGTTAAAATGTTGTAAATCTGCAACTCCGTGGAGAGGAAGTGATGGACAAGGGCAGATCCAACCCCCAATTCCACACTTTTCAATGTGGAAGTTTGGTATCAAAGCAGCACAAGAATTGTGGAGCTGGGAAAAAGCAGCTGAATAAGTTTGCCAAGGAGTAGAGGACAGGGATTCTGTCAAAATTCAGCCCCAGAAAGATTGGGAGGCTGATCCTGAAAAAAGTCTCCATTAAAAACATTTCCTGACTTTTTTAGGATCATCTCTTCCTTAGTTCTGCTGCTCCAGGGGGCTGTTGGTCTCTTCTGTACCATCCTGAGGCTCACTTCTATTCTAAAAATAACCCAGGCAAACAAAGAGCTCTCAGAAGACAAATATTTACATTTAATTCAATCTGCAAGCTCCTCCATCCTCTCCCTGGGCACATTAATTTGTGGGAGAGCTCCATGCAGTCTGTGGGCTCACATCCATTGGAACAACTTCCTGATTTCCACAGCTTTGAGCCTAGGAATCTCAGCAGAATGGAGATTTCATCACTCCTGGGGAAGGAGCATCCCCCCCTTCATCCCTCCCTTCATCCCTCCTGACCTGCTCAGACTTGATCAGGGAAAGGAATCCACTAGCTGAGCACAAATCAATCAATCAATCAATCAATCAATCAGTCAATCACACCATCCATCCTATGGGATCCATGGGATTCAGGACACCTCTGCCCATGGCATGGGGCGGAATGAGATGATCTTTAAGGTCCTTTCCAACCCAAACCACTTCACAATTCTGAGCTTGGAAATCCAGAGGAGCTGCCACCGCCTTGGTCTAACCAAAACCGGGTCCATATTTATCTTTGGGATAAATCACCTTTCCTGATGTGGCATCACTTCACTTCCAGCTGCTCACTGGGAGCTTACTTCAAAATCCTTCTGTGCTGATTAACACCTGGTAATGCTGGGGAGAAACCAACCCCTGAGCTGTGTCCATTAACTCAGCTGATCTGTTTGAACTCCATTTGAACTCCATTTGAGCTCCCCATTCCTGGGCAGCTGGGAATGTGTTCATCTCCCTCCCTCCCTTCCCAGACACCAGGGCACAGGAGGAGGGCATTTGGGAGCCGGTGAATTATTGTACACATCCACTTTTCCTGAAAAACCCTCACTCTGGGTATTGGGATGTTCAGTGAGGCAGTTTTATTTGTCCAAGGCTCTCAGAGGTGTCTGGAGAGAGATAAAGCCCACAAAGCTCAGAGCAGCTGGAGCTGCTGAACTCTGTGTTGACACAGCTCCTCTGATGATCTCCAGCTCATTAAAAGTGGTAACTGGACCCGTTTTTCTCTTCTTAGCAGAAGCCCTGAGGAATTCATGAGCATGAGAAGTCCTAAAGCTGCCTGTGAACACAGATCTGTGAGCTCCAGAGCCCTCCAGGTGCCTCCAGGCCCTTGGCCAAGGGCTTGTGTGAACGGAGGCTGTAGTGGGTGGGCTGAGGAGTTGGGCCTTGGTGGTGTCTGGATCAAATCCAAATCAAAATTCTGCTGTTGCTGTTGCTGTTCCTGCAGCAGGATGCAACAGGAGTGTAAAAGCACCCAGAGGGAGCAAACTCCATCCCTTCTAACACTGACTCTGTCACTGCTGTCCCAGGTTTGCAGGATCACAGATTCATTAAGGTTGGAAAACCCTCCAAGATCATCAAGTCCAACCTTTGGCCAATTACTCCCATCCCCACTAAACCATACCACGGAGAGCTGTGTCCAGGGAAATCTCATCCAAAGGTGACACATTCAGTTCTGCTGGAGTGGCTTCAGCCCTGCCTTTTCCACCTGTTGGGGACCTGCCCTACCACGTCCCCAACCTGTGGCAGTCCTGGAGATGCTCTCAAGCCCCTTTCAGCCACTGCTCACAGCAGGGCTGTGGCTTTCCCAGGCCAAGAGGTGGCTCTGGGGACATCGAAATTCCAGTCCTGCCCTGGAGCTTTGTACCAGAGCAAGAGGACCAATCCATCACGGCTGGGACAGGTTAATCTGATTTATCAAGTCTCAGTTTGCAGGCTGGGGAATAATTTCTTCTCCCTGGAAATGTGGGGGAGCTGTGTGCTCAGACATCCAGGCAGGATCCCAGTTTATCTCTGAAGGAGCCACTGAACAACGGAGCAGCCGGGCTCGGCTTTGGGTCCGTGGGATGAGGGCACTGGTTGTGTTCCCTGGAGCAGGGAGAAAACCCCAGCCCAGGGATATTCAAAGGACACATTTCCTCTCCCCTGTGCCTCTCCAGCCTCTCCAAGGCAGGGCTGAGGTGGCCCCCCAAGGGGATCTCCCATGGGCAAAGGGGGCTTTGGAGCTTGGCAGGAGTGAAAATCCTACTTTTAAAAGTGCAGAAGCTGAGTTTTCCAAAGGCATCGCCCTCTTCCAGACTTTAATCATGGCCTGAGAGCAGCAGGAGGCTTAATTTCCACAGTTAATTTGAATTTTGGTTTGGTGGGTGGACCCAGCCCTGCCTCTGCACCAGTGAGTCCCCAGCTCCAGTTTTCACCTTGGCCAGAGAGCTGACCCTGCCTGTGGAACTGGAAGAGGAGCAGAATTCCAGAGAGAGCCAGTTCTCCTGCACACAACAGCCTGGGAGTTCATTTTTTAGACAAATCCATGCTCCACAAGTGACACAGTTTGAGGAGCTGTTCATTCCCAGAGCTGCTGAGCTGGCACGGTTTGAATTCAGCGCTCCAGGATTCCCTCGTGATCAAGGGGAATTTTGGAGTTGTGTCATGGCTACAGACCAGCAGGGCTGCCCAGGAGTCTGAGCATCTCCAGAGTGAAGGAATATTATCCCTGCTTAGATCTACAGGGGAATGGATGATGGATGGATGGATGATGGATGGATGATGGATGGATGATGGATGGATGATGGATGATGGATGATGGATGATGGATGGATGATG
>NC_031784.1:12715857-12719433 GCF_001522545.3 Parus major
GATGGATGGATGGAAAGACCCCAAAGGTCAGCAGGGCACTCTCCAGGGATTTGGTTTTCCAGAAAATTCCAGGGACACCTTCCACTATCCCAGGTTGCTCCAAGAATATTGGAGAGAAAGAGCTGATGGAAACGTGGGATAATTCACCACCACCACCCCTTTCCAAAAGCTGTTTTTTGTTCACTGAGTTTGTCCATTTTTCAGTTTAGCCTTTGTTGTTCTCCTGAAAGAACTGATTTTGCTACAGGTAGGAGATGGGAAGAGGGATAAACACAGATAACACCCTGGAATAGTGTTTATAGGTGATCTCGGTGGTTCTTCTTCTCTTTCTACCTGTGAGGTTTCTTTTCCCTTGTGGAAAAGTGGGGTGGGAAATGAAAGATTTTTTTTTCTGTCAGCATTTTAAAGTCCAGTTCTGAAGCAGAAATTTGATCAGATCTAAAGGAGGTGAAAGTGTGAAATCCTCATTTGCAAATGTTATCCTGAGTGATTAATGGGGTCACTGAGGGGACTTTATCTTACATGGGTTATCAGGTGTCTGAAGAGAAAGGGGAGCACATTTATTTGCAAATGCCTTGTGTGAGACAGCTGATAAGAGGAACTGGGCTGAAAAGGTTTCTCTCAGCTGTTTTTATGGATCTCTTCCCAGGACAAGGGGAGCAGGCAGCACTGGGAATTATCCAGGGAATCCCTGTCCCTGAGCATGCCAGGACAGTGGGGACAGGTCACACACAAATATTGGGTGTTTGGGACAGTCACTGCGAGGTTCACACCTCTCCAAACAACCTTTCCACTGTCCCTGGTGGCAACACAACCATAAAACAAGACCCCCACTGAGGAGGTGTTCAGAGGATCCCGGTAATCCCGAGCTGGAAGGCACCCACAGGATTCAGCCAGCCCAGTCCTGGCCCTGCACAGACACCCCAACAACCCCACCCTGTGCCTGGTGGCATCAGGAGCTCCTGAAGGTCCTTGTGGGGTGGCAGAGGGTGCTGGAGCATCAGCACTGCCACTCCCAGCAGCTACAAGTGGTTTTAAGCAGTTTAATGCTGTGTAAAGGTTGGCACAACTCCTGCAAAGAGCATTTTCCTTGGGCAGTTTGCTGAGAGCTTCCTAAAGCACGGGAAGAGTCTTAACTGGCTGTTTTTAGAGCAAACACGGAGAGCAGCAGCTCAGGCTCAGGGGACACTGCCACATTCAAAGCCAGCAGGGGCAGATCACCTCGTAGACACGGGAAAAGCCAATTTTCCTCACTGCAGAGAAATAATTGGGATGGTGGGAGGTGCAGAGGGAGGTGGTGAGGGTGTCAGAGGGTCCAGTGTGGATAAATATCAAAGATGGGCCCGTGGGATTACACAGAAAACATGGAAAGGTTTTTAATATAGAAATTCTTTCTGTGAGGACACACTGGGGAGGTTAAAGCCCCCCCACACTCCAGCTGGGACATCCTGTGAGTTGGATGCTCCTGAGTGCACCACCCACAGCCAGGAATTACTCATGGAATGGGAGATAAATAAAAACAAGGTTCAGTCCAGCTACCCAGAGCTTATCTCCTCACAGCCAACATAACTCTGCCATGTATTTGGAATTTGGCAAACAAATATTCCTTTGGGCTTTTCCTTGGGAGCAATTTGAGCTCAGGTTGCTTTAAGGGATCCCTCTAATGATCCCTAAAGGAGTGATGGGGAGAGGACAGCACCCCTGGATCCCCAAATCTCTGCTCCAGGTACTTCTCTGCCCAAGCAGGGCAGGTGTCAGGCACCTTCTGTGGCAAGTGGGGCACTGGGATGGGCCACTGGTCACTGGTGTCAAGGAATGGGGGTATTTTGAGATGGGCACTTCTGAACTGCCCCAAACCCTCAATATTCTCATCTGAGAGAAGGAGGGCTAGGAGGACTGTTAACAGTTGATCTGCTGAGCTGGGTTATCCATGGAATTTTGGGGATCAGCTTCCCAGCAGCACAGGAAAGGGGTGTCCTGACCTGATGTGACATCAGAGCCTCTGCAGCAGAAATATTTGTGTTCCTGGAAAAGCCTGGGGACAGAGGGAAGGCCCAGCAGGAAAACAGGAGGTGATGGTGGGTTCAGAGGGAAAGGTGGAGGAGAAAGAGGAGACTGCTGTGTGCCTGGGGACCCTTGGAAGCACAGGTCTGGCACAAAGGGACACGGAGAGGGTGTGGGAAGCCAGCCTGGCGTGATGTGCAGACAGCACACCGATCCTCCTGCCAGGTGAGCCAGGACAAATTGGGTGATTGAGGTACAGAAAAGCCAAGCCTGCCCAAGCAGCATCATTTTATCCCTCTGTGCTGCTCCTGCAGCCTTTCCCAGGTTATTGGGAGGGATATGATGGAATGGGCTTTGCCAGCTGCTGTAAGAGCCATGACAGATAATGCATTACACTTCCAGGCCACAGCATAACTTTTTCCACAGTAATTACTTTCGATTTCCTCCCAATAAATACACTGCTCCTCTCCCCTCTGCAGTAATTGAGGGTGTTTATTCCTCAGGAAGATTAACTGTCCTTTGGAGCCCAAAATGGATGGGGGGGCCTGGGGAGATCAATGTGAGTGCTCATAGCAGCTGTTCCTTTGGGAAGGGCTCAGGACCTTCCAGCTGACCTCAGGTGATCCCTTCTCCTGGAGCATCCTGGCCCAGCAGGAGCTGTCCCTGCCCAAGACGGGCTTGGAGGTCCCTTCCCACCCAAACCATTCCATGATTTATGTGAGGCCTCCCACTGTGTCCATCAGAGCCTGTGGGAAACCTCTCTTTAGGCTGGGCCTCATGGGTGGTGTCACCCCTGGGATAAAGCAGATTTGGGTTCACCTGCCATTTATCACTCTGATATTTCCCCTCTTCAAAGTTATCCTCTTATCCCTTTCTCCCCGAGTTCTGTGGTCGGTGTCCCGAGGAAGGGAAGGATTTTCCCTGTGATCCCATGTTATGGGGTGTCTTCTTCTTCCTGAGGAATGTGTGTGAAAATAGTGAGGGGATGGCAGGGAGACATGGAATTCTGGAGATCAGGAGGAGAACTCAGCCCTGGGAATGTCCTACAACACAGCTGGGTGATCCCAAACCCTCACAGCTGCCTTCAGCTTCACAGACAATGCAGCTGGGGAAAGGATCCCGGCCTTTGGTCCTGGGAGAGCTCAGGTTCCCATGGGGATTTCAGCCATGGCTGCCTGGTAGAGTTTTGTCACATTAGAATGACTTGAAAATCTATTAGATGAAAATGAAAATTAAAAAAATTAATAATTAAAAAATAAAAATAATAGAAACCAAACCCAAACAAAACAAATAAAAAATCAAACCAAACCAAACCAAACCAAATAAAATAAAATAAAACAAAACAAAATAAAAATGAAACAAAATAAAATGAAATGAAATGAAATAAAATAAAATAAAATAAAATAAAAAAAAAATAAAAATAAAACAAAACAAAATGAAATGAAATGAAATGAAATAAAATAATAAAATAAAATAAAATAAGATAAAATAAAATAAAATAAGATAAAATAAAATAAAATAAAATAAGATAAAATAAAATAAAATAATAAAAAATAATAAAATAATAAAATA
>NC_031784.1:12720169-12725754 GCF_001522545.3 Parus major
AATAAAATAAAATAAAATAAAATAAGATAAAATAAAATAAAATAAAATAAAATAAAAATAAAAATAAAACAAAACGAAATGAAATAAAATGAAATAAAATAAAATAATAAAATAAAATAAAATAAGATAAAATAAAATAAGATAAGATAAAATAAAATAAAATAAAATAATAAAATAAAATAAGATAAAATAAAATAAAATAAAAATAAAAATAAAACAAAACAAAATGAAATTAAATTAAATTAAATAAAATAAAATAATAAAATAAAATAAAATAAGATAAAATAAAATAAAATAAGATAAAATAAAATAATAAAAAATAATAAAAAATAAAATAAAATAAAATAAAACAAGATAAAATAAAATAAAATAATAAAAAATAATAAAAAATAAAATAAAATAAAACAAAATAAAATAAAATAAAATAAGATAAAATAAAATAAAATAATAAAAAATAAAATAAAATAAAATAAAATAAGATAAAATAAGATAAAATAAGATAAGATAAAATAAAATAAAATAAAATAAAATAAAATAAAATAAAATAAAATAAAATAAAATAAAATAAAATAAAATAAAATAAAATAAAATAAAATAAAGCATTGAATCCCTGCCTGCCCAGCCCTGGAGTTGCTCTGCCTTCCCACAGCAGCCAGGACCAACCACCTCCTCGTGGATGTGGAAGGGATGGTAAAACATGGAGGTGAAAATCCCAAGGAAAATCAGCTTAAGCTCAGGCCTAAAGTGAAAGTCTGGACTTTAAACCAGTGGGAACAAGGTCTGAGCTGTGCATCTTTCAGGATTTCCTGCTCTTATTGGAATGCCATCCCCTGGGAAATGTGATCCTCCCACAGCCTTTCCAGGCTCTGTTTTCCCTTTGGTGACAGGGATGTGCTGGTAACATGGAAGAGGTTAAGGAAGGCAGAAATCCTGTGGGATATTGCACTGCCAGGAAAATGACACCTCTGTGGAGCCACCAGAGCTTCATTTTTCCTTCAAGGTGGATAAATGTGCTCTTTCCCTCTCCAGACTGCTCCATGTCTGGCCTTTTCATGGGAATTGGTGCCTCAAAGTTCATGGAGTGATGTCTGTGCTTCCCATCTCCTTCTGCACAAGGAGGGGGTCTCAGCCTGCTTGGAAACCTCAGGAATCGTGAGATGGAAGATCTTTTCATCCACAAAAATCAAATTCAAGACCTTCTAGAGTTGATTGAGCCAGCTGGGATTGGCCTCAACTTCTCCACCTGCCACATCCAGGGAATATCCAGCAGGAGGAAGGCAGAGCTGATGAAGTTTTCCAAGGATGCAAAGACCATCTGTGCCAGGTGAATTTTCAGTAGAGCTTTAAAAAAGTGGCAAAATATGGGAAAGAAGTCCTGGTACCCCAGGAATGACAACAGCAAGGGGTGAGAGGGACCCACACCTCTGAAAACTCAGAAAATAAAAAATATCTCCTTGAACTTTTCCCAACAATCTCCCAGAGGCTTCACAATTTCCACTGTGCTCAGGCAGGTATTTTTAGGACCATTATTAAATATTAACTGTAAAATCATCATATGAGGATTCCTTTGACTGTAGATATTCTTAACTACCTCGTTTTGAGCTAATTACCTTAAAAAGTTTCCAGATTTCTGGGTCTTCAGTAGAAATCCTCTTAAAGGCAAATTTGATTTCTTCATTTTCTCTGCCCCCATTTGCTTTCTGTTTCTGGCCAGGGGAAAAACATCTCATCCCTGGCAAATGTCCCATCCCTGGAAGTGTCCAAGGCCACGTTGGATGGGGCTTGGAGGAGCCTGGGAGAGTTGAATTTGTCCATTTAGGGTGGAAGGAGATGTTCCAGTGCAGATCTTGGTGGGAGCAGAAGACAAAGTCCACAGTTCCTCTCCCTTGGGAACCATTTGTAGCTGTTGTTACTGAAAGTGAAATAAAGGAAGTGCATTTCTCATTTCCATGTGGAGGTGTTGTGGTGATGGTCAATGCCCTTAAAGGGCTTTTCCAACTGTAATGATTCCATAACTCCAAGATTTCCTCTGGGCACTGCCAAGGTCAGCTGAGCCCTCTTCTGAGAGACACCTAAATTTAGAAATCTGCTGAAGTCCAGGAGTCCAGAGGGCTCCAGAGGGGTCTCTGTGATGATCCAGTAGCAGGAATTTTGTCTCCTGTGTCTCAGGACTCTGGGAACATCCCATACATCCCTGACTTCAGCACCGAGGTCAGGACAGGCTTGGAAAGATTCTCATCAGGATTCAGTCCAACAGCTCCCAAAAACTTTGTGTTTCCTCTCACTTTTCTGACTCCTCCAAGGGAAAGCTCAATGATTCCATTCCGCCCATTAGCAGGCATTTGATAATTACTGGCCAGCATAAATTTTAATAATTATTATTATAATTCCTAATGCAATCATTAATCAATTCCTTATTATTGAGATAGCAATTACAGAAAGATTAATAACTCCAGCTAATACTTTTAAATTAATTTAATTTGGGGAGGTGAAGGAGTGAAATGGAAACACTGTGCTGCAGGCACTTCTCAGGGGAACTTTTTCTTTTGGGCTTTCTGCACAATTCCTGTGTTTTCCCCCACAACCCTGGACTTTTCATACACTTCTAAATGTCCCTAGGTTTTTTTGGGATACCACAGCATGGTTATGGAACTTTTAGTCCACTGGAGAGAAAAGGTTTTCCTCCAAGTCTTTCCAAACACCTCCCTTATCCTGCACAGAGGTTTTGCTTCCCAAAACAGAGCAGTAGGGATAAGAGATGGGTTCCCCACACTTCTTTTCCAGCCCTCATCACTTGGAATCCACCCCCTCCTTGCTATTCTTCCACTTTTAACCCTCTCCTGTGTCCAACCTGACAGGAAGAGGCACCTTCCCAGCTGGAAGGCTTCAGTGGCATTGTGGTTTTCAGAGACAATTGTATCAATGCCTCAGAAACACTGCAGGGAATGGGATGAACGTTTATTCCCAGGACAGAAACCTCTTCCCTCATTCCTGCTCTGCCATGGAAGAGTCTTTCCCAAAGACCATGGAGAGACTCCAAAATCCTCTCTTGTTTTGGTTGGGATGTTCCTTTCTCTGGAAACTGCTACTTTTTAGGAAAGAAAGTAAGAAGCAGGAGCTGGGGAATCCTGTCCCACATCCTCTCTCCACGGGAGGAGCAGGCACAGCCTGGCCTGTGGCCTCTCTTCAGCCCTGAGCTGCCTTGCACTGTTCTGGGATTTAAACATTTGGATGGCACTCCTGCAATTCCATGTCAAAATGGTAAAACCACAGACTAGATTGGGATGAGAAGGATCTTAAATCCCGCCCAGGTCCACCCCAAGCCATGGCAGGGACACCTCCCACTGTCCCAGGCTGCTCCAAGCCCCAATGTCCAGCCTGGCCTTGGGCACTGCCAGGGATCCAGGGGCAGCCCCAGCTGCTCTGGGCACCCTGTGCCAGGGCCTGCCCACCCTGCCAGGGAACAATCCCTGCCCAATATCCCATCCAGCCCTGCCCTCTGGCAGGCTCAGTCTCTTTAGCAAGGATTAAATTTCACACAGAATCCCAGAATATTTGAGTTGCAAGGGGCCCACAAGGCTCATCAAGTCCAGCTTTAAAGTGAACATACAGGGATCAAATCCATGATTTTGGTGGTGTCAGCCCCCTGCTCTGACCCACTGAGCCAGTTCCTTGTGGTTTTGTATCCCAACACATCCTGTTCACCCAAAAAGGGGTGATTCCCTCTCCAGAAAACACAGGAATGTTTAAAAACAACCTGTGGCATGCTCTGGAATCCATCCATGGGGTAGACATCCAACCTGAGGGGTGGAGAATCCTTCCAGCCTCTCCAGCCACGCATCCATCAAGGCTGGAAAACACCTCCAGGATCACCGAGTCCAAACTTTCATTTGCGGATTTACTTTGTTCTCCTTCCCTTCATGGTTTCTCCTTGTTCTTTCTCACTCCTCTGGATTCTCATGGATATTTCTGGTGGTATTTCCTCTGCAGGAAGAGGCTGCTCAGCCTGTCCCAGCTGGGTTCCAATCTAACATCCCACATCTCCTTTTGTCTCTTAATTTTGGGTCATGGAACCCTCGTGGGACTCCTGAGCTGTTTAAACCCCCTCTGTGCTGAGAACAACCATCATTCCCTGCCTTTCTCATTTTCTTTTTTTTTTTTTTTTAATTGACTGCCTCATTTAGTATTTGCACAGAGTAACTCTGGGGTTGAGTTTCAAAGAAAATCTGTGAATTTTTAGCTGTTTGTGCTCTCCCTGTGCCGTGATAATTGCACAGAGGCTGACTTTTAATTAGCTCCGGAGCCGTGTGATATCTTTGAGAGTCAATACAGTCCTTTATTTGTGGAAAACACATGGAAAATATGCTGAATAAGCTGTAGAGTTTCCCTCCAGATAGCAGGGAAAGAACTAATCCAGTTTTATGTGAGTTCACTCCGAGTTTGTTTTTGCAAGTTAAAAAAAAAAAAAAGATGGAAAAAAGGGAAACAAAAAGAAAGGGAAATAAAAAAAAAAAGAAGCATTTATTACACTTTAATGAGGGAAAACTGAGCCCACACAGCAATGGGGGAGCTGACAACAATATATGGCTTTAATTAGCAATCAGGATTTGAGGAACAGCTTATTATGCTAATGGGTTCAAAGCTTCCCAGGAAAAAAAAATGCCTATGGAAAGAGTTGGTAATGACAAAGAGATCTTCAGTTTGTAACAGAATCCTGGAATGCTCCAGACAATAATTTCATATTTCCTTGTGTGTTTGTGATGAAACTCCAGTTTTCAGATGTGCTGGGTAATCCCAGTGGAGTGACACAAAATATAATGACCCCAAATTTTTATCCCTAAAGGCAGGGAATGAGTGATTTTGTTCTCCAAAAGAAACTCTGCCATGGAAGGGCCTCGAGTTGAAGGAGTTGGACTCTGAGCTGAATTAATTGGAAATGCAGCAATTTAAATAAATTTGCTTTAAATAAAGCAATTAACCTGCTGGAGTCTGTCCAGGTTGGAGTTTGTGGTCAGATCTGTGGTTCTGAGGCCGAGCAGTGGCTGCTGGAGAGGACACACTAATGAGCTGCTGGCTAATTAAACTCCCAGCTGCAGGATTCCCAAGGGAATGGGATCCACAGCAAGGACCTGGGGATGCAGAAGAAATATTTTTAGGGACATCAGGATTCATCCAGGAAGGAGTGATGGGTGCTCAGGTGAGAGGAGCAGGGGAGGAGCTCCTCACAGGAGGTTGGTGGGGAAAGGGTGGAGGCACCATGGTGCTTTCACACCCAGCTTCCCTTTGGATCTGCTCCTTCCCAAAGGAGAATCAGGAATGTCCTGTTGAGCCTTTTACATCCTTTTTTTTGGTCAATGACTTCCAACCATGGCCTGAAAGCTGCTGGCAAACAGGAGGCTTGGGAGCTCCTCATGCCCAGGTTTTCATCCTCCTCAGGGATTTCATGATCTTCTTTCCCTGGGACTGCAAAAAAAAATAATTCCATTTTCTATCTTGTTCCCACTGCAGTTCACTGGATTTCCTCATCCCTGAGGATCCTGAGCACAGGGATGGAGGGAGAGGAGAGGAGAGGAGAGGAGAGGAGA
>NC_031784.1:12725883-12731760 GCF_001522545.3 Parus major
GAGGAGAGGAGAGGAGACTCGAGGAGACTCGAGGAGACTCGAGGAGAGGAGACTCGAGGAGTGGAGAGGAGAGGAGAGGAGAGGAGAGGAGAGGTATTTTTCTTGGAACCTTTATCCCAATGAATTTAACATTTCCACTTCCCTGCATTTTCCAGGTCAGGTCCATTTGAAAAGCAATCCATGCATGCAGTAATTCAGGAAGTGTGACACATGATTTGATGGAATGAATTAGAATTATGTGGATCTATAGACTGAGATGCCTGGAGTGTGTGAGAAGCCTTTCCATTTTCTGTTGTAAAAAAATACATAAAATAAAATACAAATAATAAATAGTGAATTTTGAAACACTTTCTCCACTTTGGAGGTTGTATTGCTGTACTAATTCACCCAATTCCTTTCAATTAAGCAATTAATTTTAATATTCCAGGTTATTATACAGCATCTTTAAGTTGCTCACTGTTATTGCCCTCCTTGTGCTGGGAATTTCCTTGCATTCCTCAACATGATAAAAATTCAGGGAAAACAATAAAGTCCAGGAGTTTCTTTACATGTATTACGTTTCATCCATTCATTTTTTTTTATTCCCAATATTTTCCAGCCAATGTTCCCGAAGATGGACACAGAACAGCAGTTAAAGCACAAGACAGATGAGCCATGTATAGAAAAATGCATTTCTGAGTCATAAGATTAATAAATACACCAGGTTTGGGGCTTGGAGTCTGGGAGTTAATTAGGGAAATTGTTCTCCAGAACTTTTAATTTTCTGCTGTGTTTTTTTTCTCCCTAGGATGAGGAAACCCAGCCTCAACTCCTTCCCTCTGTTCAGCTGGAAGGAGAAATCCAATCTGCTGAGCAGCACAGGCTGTTCCTGTGGCATTCCCACCTTGGAGGGTGAAATGGCAGCTGATGGCCAAGAGCTGCTGCAGGAGCTTGGGATGCTCCATGATCCAACCAGCAAATTCCAAAGAAATGCAACAACTGCCAACAAAACCAACCACTTCCCAAAGTGTCCCTTGGAGAGGCTGTTCCTGCTCAGGAGGGAAATCCTGGAGTGACTCTGAGGATTCCTCTGCACATTCAGGTTTGGTGATGCCTCAGGTTCTTTGGGTGATGTTGGGATGAAAGGATGGAGAGGACACCAGGTGTTCCTGCTCCTCCAGGCTCACTCCTGGTCCCTGTGCTGGAAAAGCAGGAACAGGTTGGAAAAGAGAAACTGGAGCAGAGAAAGGCAACAAGGGGGATGGAAACCTGGAATGGCCTCAAGGATGGACAAGGGAGGCTGGGCTGGTCCAGCTGGAACAGAGACAGGAGCAACTCCTAAATGCCAGAATGGAGTGGGAATGGGAATTCTTGAGATTGTCCAGTGAAAATGAACAGCCAGGGAACAGGATGATGTGAGAGCAGATACAGACTCAATGGAATGGTTTGGGCTTTTTCATTTGAAGTTTTTTTTCACTTGGTGGTTTTTTCCCCTCAAAATAAGGCTGAATTTCACAAGTCTTGTCCTTGGTGTCTGGGAGGATGAGGGAAATCCATCTGTGCCTAAAGAAACACCTGGAGAAAGGACAGGAGGTGTTATTGAGCACAAAGATGCACCTGAAGCCCTCAGAGGATTCATTCTCTTTGTTTCCTTTTTTTCTTCTTTTTTTTTTTACTTGTAAAATCAAACCTGAAGCCCTCAGACTGAGTCCTGAGCTGTGCTCACCATGAGATGCTCCAGGTACAGGGATAAAATTGTTTTTCCCTCTTTTCTCACACGGGGATCAGGGAATAGGAGGAGATGGGCCTCAGTGTTGACAGAGTATTTTGATTCCATCAGGTCCTGGTGGGATTGCTGGGGAGTCTGTGCAGGGCTGGGAGCTGGATTTGATGTTCCTGGTGGGTCTTTCCCAGGGAACAATTCCTTCCAATATCCCATCCATCCCTGTCCTCTGGCACTGGGAGCCATTCCCTGTGTCCTGTCCCTCCATCCCTTGTCCCCAGTCCCTCTCCAGCTCTTTTGGGTCCCTCCCAGCTCAGGATTTTCCATGGTTCTGTGATTCCACATCTCAGTGACAGAAGTGAGCTGAAATCCCAGCTGCAGGAGCTGTCTCTGTCCTGCTGTCCAGAGCTGCCCAGTCCCTCTGCTTTGGGCCACCAAAGGGGGATCTACATCAGACCCAACAAATTCCATGTGAGCAGAGCTCCTTGCACTCCAAAATCCTCCAGGATTTCCCTCTGCCCCCTGCTGTCTTGGCTCTCCAAGTGGAGGATTTTTGATCCCTGCAGGATATTGCAATGGAAACTTTCCTCATTTTCTTTTCCAACTGTTGCCTTCCAGACTGCAGAGACCAATATGTTTATAATATAATATATTGTAATTGATTATCCAATTTCAGAATCAAAATCTCACTGCATTGTGTCCAAATTAAATCCTTTCATTGGCTGCTTGGAATTTCCCCCTCAAGAGTTACCCAGGAAGAAAATATCAATGTTTAGTTTCACGTTCCTTTTGGGACTATATTTGAAAATCTCTAAAATTCTTTGTGCTAAAACCCAATTCTTCTTTTCTGCTCTGGTTATCAGAGCCCTGTTAAACCCACACAGAGCAGAGCTTTGTCCTTGGCAGGGAGAAGGATCAGATACTGCCTGGAGCTCACTGGGGATTTAATTCTTGTTATTAATTTTATAGAGAAGCTGTCCAGATACCACAAGGAAAGGGCAGGAGTGTGTCCCCCTCAAATAGATCATCAGCCCAAATTTATTAACAGGAGCATGTTGGAAAGGGGGAAATGGGGCTGGTTTTTCTGGGTCTGGATTCTGCTCTGGGTTTATTTTAGCCTTTGACACAGGGAAAAGAAAAGACAAATAACTCAGCCGTGGCTCAGCCATGTCTCTCTGTGTGTTGTACCATTAGCAAGACATCAGGGTTGGGGTAGAAATGGGAGATTTGTTTTCCCAGATAATTTATTTCCTGGTGAAAGAGGGGTTTGTAGCCTGAGACAACTGGAGCAGCTCCAGTGAGGGTGATCCTGAGAGTCCTCACTCCTTGGGGACACTCACAGATGTGAGGAAAAGGCCTAAAGCTGCTCCAGGAGAGGCATCAGCAGGAATTTCTCCATGGAAAGGGTGGTCAGGCCTGGAAGGGGCTGCCCAGGGAGGTTTGGGGTTCCCATCCCTGGAGGTGCTCAGGGAAGGGCTGGAGGAGGCACTCAGGGCACACAGGGTGGGGATCAGGCACAGCTGGGACTGGTGATCCTGGAAGGTTTTTCCAGTCTCAGTGATTCCATGGGTCTGGAACACACACGAGAAGTAGCTGTATTAAATATAAAGCAAGAATTAAAAGCAAACAAAGGCATTAAAATCTCCTTGGGATCAGTAAAGTCTTGGTCCTTTGTAGTATTTTTAGAGTTGTTTTAGGGAAGAAGTTTGATGGTACCTGGGGTTCCCAGCAATGTTTTTGTTGTGAAGATGGATGGAATGTAATTTCCATGGAGGAATGTCCATGAGCAACAATGTCCAGGCCTTAGACCCACATCCTTTCTTCTGGAAAACCTCTGGAATGGGATCTCTGTGCTGAGCCCTTCCTGCACCTCGTCTCCTCTGCTCCTGGCCCAGTGGAAGGCCCATGACAGGGGCTGGAACTGGGTGGGCTTTAAGGTCCCTCCCAACCCAAACCATTCCATGAATTTGTGATGATTCTGGGATTCTCTGTCCAGGCTTTGCTTATTCTGCAGGTCCAGTGGCAGGCATGGAGGATAAAGTGGAGAAATATCCTAATATTTTGGTGTTTTTATTGAGTTCATGGCTTTATTTCTCCTTTTATTTTTATTTTCACTGTTACAGCAGCAACAGTTCAGAGCAAGTTTCCATGAAGGAAGCCTGGTTTTCAGTATAATTAAAATAAACATGGAATCTTGCAGGAATATTGTGAAACAAATTAAACCCTGATTGCTCTTCCGATTCCCACCTAATGAGTCATTAGAGATTATCCAAACAAGTGTGGGGAGCACAGGGCTACACTCCCAAAGCCAATCAAGTTTGATGGCTTTAATTTGGATTTTCATGTGTTTGGAAGTTGGTCAATAGGGAAACTTGTCCAAAATCTTGTGCCTGCTCTTACAAAATGGGTGGGAAATGTCCCCAGGTGTTTTTGTGTCACACAAAGGGCACAGGTTTGATTTTGGCAAACAGAGAGTTTCATCTTGAGTTTCTAAAAGCAAAATGATGCAATAAATTATGAGCTGTTCAAACTTCCAAGGACTGGTGCAAATGTGTATTTTGGGAGCTGGAGCTCCTGCCAGGCCTGGATTGCCTGGGGAGGGGTGAGAGCTGCTGGGGGTGTGGGGGATGGCACCTGCTGGGCTTTAGATCAGGGCTGTGTCATGGAATCATGGAATGGGCTGGGTGGGAAGGGACCCTAAAGCCCATCCAGTCCCACTCCAGCCATGGCAGGGACACCTCCCACTGTCCCAGGCTGCTCCAAGCCCCAATGTCCAGCCTGGCCTTGGGCACTGCCAGGGATCCAGGGGCAGCCCCAGCTGCTCTGGGCACCCTGTGCCAGGGCCTGCCCACCCTGCCAGGGAACAATTCCTGCCCAATATCCCATCCATCCCTGCCCTCTGGCACTGGGAGCCATTCCCTGTGTCCTGTCCCTCCATCCCTTGTCCCCAGTCCCTCTCCAGCTCTCCTGGAGCCCCTTTAGGCCCTGGAAGGGGCTCTGAGCTCTCCCTGGAGCTTCTCCTCTCAGCTGCTCCTCAGGAGAAGAGTTTTAGCCCTGTGCTAAATTGGGAAGTTCTCCCCTGCACTCATTGGACTCTTCCCAAATTTAAAAGCAGGAGCCTTTTCCACAATATCCAACCACTGGCTCCAAGGGCAGCAGGAATTTGGTCCCAGTTTCCTGCTTGGGGCAGTCACTGCTCACACTCCAGAATGGAATAACGGGATAATGATGGAAACAGGATAATGGTGAACACACAGGAGCTTCTGTTCCTCTGGGAAGGATTATCATCCTCATCCATGTGGGAATCACCTGCAGCTACATGGAAGCAGCTCCTTAATGCAGTCAGTAATCCCTCACCAAGGTGATGCCCTCACACGAACAAAAACCGATCCAGAGCCTGTTCCTGCCTTCCTGCAGCTTTGAATTTCCCCATCCATCCCTGGGAATGTTTCTATGGTTACCTCCCGGAATACCAGTTTGCCAACATCAGGTTATTTCCATCTTGGAACCTAAATCCAAGCTGGTTTTTCAGCTGGGCTCAACTCTAGTGCTGAATTTCAGCCTCCTGAAGAGCTGGAGGTGTAAAGCTTAGACAGGAATGTGTCACCGTTTTTGTGGTGACTGTCACAACTTTGAGAGTGATGCAGAACTGAGTCTAAGAAGAAAAAGACAAAATGCCATGGATTTTATAGAATTGTGGTGTCCTGTAGCAGCTCAAAAAGACACTGCAGACATGGCCACAGAAAAATTCTCCCAGTCCCATTAGAATGTTTTGGACTCCAGGTTCTGGGACTGCTGTAAGGAAGGATAGAATTATGACTATTTTAGAATTAATCTTGAATTTTAATCATTTTCAGCCAGACCCTGTGTGTGCCCCCACAAGGAATCTCCAGTGGGAATGTGATGAGGGACAGTGTGTCCCTGCTCAATGTATTTTGTTGATAAGGAAAAGTGGGAATTTTTCTTCTCCCTGGGCTGCTCTAGAAAGGCTGGGAGGGTTGGGATTGTCCAGCCTGGAGAAGAGAAACTTTGGGTTGACCCAATTTTGGCCTTCCAGGACCTGAAGGGAGTCAAGAGGAGAGCTGGAGAGGGACTGGGGACAAGGGATGGAGGGACAGGACACAGGGAATGGCTCCCAGTGCCAGAGGACAGGGATGGATGGGATATTGGGCAGG
>NC_031784.1:12733475-12734672 GCF_001522545.3 Parus major
CCCAAACCATTCTGAGATTCCATGAATTCCTAACACTTTACTGCTTGTCTTTCCAGAACTGAGGAAAGGCTGAAGTGTCCTGCACACATTGATGGGATTCCCCTGCAATCCAGGAGCAAAGGAACTCTGGAAAAACCTCCACGTTTGAGGAACATCTCAGTGGTGCCAGGAGAAGCTCTGTGGGCTGGGCACGGAGAACCTGCAGGAGCAGAGGAAGGGGGGCAGCTCTTCCTAATGAAAAACATGGAATAAACCAATAAGGAGAGGTGGGAATGTTGTGAAACCTCAAGGAAGAAGCTTCCTCGAGCCAGGTGCTGCCACAGCCCTGCTTGAAGATGTGCTCCTGGTGTCCCCCTGCTACTCCTCTGGTGGGAACAGTGGGAGGGGGGAAAGGAGGATCTGAAAGACTCTGACTGCTGGAAAAAGGGAGAAAACCCCACAGATATCCCCTTGGCAAGAGTTCAGCTGGAAGGCAGTGAGGGAAAGGTGAATTTGGGGTGCTTTGCTCTGGAAAGGGGAGTTTGGCCCTTCAGAGTGTGGAGGAGCTGGAAGAGAGGACATTTCTCAGCTGTGCAGGAGAGGAGTGCAGGGAGCCCCAGGAGGGGTGAGGAGCACTGTGAGCCCCATCCCGGGGTGGCAGCAGTGGCTGGGGTGGGCTTTGGGGTGTGTGGATCCCTCAGCATCTTCCTGGTGCTCCCAGGAGTGTTTGGAGCCCGGGGCAGCCCCACAGGACAAAGTGCAGAGCAGGGAAGGGGCTGGGCCAGGGCTCCCCAGGCCTTGGGGCAGAGCTGGGAGCCTCTCCCTGAGTCTGAGCAAAGCTCTGATGTCAAACAGACCCTTCAGGGGCTGATCCAAACCTCCCCCCACACCGAGACATCCTCATCCCATGGCCTGAGCACACCCAGAGCGGGGAATTACACATGCAAGGCTCTAATTGCCTTGTTATCCAATTAGCAAACCCCAAATGATTTCTCAGTGACAAATCCTTCCAGGAATCCTCCTCCTCCTGCTGCCATCACAGCACAGCTCTGGCAGGGCTTGGGAAGTTCTGGGCAGCTGTGGTGGGCAGGGTGGGGTGGGCACTGTGGTCACTCTGTGGTGGGCAGGGTGGGGTGGGCACTGTGGTCACTCTGTGGTGGGCAGGGTGGGGTGGGCACTGTGGTCACTCTGTGGTGGGCAGGGTTGGGTGGGCACTGT
>NC_031784.1:12734952-12760414 GCF_001522545.3 Parus major
GCCCCTGGATCCCTGGCAGTGCCCAAGGCCAGGCTGGACATTGGGGCTGGAGCAGCCTGGGACAGTGGGAGGTGTCCCTGCCATGGCAGGGGTGGAATGTGATTATCTTTAAGACCCTTCCCAACCAAAACCATCCCGTGATCCCATGAAAGGAAGAAAAGTGCCATTTTCCTGCTGGTGAACATAAAACACACCTGGGGGTATAAAACCAAAATGGCAAAAAGAAAGGTTACAAACATCTCAACAGGACACAGGCCCTGATCCAAATGCTTTGCACTTCCTCACCCCAGGTGCTGTGGGGAATGTGGGACATTCCATGCTCATCCCTGCATTCCCAAATCCCTGCACCTGCTGAGGGCTGCCTCAGGGACAGGGCTTGGGATGATGTGTTCACCCCAGAGCTCCTCTGCTTTGGGAAGAGGAAAGCTGGCAGGAGATCACTTGTGTTGTCAGCAGAGCTCCATTGTGACCTGCTCTCTCCCTTCCCACAGGAATATTATCTTTCCCTAAGGTGAAGACTTGCAGTCAATCCTAAAAATCCAAACAATTCCACGTTTGTGCAGCCCCAACCCTTTCATGTGCATAGCTCCATGAACACTTTCTCTAATAAATCTGCATGATCCATATAGGTTTTTCCTATAACTCATTATTCCATGCACAGTTAAAACTCAGGGTTGCATTTCTGCCCTCACTGGATGGGCAGAAGAACTGGGAGAAGAATTTGTCCCAGCTGAAGGGTGGGAAGTGGGATGGGGCTCAGGCACACAGCCCTCGCTCTGCCTCGGGAGTTGAGCAGGATTTAAGGCAATTCTCTGCCTTGTGCTGCCACCAACCTTGGGAATGCTTTTTCCCGTTTTTCCCTGATCTGTGAGGCGGTGAGGAGCCATTAGGTGGTGCCCAAAAACAAGGAGGACACAGTGCTGGGACTGAGAGAGAAACTGTGACACTGAGGGGACGCCTCGAGGACAGCTCCGTGTCAGCCAGAGCCTCATCCCAACATTCCCAGCAGAAGGTGACTTGGTTCCCACAGGATTTTCCTCTCATTAGTACTTCATTTGCCATTTTATGGTGCTAACAAGTGCCTGAAACTGGGGGAAGAAAAATTTCTTCTCCAGATCCATTTAATAAGACAAAAATGGCATTACAAGTCATTCTATAATATATGACAATTAAATGTGATTGAGAATTTATGCCATGAAATCAATTCTTTCTTTTAGATAAAAATAAAATAAAAATAAAATCCACAAGCAGGGATGATCCCACAGCTGATATTAATCTCTCTCCTCTTTCTGGAGCCAGGCTGTCTGAAATGTTTTTTCCTTTCTCCAGAGTTCTGCTTCCATTTGATCCCCATTTTGTGTGAGGCAAGCGTTCTGGATTTCTATTAAATCCCTGTTATTAAACCCCAATGGCTGCTGTAAAGCCCAGCCCTCGGAACTCAACAATGGGAATTGGTTCCTCCTCTGAGGTGTAGCCACAGGGGCATCTCTGGGGAGGGAAATGCAAAGTTTTTAACCAGCAAGGCTTTTCCTTCCCTGGCATTCCAGCAGATCCTTGAAGGAGAAGAGCTCCAGGCTCCACGCCAGGTTCTGTGTCTATACCAACGCAGCCTTTTGCTTATTTCCCTCAAAATGGAATTAAAAAGCATTAATTCTATTTTTTTTTCCCTATTATTCCTGCACTGCTGCCACTTCATTATCCCAGCTAGGCAGGCAGGCAGCCCATTCCAGGGAATGAGGATGGGAAAGGCCCAGCCAAGAGGGTTTAAATGCCACCTGTAGGCAAATTGAAATGTTCCCCTCCAAGTGCTAATCTTTCCTTTATTGCTGTAGTGGCAGAGCCCTCGTTCCCAGGGAATTATGCCATGTTTATTTAAAATCCAAGCCTAGAAAACCCTGAAATGTCTCTGCTAAAAACACCAACCCAAGAACCCACATGCTTTATTCCTTCTGAAACGATTCCTCGTACTTACAGGGAGCTGTAATTAAAGATGCTGCTGCTTGTGGCTGCAGGGTTTGCTGTCCCTGTGCTTCCTGCATTGCTGACTCACTAAAAAAGGGGTGAAAAAGGCTGGAGAGGTTTGCTGGTAGCCTAACAGGAGCTATCCAATGGATAATTAATAATTGTGCAGCACCATGAGAGCCGATGTCCCATTAATGTGGTCACACAGGATTCAGCTTGGAGGCGCCTCAGGAGGGCTCTGGACCAATCTCCTGCTCGGAGCAGGAGGAGTTTGAGGTCAGACAGGATGCTCAGGGCTTTTAGTCCTTCTGATCTTGGAGTCTCCATGGTCAGAGACTGCACAACCTCACAGACACCTTCCCTGCACACTGCTGATGTCTTAATGTGGAGCTTTTCCCTGAGTTTTTCTCTCTCCTTGCTCTGGCTGGGTTTGTATTCCCAGGCTAGATTGGCTGTAGTCAGGTCCTGCTTGAAGGCTTTGCTCTCTTAAGGGCTCTACAAAGACCTGAAATAATCAGGCTCTGTATAAATGGCTCTTAATTAAATTACTTCTGATAATTGATTTAATTAGGAGCACAGGACGAGATGGGATTGCTGCTCCCAGAAGTCAGAATTAGGACTCACACTCCGGAAAATTTGGGCATCAGCAGTGCCAGCACTTCTGTTTGAGAGAGACTTTGGACAAGAGACCTCAGAGCCCACCCAGTGCCACCCCTGCCATGGCAGGGACACCTCCCACTGTCCCAGGCTGCTCCAAACCCCTTCCAGCCTGGCCTTGGGCACTGCCAGGGATCCAGGGGCAGCCCCAGCTGCTCTGGGCATCCACATTTTCTTCACTCAGGGCCTTTCTCACCCTCTGCTCTCTGCCATGAATCCAAGATCCCTGAGATCTTGAAGCTGGAGCCCATCCTCAGAGCTGGAGCTCTCCTGTCCATCATTTTCCAGGATACTCAGGGAATTTGGATCCTGCCTTCCCAAATCCAAGCTTCCTAATAAAATTTTCCCACAAGAACAAAGTGATTCAGGGTTCAGAGGATCCCAACCTGTGAGCACTTCCTGCCCTTGCTTTCCCCTGGATGCTGGAGCCATAATAAACCCCAGCTCATCCTGACAAAGCAGGGGAGGTTTGGGTTTAATTGCAGTTGTTAATTAATTTTATCACTGCGGAATCTGCAGCCTGGTGGGAAAAGGGAAATTCCATTTAATGAATGTCTCCCTTCTCCCAGCACCTGGTGGAGAGTTTAGCACTCACTCTCCTGTCCTTGGCAAGAACTCCCACCCCATCCCCAGCTCCCCTTCTCTAAAATCCTCTCCAAGGTGGGCAAATGATCCTCCCTCACCCTCTTCTTCCTCCTCTCTGGGCCTCTGCAACGGCACCAGAGGGCAGGGAGTGCCCAAAGCCGGGGGTGAAGGTGTTTGGATCCTCTGGGCAGGAGGAACAAGGCTGAAACCTTCTGGAGAAGAAGCCTTGGAGGTCCTGGTGTAAGGGAAAAGGGATTTGAACCCTGCTTCTCTCTGGGCAATAAAACAGAGCAGCTGCTAGGAGGTTTCATCCTCTCAATGAGGCTTCACCCTTCCCTAGGAGAGAAGTTTCTGTTCCCAAATCACCCCAGGGGCTGGTGTGAGGCTGCTGCAGGCCTGGTGTCTCCATCACCCCCTGCCTCTGCCCTGTGAGGTGGCACCAATTTGGTCACTGCTGTCACCACATTCCTGTTGTCTCCCTGTCCTCTCTCCCAACCAACCCCACCCTGGGCTCCTCTTCTCCTCCTCACTGGGATGGTTCAAGGTTTGCCAGCACTCTTCTGTCTCCTCAGAGTCTTGTTAGCCCTGTCACCCTCTGCTGGCTCCAGCAGACCTCTCCTGGCAGCATTCCCCATTCCCATTAATCCTTGTTTACCAGGAATGTACATATTTATTGCTTTTTATCTTGTTTAATCTCTCAGGTCTCGCAGCCCCTATTCATTTTTGCTGCTTCCCTTCTAACTCCCACCCATTTATCTTCCTCTGCTGCTACATCTGCTCTGGTACATCCTGATTATCTCCTGCCATTCCCTGTGCCAGCCCCGTGCCCTGTGCTGGGATTCAGCTCCCTGGAACAGTTGGTTTTCCAAAATCATCATTAGCTGAGTTATGGAGGAGACAGGAAGAGATTCTCTCCATGGACCTGGTGCCCTGTCTTCCCTACTTAGCGAGCAAATGAGGTTAATATTTAATGGATGTGGAGGTCAAAACAAATCCTGGATATTTTGTTCTGTATTTCCACGCTTTCAGAAGGTAAATAACCACAAGAGGTCCATCTAACTTGGTATTTCTGACAATAACCTCCAGCAAATCCTGAGAGAAAAGTTTTAAGATGTCAGACACAGAAAAGAAATTCCCAAAATAAAGTCTCCTACAGTTCTGCTCTCCTGCCATGGAGCAGCAGAGGCTTCACTGCAGCTCAGGGATCAGTTCTTGCTGTCATTTCCAGGTGACATTTCCCTGCCAGGATTCAGGAGCCCCAAATTTCTGCCAGTGCTGAACCCTGTCCTGTGCCATGGGATCAGCTCCTGTTTGCAGGAGCTCTGGGACAAACATCTCTGCTGTGGTGCTGCCAAGGGCTAAGCAGGACTTTGGTCTGAGCAAAAAAAAGTGGCTTTTTCCTCAAAGATTGTCTCCTGTGCCTCAGTCAGCAAGGACAGGTGAATGGAAGTGGGGACAGGAATTTTCTGGGGGGATAAAATGAATCGTGAGGCACTGGGGACTCAGGGAAAATCATGGACTTCTTTCTAAAACTCCAGCAGAAAAGGGGATCAGAAATGCATCTGCAGGGACTGATTTGGGCTCTGAAACTTCACCACACCAATTCCAGCCCCTTCTCCTTCCAGGAGCAAGGATATCCACAGGAACAGCAGACACACGGACAGGACCAGAACCACAGCGAGTCCAGGGCCAGCCTGGCCTTTGGATAAACATTTCCCTTCCCAGGTGGTTTGTCCAGGATCTTTGGCACATCCCTGACTCCTGCCAGGTGTGATATTCCTAAAAACCACCGAGATATTCAATCCTGTAATTAGTGACTGATTAGCTGGAATTGTTGTGGGCTACAGATTGATATCAGGTGATGGTTCTGGGGGTAAAGGCAAAATAACCACAAACGTCTGTCCAGAGCCAAAATAAAATAACCACAAACATCTGTCCAGAGGTAAAATAACCACAAACACCTGTCCAGAGGCAAAATAACCACAAACATCTGTCCAGAGCCAAAATAAAATAACCACAAACATCTGTCCAGAGGCAAAATAACCACAAACACCTGTCCAGAGGCAAAATAACCACAAACATCTGTCCAGAGGTAAAATAACCACAAACATCTGTCCAGAGGTAAAATAACCACAAACATCTGTCCAGAGGCAAAATAAAATAACCACAAACACCTGTCCAGAGGTAAAATAACCACAAACACCTGTCCAGAGGAAGGGCAGCTGCCCCTGCCCCTGGGCTGGGCAGAGCTGCTGGAGCGCTGCTGCCTTTGGCACAAACCCAGGGAGCAGATGAGGGGTGCATGGGGGACACCCACCTGCACCCTGGGGTCATTGCCAGGAAATCCAGCTGAGTCCTGTGGCACTGGGAGGCACTGGGAGGCACTGGGAGGCACTGGGAGACACTGGGGGGAGCCAGTGCCATGTGCCACCCTGGCCAGGCCTTGGATCTCTTGGGAGCTCTCCTGCACCAGTGCCACTGAGCCACTCCTGCTGCCGGCTCTGGCTGCTGGCCAGCAGCTCCCAACAGCCACAGCAGCTCCCAACAAGCTGCAATTGTCAGAGGCAGATGAAGAAAAATCTTCTGGTTGGAGTAGAGGAGAAGGAAGCCCCTGCTTGGATTCTGTCAGGGACTGGATGGGCCTGAAGCTCCAAAAGGGGATCTCGAATTAGGGGAACCCTCTGAGTGTGATGGATGAGCTCTGTGCTGCTCATCGCTGCAAATCCAGGCAGAATCTGCTCCTTTGGAGCTCAGAGGAAACATCACTCTAAAAAAATCCTTATTCCTGAGTGTCTATAAGTGCTGCCAAGTCCTTCTGCTCAGCCCAGACCTCCCAAAACCTTCTCCCTCCCCTGCCTGTCCTGGGAGCACCTTGGAGGCTGGAGCTGGAGCACACAGCAGCCCCTTGCCCTTTCCCAGGCTCAGAAATTAGGGCAGGCTCAGAGAGATCCTGATGGTGGTGCCCAGGAATATGTGGGAGAGGAAAGCAAATTCCTTCTGCTTCTCCTCCAGGAGCAGGGCAGATGCAGTTCAGCAGGGAAAATACAATAGGACAATAATGATGTTGTTTGTACAGGGATGCTGAGGTCACTGAGGATTTCAAAGTCTGGGTGGGCTCTGGGAGTGCTGGAAAGGGGAAAAGAGGGAAGAAGGTCACGGAGTGAAGGGTAGAGAGCACAGACTTCACTGCACAGTGGTGACAAGTGTGGCCAGCCAGGCTCCTTTTCCCCTCCCACCAGGGCACACCAGCACCTCCCTGACCCCCAAAAAGGGTCACAGCAGAGGAGAAGGAACCCCCAAGCCCCAGCTGGTCCAGCAGAAGGCTCAGGGGTATGAAGTGATCCCGTAAAGTGCATTTGTATTTTCTGTTTATTTTCCACATGTAAAGTTCTGAAGCAGTGCCCTCATGGCAGAGGGGTCCAGGGAGGCAGCGCTGTCTGGGACATATCCTGGAACAGATCTTTGGAGAGCCTGTTTTGCCCTCTTGGGTGGGGATGTGGTGTTATGGGAATATGGTGGGAGGTGGAAATGACCCAGAAATCAGGGTTGGAGCAATTCCCATCCCTCAGACCACTGGGTGGGACCCCAGTCTGGTTCCTCTGAGTCCTGAGGCCTAGGAGGGAAAGGACATTAAAGCTCATCCCATTCTCCATGGCAGGGACACCTCCCACTGTCCCAGGCTGCTCCAGCCCCAATGTCCAGCCTGGCCTTGGGTACTGCCAGGGATCCAGGGGCAGCCCCAGCTGCTCTGGGCACCCTGTGCCAGGGCCTGCCCACCCTGCCAGGGAACAATTCCTGCCCAATATCCCATCCATCCCTGCCCTCTGGCACTGGGAGCCATTCCCTGTGTCCTGTCCCTCCATCCCTTGCCCCCAGTCCCTCTCCAGCTCTTTTTTAGCCTGCTGTGGCAGTGGTGACAACTTTGTCAAGGCTATTCCTGGCTCATTCCCAGTGACCCTGGAGCAGAGGGATGCTCTGTACTGGGATACTCCTCTGGAAGCCACTGGCTCCCTGTTGGAGTTCCCCCATCCCACCCTGTTCCTGTGGAGCTGTGCTCTTGTGGGACACAGGCAGGGATGATTAATGGCTCTAATAAATATGTTAATCTGCAGAAATGAAATTTTCCTCATTAAGAAACCTCTTCTGGGGTTTTTCCTGCTCCTTTCCCGAGCTGCTGTGAGAGCAGCTTCATCCACTCTGGAGTGAGGAACAGGGGACCAGGGGTGTCAATCACATCCCATTCATCCCAGTTTAACAGAGGGGATTATTCCCAGCACCTTCTCCTTGGCAGAAAGGGGGAGTGTGCTCCTCCTGCACCACTGACTCCTTTCTCCTTGGAACAGGCTCGCCTGTGCTGGAGAAAAGCAGGATTTAAGCTAATGAAAGGATTAGGATAATCCCTGTGTAACCCAGGGCTCGGAGCCATCACTCAGAGCCATCCAGCAGCTCCAGCACGGCCGGGCCTCCTCCTCCAGCCTCAATCCAGGCTCCTTTTCCATGTGCCACAGGACAAGGGTTGGATTAAGGAGTCCCCTGTGCTGGGAAGGGATATTCAGAGGGACTTCCAGCCCTAAACCTGCTCATTTCTCCATCCCCAAAGCCAGGGCCACCCCTGGGAGTGGTTTCCATGCTCCTCCTCACACAGCAGGGAGCTCATGTTATTCCCTCCTGTCCATGGAGATTCCTGGATATTTGTTCAACACTTTCCACTCAAAACCTGAGGGAAAACAGAAAAATCCTGGATTTGAAGGCAGGTGAGACAAGGAGGGAGCAGTTTTCTGCTAAAAGAGGAATTGTTCCCTGGCAGGGTGGGCAGGCCCTGGCACAGGGTGCCCAGAGCAGCTGGGGCTGCCCCTGGATCCCTGGCAGTGCCCAAGGCCAGGCTGGACATTGGGGCTTGGAGCAGCCTGGGACAGTGGGAGGTGTCCCTGCCATGGCTGGGGTGGCACTGGATGGGTTTTAATGTCTGTTCCAGCCTGAAGAATTCCATGGATCTGTGAGATGCCCATGACTGGCTTGAAAGGCCTTCCCTGGTGTCCTGCACTGTCCAGCACTTCCCTGCTCCAGGGCTGGCATTCAGTTTATCCCTTGGGATGTGCCCCAGGGACATTATTTATCCTGCCCAGGTGTATTTCCCTGCATTTCCCAGCCCGTGGGGGCCTTTTCCTGCTGGGTGCAGTGAGAAGCCTGGCTCTGCTCGGAAATCCCTGTGCTGGTAAATCCCAGGAGCTGCAGCCATTCCATGTCACATTTCCATCCCTTCAATTTGCATCTCCACCTTCTTCCCATGAAGGTGCCAAACCTCCAACAGCAGCTGGAGCTCCCTGACAGTTCTGTGCTCCTTGGCTGGAAAAACGGAATATTGAAACATGAATCCAGTGAATTTCCTGTCTCCAAACCACAAATGTCACAATTGGATCTTTTCTTAAATGTTCTGATTCTCAACTCAAACTTCTGCAGATCATTCCTTAATTCTTGGGCTTGGAGGCTTTTGGAAGTAGGACTTTGGAATGGGGCAATGGATCACTCTCACTGTCACTGGAGAATTGATAAATTGGAGGGTAATGGAAGGGATTTATGGCAAGCCTGGAAAAAAGGCTCAGTTGCATCAGTGTTCCTGGTTTTCATGGAATTCTGGTCCACCTTTCTTGCTTAGAAAGGTAAAATCCTCACACAGATAATCCAAACTTTAAAAGGAAAAAACCAATAACTATCATTTCCTTATTTTTATTCCTCTCTTCTGAACATATTTTCTATTGGAAACCCCCAAATTCCAAAAAATAACCAGAATTCAAATCCAACAAATATTCTGGGATGAAAAAATCACATTTATGAAGTTTTTTGAAGTGGCAAAACTGCCTTAAAATGGCATTTCTGACTGAAAAGATGAGTGAGTTTTAACGGGCATCTGTTTAAAGGTAACCAAGGAGAAAAGGCTGGAAGTGAAATGATGAGAGTCCAGAAGAGGAATCTCATGGAAAATGAAAATATTTATTGTGCTAGGAATTTTTGAGTTATAAGGTGGCCAACCTTAGTGAAAAGTCAGAGTTCCAGTTAAATCAGAGCTTGGAGATGCTGCTCTGATTAATTTAAATTCCCAGCAGGAATGATTGCCACATCTTCAGGAAGGGGATTGTATTCCCAGCTCCCTGATTCTTCCCATCTCTAACACTGCTGTAATTCAGCTCCAGTTCCTATCCAAAGGAATCACTCCTGACAAACAATGAAGCAGCCCATTAATTAGTTGTCTTTAATTGTCTTAAGCTCGTTGCTGTAATTAATTGGTGAAGAGTGGTAAAACTGGGGTTGTTCCATGTTCAGTGGCTGGAGTTTCCCATTCCATGGGGTTCTTGGAATGGCAAATAGAAGCTGGGAGTCCTTCCTGTAAGTGGCATATGAATAATCCCAACATAAAACACTGGGATGTGGATGGAATAATGCCAATGGAATTAAACCCAGCATCCCATAGGCTTGTGGGATCATTAATTTGGCTTAATGGATAATTAAAAATCACCACTTCCCAACCTTTTCCATCCAGGAGTGTCCTCCCCGTGAGCGGAGCAGCGAGATCTGAATCACAGAGCCAGGACAAGGGGGAATGGCTTCCCATGGACAGAGGATGGGTTAGATGGGATATTGGGAAGGAATTCCTCACTTTGAGCATGGAGAGGCCCTGGAATGATTTTCCCAGAGCAGCTGGGGCTGCCCCTGGATCCCTGGAAGTGCTTGGACAGGGTTTGGAGCACCTGGGACAGTGGGAGGTGTCCCTGCCATGGCAGGGGTGACACTGGATGAGCTTCAAATTCCCTTCCATCCCAAAGTATTCCATAATTGCAGGATTCTATGACCTTGCTACATAAGTGTTGAGAGATTCCTTCAAGCAAAAGGAATAATTATTTTAATCATCTGCCTTTTTATTCCTTAAATTCCAATAAACACAGCTAAGTCCTCCCTTAGGTTGATTCTTGAGTGTATTTTTAACATATTTATGAAAATCCCTCCCCTAGAAAAAGCTGAACTGGAGAACCTCCAGAGCAAATCCCAGAGCCTGGAAAAGTAAAGCCTGGCAGGTAACTCTGGGAAAGTCAGGGGTTTCATGTCCCTGAGGAAGCTTCAGGACACGTAATGTTGGATGGGTCTCAGGCAGATTCCTGGGCATGAAGAAATGGGGCTGAACATGGATCAGGAATAGCAGGAATCTGCTCAGGGAGAGGTATCGGAGCTCACAGCCAGCAGAAACATCCCAGGAAGGATATTTTGCATCCCTGCATTGTTGTGATTCCTCCACACATTTAAATTTTTGATATCCAGTTTATTTGGAATTCCTGGCACCTGGAATGTGATTTAGCAGGACACAGAAACCAATCTGGGGTGGGCAGGGTGACCTCCTTCCCTTCCTGCTGCTCCCAGCCCTGCAGAGAAGGCTGAATCCAAGATTTTTCTGTGTGTGAAGGGAAGATCAATAAGCAGCAGAAGGAAAGGTGTCACCAGGCTCTGTTCCCAATGTTTTTTGTAACAATGATCATTCCCTGAACTGATATTCAGACCAGGAGTGGGTTTGTTTTTCCATATGTTTGTTGAATAATTGTAGGAAAACCCCAAGGGAAGGACTGCTGGATGTAGAGTCCCTCATCCCAAGCGTCACTGTGCCCTTGTGGGTGTCACCTCCCAGGACTGGCCCCTCCTCCTCTGCCCTTTTTTAACGTCACTCAAGTTGATTTTGGGGTTCAGATTCCACAATCCTGCTGGAAGAGCAGGGTTTTTTTTGTGGAAGCTGATGGAATTCTGCAAACCAAAGCCATTATTTCCAGCCTGTCTCTCCAAATGCGAATAATGATTTTGAGCATCTTCCATGGGCTTTAATAAAACAATCAACTGAAACAACATCATTACTTAGAGTTTGATGCTGCTCCCTGGGAGAACATTCCTGGGAATCCCTAATCACTTTGGATCACTTTGGATCTGCTTGGCTGCTTCCAGCTGACTTGAAGCCACCAGGAAAAGTGGAATGGATTAATGGGAATTATTGGAAATATTCCCAGCTGGACACAGCAGGAAGGTTGGGAATCTCCTTTTCCATCCTCAAATATTCCACAATTCTGTGAAATGAGCCTTCTTTTGATATCCTTACACCTGTGTCTGTGTGGAATTCCAGAGGGTATGGAGAGCCTGGCTGGCACAGGGCTCCTCCTGTATCCTGGCACGCTGCTCCCGATTTTAACAAATTACTAAGGGAACAACATTTTCTGCTGGATTTTCCTTGTGAGGAGTGAAAGAGGCACCAGCCCTGCATGCCAGGGCTGTCAGGACCTGTTCCATTCATTAACATGCTCCATTAATTAACATGTTTACATCATGTAACATTCCCATGCTGCATTTTTAATTCCAGCTGACAATCCCTTTCCTGACTCCTCATTATTGGGATTCACTGCATGGACCAGGTGGCTCATCAGGATTTTAATCTCTTCCCTCCCTTTTTGGCCCAGTTTTTTGTGTGTTTGTACCAAAGTTAGGCCAGTGTGGGAGAATCCCCTTCCCCCAGACCCTGAGCATTTGCAAATCCTGCAAAATTCCTGCTATTCAAGGGAAAGAAATCCCTGTGGAGCTGGGCAGGCACCATGAAACCATGGAAAAGGTTTTGTAGTGGGGCAGGGAAAGACTTCTGGAAATGTCAGAGATGTCCTGACCACGAAACCATGTCCTGGGCCACCAAACCCTGTCCTGGCCACCAAATCCTGTCCTGGCCCACCAAACCCCATCCTAGGCCACCAAACCCAATCCTGGCCACCAAACCCTGTCCTGGCCACCAAATCCTGTCCTGGGCCACCAAACCCCATCCTGGGCCACCAAACCCAATCCTGGGCACAAAATCCCATTTTAGGCCACCAAACCCCATCCTGGCCAACAAACCCTGTCCTGGGCCACCAAACCTCATTGTGGCCACCAAACCCCATGCTGGCCACCAAACCCTGTCCTGGGCCACCAAACCCTGCCCTGGGCCACCAAACCCTATCCTGGCCAACAAAACCTGTCCTAGGCCACCAAATCCTGCCCTGGGCCACCAAACCCCATCCTGGGCACAAAACCCTGTCCTGGGCCACCAAACCCTGTCCTGGACCAACAAACCCTGCCCTGGGCCACCAAACCCTGTCCTGGACCAACAAACCCTGCCCTGGGCCACCAAACCCTGTCCTGGCCACCAAACCCATCCTGGCCACCAAACCCCATCCTGGCCACCAAACCCTGCCCTGGGCCACCAAACCCTATCCTGGCCAACAAAACCTGTCCTAGGCCACCAAATCCTGTCCTGGGCCACCAAGCCCCATCCTGGCCACCAAACCCTGTCCTGGGCCACCAAACCCTGTCCTGGACCATCATACAGGATCTGTGGTGGTTGTTGGTAATTCCAGATGCCCCAACAACAAAGGAACAGCAATGGAAACCCTTTGGAGCAGGTGGAGACAAACATCACCTGAGCTCAGCCATGGCCCAGAATTCCCAAATTTTCTCCATGGCATGCAGAGGAAACAGCCTTTGCTGCCGTTTGGTTCATCCAGCATCCACCAGAGTCTTCTGGGACAGCATCACACAAAAATTGGGATGAGCTTGGCAGATCAAGGCAGGAATGGCAGGGAAGGGAAAGGATGAGGGAATGGAACCCCCAGGGGGTTCAGGTCAGGGATTGGAAATGAAATGTTTCCCTTTTGGAGCAGTCAGGCCTTAGCAGAGTTGCCATGGAAGTGGTGGATTCCCTGTGTCTGGAGGAGTTCAAGAGGGATCTGGATGTGGGAATGTGGTTCTGGGGCAGTTCCAGGGTTGTTGGGTGATGGTTGGATTGGGAGATTTTGAAGGTCTTTGCCAACCTGTGGTCAGGATTTTTGTCCTTCATTTCTGAGATTCCAGCTGGGAAAACCTCACTGAAAACCTGGTGCTGTCCCATGGGGACATCAGAGAACCACAGACAGGTTTTCCAGAGTGGGATCTGTCTAGGAAACACTTCCTATTTGCTGCAGAAGGAATCAGCAGGATTCCCACATCTCGGGATTCCCACATCTCGGGATTCCCACATCTCAGGATTCCCACATCTCGGGATTCCCACATTTCAGGATTCCCACATCTCAGGATTCCCACATTTTGGGATTCCCACATCTCAGGATCCCCACATCTCAGGATTCCCACATCTCAAGATTCCCACATTTTGGGATTCCCACATCTCAGGATTCCCACATTTCAGGATTCCCAGAGAAGCTGTGGCTGCCCCATCCGTGGAAGTGTTCCAGGGTCAGGTTGGATGGGGCTTGGAGCACCCTGGGATAGTGGAAGGTATCTCTGTTCATGGCAGGATTGAATGGGAGTCCCTTCCACCCAAACCTACATCATTCCAAGATTCCATAATTCTTAACAGAAAGAGCCCAAAAACATGAAATGAGCCCATTTTCCATCCAAACTGTGGAAGGCTGGGAGGAACTGCTGAATGCAGTGCTGGAGGCACTGGTGCCACAATATTCCAAGCTCATGGATACCTCCTTTTCAAAGCACCACCGCTCTTGCTTGCTGATATTCCCTGGAAAAGATCAGAAAAGCCTCAGAACACACAGAAAAAAATCCTAAATGTGCCCAAATTCCACACTGCAGTGGGCAGAAAGTCCCATTTTTCTCTCCAGACACCCATTTTGAGGCTCTGGATGAGCATTCCCGGGATCTAAACCCTCATTTTCATCATCCCAACTTTTAGAGCACAAATTTTTCATTTTTCAGGTCTAAACAATCATTTTTAGGATTCTGTTTTCAGGAAGGGCTCACACATCCAATTTTAGCCATAACCCCTCATTTCCAGCAGCCAAAAATCCCAGTTTGAATGCCCCAAAGCATTTACAGAGCCCCAGATTGTCTTTTTTTCAGGGCTCAAAGCCACATTTTAAAGACCCAACCCTCATTTTATGCTCCAAATGCTCTTTTTAAGGACCCAAGGCTCCATTTAGAGGGCTCAAACCTTCATTTTAAGAGCCAAACACTCATTTTTAGGGCCAAACCCCATTTTTATGGCCCAAATCTTCCTTTTTTAGGGTCCAAAGACTCAATTTCATTAAAAGTTCTCCCTTTCAGAGTCCAAATCAGCGTTTTTAGTGTCCAAAGCCTCCAGAGGGGCTTTTTTTAGGATCCTGTCCATTGTTTATAGGATCCAAGCAACATCTTCAGTCTCCAAACCCTCAACTGTGGGTTACAAATTCCCATTTTAGGGCCCAAATTCCCATTTTTAGAGCCCAAAGTTTTGCTTGTAGGCTTGAAATCCTCCTTTTCTACATCAAACACCGCATTTTAGGATACAAACTCTGTGCTTAGGGCTCAAAGCCTAATTTTGTGATGTTCAAAGCCTCATTTTGAGCATCCAAGCCCCAAATTTTAGATGATAACCAATGAGATAAGAGAAAGTCAGGACTGTGAGATGCTGCAGGACTGGGAACCAGCTAAACCCAACCCAAAACCAGCAGAGGAATCCCCTAAAATGCTGGGGCTAATTGAATATTCAGAAGATTTAACCACAACCTCTCTGTATTTATGGCTTTGGAGACCATTTTTTTCTGGTTTTCCTGATAATCCAAGGACCAGAGTCAGAAAAACCCACTTCAAATTGTGAGGTTTGTTGGGTTTTTTAAAGGAAATGATTTTTCTACTGTGCTGGAATGGCACCAATTAGAGATGTACAAACTGCAGAAATCCCAAGTAAATTGTGGAAGTGCTCAGTCCATCTCATCCAGAGAGAAACCTGGAATTTCAGCCTCATCTGGGGTGGCCTGTGATGTGTCTGGTATGGGGGGAGTTTTCCCCCTAAATATTGAGTTCAATTCTCCCATAAATGAAAGATGTAACAGATCCTTCACCGATTCCACATCTCCCACTCCAGTCCTGCCACCCATCCCTGAGGATGCTCCCTTGGGAAGCACAGACTCCCTGCTGTGCTGTAAATTGCAAAATTCCGGAGCCCAGAGAGAGGTTGGATGTTGTCCTGGAAGTCTGGGATGACCCACCCTGCTGATCCAGTGTGGAAATGGATCAGCAGGATCCTTTAAGGAGGGGGATTGAGAGGGCACACGGCATCCCTGACATCCAAAAATATTTACAAGCTGAAGACCAAACCAAGGAATTGCTCCAAAATGCAAATTGAGGCTGCAGGGAATTTGGGAAGTGGGTGGGAGATGGAACAAAAGCTGTCATGGATGCTCCAAGTGGGTAAAAAAACCAGAACCTCCATAAGCTGATTCTTTCGTGGGAGCCACAGGAACTCCAGAGGAACTCCACCTCCTTCCCAGGCACTCATCCCCAAGGAATCCTTTGGAAAAGGCCTCTCCTAGTGGTGAGGAAGCTGAAGGATTGCAGAGCAGACAAGGAGTGCTCCTGCCAATCACCTGCTCTCCTTTGGAATATTTAATATTTTCCTCCATTTCTCCTGTCCTGGGGAAGAAGGGAAGCTGTGTTGCACTGAGGAACATCTTGTTAATCAGCCCCAGAATGAATGACTGAAATCAAAGATCATGAATGTCAGATTAGCTCAGTAATTATTGAAAGGCTCAGGTATTGAACAGAGACATGGAAAATTACTTTTCTTCCTTTTAATCAGAGCCTTGTGCTCCATGAGGGCTTTTCAGGGAGTGGTGTCTTGGGAAGGGCTCATTCTCCCTCTGTGGAAGGAGGGGGAGAGATTTTTCTATCCAAGTCTGCCCTGAGGGAGCAGCTCCCAATCCAGGCAACGAATTCTGAGCCCCAAAGTGCTTGGAAACCCAGGGGAAAGTTTGGGAAGCTCAGATGGGTCACAAAAGTGGGATTTGAGGGGGAGAACCTGGCAGAGAATGCTCTGAGACAGGATCAGAGAGATCTTTACCCAGTTTTGGGGTTTCCAAGTGCCCGTCAGGGAGGAGTCATCCGTTTGTTCTTCAGGCAGCGACTCTGATCTGGGGCTCCAGCTCCTCTCTCCACAAATGCCAGCACAGCCTGATGGTATCAATGGGCTCTGAACATCCACTTTTATCAGAGCCAGACTGGGGAAAAAAGGTTAAACTTATCCATCAAATTAGATCTTAAAAAAATCCCTCAGTAAGAACTTGAAAATGCTTCTGGGTTGGGTGGGAAAGGGAAGGGCTGACAAGGTGCCTGACTGAATGTTGTGCTTTCGTCATTTGAAATGCAGTTATTGTTTTGAAAGGAAGAAGTAAAACATCCTTGGGAAATGTTCTGCTTTTCCAGGTGGATCAGAACCTCAGCTGAAGAAACCCATGCAAGTTGGGGCTGGTTTTACAAAAGGTTTCAGCAGGCAAACACAAACCCCTGTCTTCTCTCAGCTCAGAGGTTTGAGCCCCAAGGAAAACACATTCCTTCCAAAACTGGAGGACTGATGCCCTCCAGAGGGATTTTTATGGAGCTGGACTCTCCCAGCCTTGGGAAGATCAGCAGAGGTGTTCAGTGTAGTGACTCTCCCAATTGCACTTGGTTTTAGTTGGAGAATTCAGGAAAATGAGAAGAACCTCCATGGGGATTGCTGCCAGCACAGGGGCTCCAAATCCAGGGAATTTATCTTGGACCTTGGACTCATCCAGCTGCACAGAGCTGCACAGGGATGTCTGGAGTGACCAAGGCCAGGATGTCAATGTGCTGTGACACAGAACCAGGCAAGGCTCAGTGCAGGGAAATGGAGCCAGCAGGTGGCCAGGCTTCCACTGAAATGGTCTCCAGGTCAGACCAGAATTCCAGGATGCCAGGATCATCCCAATGGATCCCAGCTCAGACAAATGGGTTTTAATTGAAATAAAAAGCAATTTTCTGTCCAAGGCACCAACCATGTCAGGTGTCTTTCAAGGCAGGAGCTTGATGGAGAGCAAAGACTATTCCAGGACAAATTCCTTATTCTCAGGGTAGGACATTGATCCCTCTGTGGGGTCTTCCCCAAAACAAGGTTCCCTGATGGGTTCACAGGCAGATCCAAGCTGGGATTCACATTTCCCTGAGAGCAGTGGAGTTCCTACAGCATCTCTCATCTCTCCAGATGCTGTTGTGACCCAGGCCCGTCCCAGTGGGTTCCTCCTCTGTCCCTGCAGAGGGTTGGGGCCCTCAGGAATGTGCCCTTCAGCAGAGGTGAATTTTCCTGGGTGCTGCCACCAGCTCTGCCCATCCCGACTGCGAAGCCAAAGCCACACCCTGGGTGGGGTCTGCCCGGAGCCCATCCAGCCCCAACTGCAGCCGCCTTGAAAGGCAATTCCAGAGCCAGCAGCAGCTCCACCAAAACATCCCCCTCCTCTCCATGCAGGAGAACAGGAATGATCAGCACAGGGAGTGTGAACAGGTCTTCACTCTGTTAATGAATTCCCACCAAACCCTGTTGAAACGCTGCCGCTGAGTGTTTATCATGAAGACAATTATTTGAGGCTGCCCTACTTTTGTCGGGCTCTTTAATACCGTGGGCCCCTCATTAGCTGTGTACACGGCTAACGAAGACAGCGAGCTAATTGGCAGCAGCTCTTGAAGAACTGAAGCAACCTCATCGTTTGCCTGCTCACGTTCTGCCATTCCAGCGAGGAACTGCGGAAGATGTTCCCTGATTAGGCTGTTGAATTATGAATTAGGCTCTGCTCCCACTGCAGCTGTTTTCTCCATGTCATTCCCAGCACTTTATTTCCCCATCTGCTTATAAAACCAGAAGCTTGATCCTGCAATAAACACTTCAAATAGTTTCTTTTTTTTTTTTAGGGGCTAATTAATTGTGTTGCATTTCTTGAGGTGCCCTGGCTTGCAGCAAATTAACAATGCTAATTTTTCCTCTGCTCAGTGCCCAAACAATGTCTCCTACAAAGGAGCTGGAAAATAAAGAGGATTCTATCAAACCATTCTGGTGTTTCAGCTTCTTCCTGTTTTGATCCTTTCTGCGCCCGATGCAGAAGGGGTGTCCTCATTTGCAAACCATTCCCAAAGCTGCTTGGATGGATCTTTCCAGGCAGGAGCCAAAACAGAGGAGTGACTTTTGCAGCTGGCCCATTCCTGGTGCTCAGTCCTAATCTCCAGTTGGTGCCTTGGCCACTGGTTTGTGTCAACTGGAAAAGGCCCTGCTGGAGGGGGGGAGCTCCAGATGGAGACACAGGAATGGGAAATGGGGAATTGGGAATGGGAAATGTCTGGGCAATGAGTGAGGCTGCACAAAAGCAACAGCTAAATAAGAGACTGGGTTAAATTAATGACCCCCTAAAGCCACTCTGGTCCCCAGTAATGAGGTGACAAATTGACCTTTCCTGCCCACACGGAGCTCAGCGTGGATCAGCTCCAGGCCGTGTTTGGGTTGGTTTACAAGGATCTTGGATGTGGCACCTGGAGCAAGCCAGACACCTCCTGCAGTGGGGATTTGGTGCCAGCACCACCGTCCTGTGTGTCCCAGGGAACGTGGGGCTCACAAAATTCCTTTGGAGCTCACAGGGCCCCACTGGGGCCAAGTGGCTGCACTGGGCTCTGCCTCTGGATGGTGACAGAAGAAAACACACAGAGCGTGGATCAGCCCTCCTGAGAGGTCACAGTTCCTTATTTAATCCCAGCTAGGAGGAAAATCCATTCCCCCAAGGCGTTCTTGACTGACTCATTTCAACACCTTGGATTGTGCATCCACGAGGACGATGCTGAAGGTTTTGGTTTGGCTGAGGCTCCACCTTTCCACAGACAGCAAATTCGAGCTGGTGTGAGGATGGCAAGGAGAGAAGAATGTTTGGGAGATGATGTGGAGGAGGCAGCAAGGCTGGAGCCTCCAGATCCAGCTTTACCCAGCCCAGTGATGTGGCTTTGTCTGGTGTCCTCACAATCCCAGCAGGTCTGAGATACCAGCCATTCCTTCAGGATAAATGGAATAAAATCCCAGATGTTGTGCCAGCTCTCAGGGGGAGATGAGGAGCTTGGAAAGGCCAGCTCAGAATGGAGACATAAAATAGGAGCTCTGCTCCTTCTGCTTGACCACTCCTCAACATGAGGTTATTGCACTTTTCCTTTACCCACTTTTTCCTCTTTTCCCTCTCTCCTTCCCTTTTCCATAGGACCACTCAAAAATGAAGAGCCCAAATCCATATTTTCACCACTGGGCAGCCCAGGATGGGAAGAGGTTTCCCAAGGAGGCTCCACACTTGCAGGTTTTTAAGACAAACCTTGAAAAAACTCAAAATAATCTTATATCTCATCGTTGACCATACTTGGAGGAAGAGGTTGGACTCTAAACCTCCTGAAGCCTCTTCCAAGCTGATTATCTGACCATTTTTTCAGCTTCTAGAAAGTTTCCTAATTTTTAAATGATTTAATAATTACTTAAATTTTTTAGATTTTTTAAAAAATAAAATTATTTTTTCATTTTTCAATTTATATTTGTAATTTCTTTAATTATTACAATAATTATGCCAAGTTTCAGTGGCATTTGTAACTTCCCTTCCTCACTCTGCGATCAGTCATTTGAGAGGGACTTTGCTAATTAATGAGCCTTAGTCCTGGTCTAGTTGGTCCCTGCTCTGGGGGCTGCAAACAGGGACCCCCAAGCCCTGTGGAGTTGGGATCAGCCTTCTCCAAGTCCCACCTTGCTCCTGGCTGAACCTCTCACTGCTCCACCTTGGGCCAGCTGTGGTGACATCGAGGTCATTCCAGCAAAGGCCACCCCAAAAAGGGCCCAGCCAGAGCCAGACTGGGATTTTTGGCTCCTGACGTGGTGATTTCTCCCTGCTCGGGGCTGCAGGTGGTTTTGTGATTCTGCTGCTGGATTCTGGTTGGTTTTTGCAGCATTAAACCATTCAAGGCTGGTCTCCTCCGAGTTCAGGGGTGTTCCATTTCATATATATTTAATACATGTTTTTAAATGAGCTACATGCATCCCAATCAAGCAGTTAAGCTGCAGGATGAAGGCAAAGTCCTGCCTGACATCAGCCTCAGCTCCATTCCTGCTGCAAAGCCTCAGCTTTACGGGTTTAGATTTGTAAATACTCCTCCTAAACCCAATAAATTAAAAGAGCCCCTGGTGTATCCTCGGCGTTCAAGACTGAACGAGCCCAATTAGCCTGTGAAGAGCTGTTCCCTGCAGAATAATTCCGGGGTTTGGGCCAGTCCATTGTGAAAATCATTTGCTGCTCTCCCTGCTCATTGATGGTTTCTCATTGAGCATGAGAAGCTCCAAAGGTGACTTGGTTTCCTGCCAGGGCCTCTGTGTTGATTAACTCTCTTCTCTCTTTTTCATCATCCCACTCCTTCGATCCTTTCCTTTCAGGGAAGGCAAGGAACAAATGCAGCTTTTAAGGAAGGGGAATATTTCTTTTGCTGCTCTGTGCTGTTTCCTCATCCCTGCTTTGTGTCCTTTGCTATTCCAGGGGTGTCTGTGACATCCAGCCCGGGGCAGGAGCAGTGGCAGCCCTGGGGCCACGAGTTACCCAGGATGGTCCCTGCCCCATGGAATTTATACCCCATGTCCTCCTTCCCTCTGTCCTGTGTGGCTGTGAGCTTGGGAATATGTTAGGAATACAGCCAGGCCTGCAGAGGGAAATCATGGGATCATGGAATGGTTTGGGAAAGGCCTTTAAAGGACATTTACTCCACCCCTGCCATGGCAGGGACACCTCCCACTGTCCCAGGCTGCTCCAGCCCCAATGTCCAGCCTGGCCTTGGGCAGTGCCAGGGATCCAGGGGCAGCCCCAGCTGCTCTGGGCACCCTGTGCCAGGGCCTGCCCACCCTGCCAGGGAACAATCCCTGCCCAATATCCCATCTATCCCTGCCCTCTGGCACTGGGAGCCATTCCCTGTGTCCTGTCCCTCCATCCCTTGTCCCCAGTCCCTCTCCAGCTCTCCTGGAGCCCCTTTAGGCCCTGGAAGGGGCTCTGAGGTGTCCCTGGAGCCTTCTCCTCTCCAGGTGAGCACCCCCAGCTCTCCCAGCCTGGCTCCAGCCCGTGGAGCAGCTCCATGGCCTCTGGATTTGCTCCTCAGGTCCTCCTCCCTCTTAGCTGGGGCCAGAGCTCACTGTGTTATTGAGATCTGGCAGGACAATCTGAATTTCTGATTTGAAGCTGTAAAAGCAACACCAAAGTTCCACAAAGCAGAAATCTCCTGTAGATTTTCCTGGCAATGTGTGGAGATTCTCCCAAGAGCAGGGACACTTAGTTCATGGGTATTCCCAGGATTTCAGTGTAGGAATCTGGACATTATCATCATTTCAGTGGTAAATCACATTCAACCCCTAAACAACACTGTTTCTTATACTTTTATATAGGTACCTCGCTCTACTGCACTGTTTTATATTATTCTGTAATTTAATAGTAATTCTTTTAGTTTTATCCCGTGTAGTAATTAATTCTTATTAAACTCTTTCGTCTGTTATCTCTTGCCTGTTCATTTGTCTTAATAAATAATTAATTTTTATAAATAGATCTGATTTGCCAGCACTAAGAACTTGAGGGACAAAGTGATTCAATTATAACCTCCATACCTTCCTTAAATTCAAACTGCTGCCAGAATCCGAGGCTAAGGAAGGATTTAGCTCCACTGAAGCCTTTTCTGAAGGAGTTTAAGTACACACTGACACTTCTCAGTGTTTCTTTGGGATAATTATCCTTTTCCTGACATCTCAAGCAGGAGAGTGGGCAGGAAAAACCTCAATTTACTCCTGGAAAGGGCTGAGGTTGCTCTTGTGACTGTGGGATTTTAAATTTCAGACTGTAGGCAAATTCTGGATCAAATTTTCCTCAGATTTACCAATGGAGCTTCCTCTGGAGCCCTGTCAGGACCTGCTCCCAAAATCTGTATAATAACAGGAGAGCACTGACCAGGCAGTGTCACTGGTCAGAAAAAAGGTGGAATGCTGAATCCTATAAATTCCTTCATTAACTTTTTCTTGTGGAAAATGTTGTAAAAAAAATGTGGAAAGTGTTGATTCAGATGCAAACCCTCATTTTCTCCCAAATGCTGGCTGTGGGTTTTCCCAGAATCACAGATCACACATCCTGCTGGAAGTCTCCTTCCCTGGGGATGTTTTGAAGTCATCTGGCCACAGGACCCAGCTCGAGCAGGGAGGTTGGACAAGATGAGCTCCAGAGGTGCCTTCCCAGCCCGGCCATCCCTTGGTTCTGTGGGATTTTGGGATCTGTGGTCTGTGTAACTCAGGAATGAGACCTGGGAGCAGCTCCAGGCATGGATGGTTTTGTGGGATTACCAAGGTGAAGCCAAGGATGTTGTGTCCTCCTGCCATGCAAAGGAAATGATTTATTAGCTCATTCTAGCACTTCCAGGTGATAAAGATTTGCAAGCAGGGGTGACTTTGAGCAGACTTTATAGAAAATCCAGGATTTCAAGCGATGCTGGAATTTGTTAGGTGTGCCACAACCACCCCAGAGACCTCCTCCAGGCTGTTCTTTATTCCTCCTTTCCTGCTGATCCCTGTGGTTTCCTGCTCAGGAGGGCACCTGAGCAGTGTCCAAGAAGTGCCCAAAGCCAGGCTGGATGGGGCTTGGGGCAGCCTGGGACAGTGGAAGGTGTCCTTGCCCATGGCAGGGATGGGATGGAATGGGATGAGCTTTTAGTTCCCTTCCATCCCAAACCATTCCATGAGTCTGTGAAGTGAAGATCCAGACTGATAGATATTAAAATATATATTAAATATATTATATATATTATATATAATATATATTAACTATAATATATATTAAATATAATATATTAAATATAATATATATTAAATATAATATATATTAAATAAAATATATATTAAAATATATATAAAAAAAATAAAAAGAAGAAGGGGAACAAAGGAATAAAGTATAAAAGAAGTGAGGTGGAAATTTCTTTCTCTTCCTCTCCCCACATGACCTGCTGAGCACGCTGCCACCTGGAGCAGCATGGAATGGGTCAGCCTCAGAGCAGCAAAAATTGGGAATGTTTTCCAGGCCACTGGCACAACCACAGCCCCTCAGTGGGAATGATGGGCCTGTGATGACCAAACATCCAATGACATCAAAACTTCCCCAAAGAACTTCCAGCTTCCTGAAAATTCCATGTTCAGTCAGCAAATGGTTGCTAAGGAGGAGCCACACCTGCCACAGGGGATCCATCCCACCTGGCTGACCCGTGTGCACCTGGCCTGTGCATCCCACAGCAAATCCCTTGGATTAGCTGCACAAAGTTGGAAGCACTCAGCCCCCTGCAATCACTGCAGCAGACAGATGCTCATTACTTCTCTTGAAATCTCTATTTTTCATAAATTTCATTTTCGCTGTTTGCAGCTTGGGCTCGTTCCCAAATAAAGCAGGCAGTGATTGAGCCTGGCTTTATTGCTCCCACAATCCAAATTACAGCCATTATCCCAATCTCCCCCCTGCAATTATCCTCAGCCTGCACATTCCATCTCTTTATCCAGACAGACTTTGTGCTGATGGAAGGTGATAGACGGGCAGCCGGGAAAGCAGCGAATTCTCTCTGAGCAGCAGATCCAGAGCTGCTGCTCCAGCCCCTCTCTCCCTTCCCAGGATGCAGCTCTGAGTTGCTCACCAGCTCTCAGGGACATGAGATAATCAGACTGATAAGAGCTGGCCTCTCTGGACCTCAGCTCTTCCCCCAAGGATCAGGATTCCTGAATTTCTTCAGCCTTATTCCACCCTCCTGCAGGCTGGGCTGGGGCAAACCTGCATTTCATGACATGGTCCTGTCATTTGATCCAGCCAGGTGGGTTTGTTCTCCTCCAGAGAACCCATCTTGAACCTTCTTCAGGTGAATTTACTGCCTCACACATTCTGAGAATCTTTGTGCTCACACATTCTGAGAACATTTGGAGATGTCAAACACAGGTGCAAACCCCAAATCCGCAGCCCCATTGGCAGCAAAACTCTCACCGGGGTTCTGCTCCCTCTCAGCTGCCTTGAAATCACAGAACCCCAGGTTGGTTAGGTTTGGAAGAGACATTAAATCTCACCCTGTGCCTCCCCCTGCTGTGGGCAGGGACACTTTCCACTGGACCAGGTTGCTCCAAGCCCTGTCCAACCTGGACCGTGCTGGGTTTGTTGGTTTTCTACCTCCAAATTCTCCTCCAACACCATTTTCTCTCATTTCCCTCACAACCACTGATGGGAGGCAGATCTTCCACACATCTTCCCGACTCCCAGACTTCCCTTGGAGAACTATCAAGATTTGGTCACACCAGAGCTGGAATTGGCTCCAGTCAGCTCGGTCCCAGTGGAATGGGGGACTCCTGGCCCCATATCCTGGGATGCAAAGTCCCCACTGCTGGTGCAAAAGGCAGCACAAACATTCAGCTCCAGTTTCACCCCACATCCTAAATTCTGAGTTGTTTAGGGGGCAGTTTCCACAAAATAAGAGGAAATTCCCTATTCCTTCCCTGCCAGCTTCCTTTTCCCAAGAATCCACTTGAGAAGCAGTGAGAGCTTCTTGGGAAAGGAGAAGGTGTGCTGAAAAAGGGGAAATAAATACCCAAATTCCTGCAGGCTGGGTGAGTATTTTTGATTTAAAATCAAAGGTTGCTTGGTGTTAACAGTTGCTGTTGTGCTTCTGTTTACACTCTCCCTGCTGTCTCCCACATCCCTGTCTTTTAAGGACGTTCAAGAAGGAATTTTTTGGGTAATACAATTCCCCTGCCTCACGATGGAACAAGGAAGACACTTGAGTCCTGTCTTCTGCTACAAGGGGGATCAGTGAAACTGCTCTGCCTCTCCTGACAGCACAACTGAGCAGGATCAGCTCCTGCTGGGGGGAATTAAAACTCCACAACAACAACCCTGGGCTCTGGGCAGGATTCCAAATGGAAAAGGCAAAGCAACCTGACAGACTCCATGAGCTGCACTGACAACTCAGGCAAGGAAACTTCAGGGGCAGAATAAACTGATCTGAAAAATTTTGCTCTGATCTGCATTTCAAAGTAATTCTGTGGAATGGTCAGACTGTTAAGAGGGCACAAACAAATATTCTTAAGAAGAGAAACCACTTTCTGTCCTTCAATTCAAAGGTTAAATGTGTTGAAATCCACTGCTGTTGAATTCTAAATCACTGGGGTGATCGAGCTCCCTGCTGAATTCCTCTCCCTGCAGGGGCGTTTTGGGACGATATCCTGATTATTGCACTAAAGACCAAATACTTAATTTGGGGGATTGGATGATCCTGTATCTCTGAGGGATGTGGAAGCACAGGAGACACATTTCCTTTTTGTTCCAGTGAGTAGAGCATGAGCGAGACAGATTCCCTATGAATATGGAACAGATTCCCC
>NC_031784.1:12760822-12779120 GCF_001522545.3 Parus major
GAACAGATTCCCCATGGAACAAAGAACAGATTCCCCATGGAACAAAGAACAGATTCCCCATGGAACACGGGGACTTTGTCCCCATTTGGAGCTGGGGACACCACTCCAGGCCTTGCTAATGCTGAATGTAAGGGGCTGTTGAGTGTAAAAAGATGCAATAACTTTGTTGGTTCATTTTTCTCCAAATGGCCCAAACCAGAATAAAACTTCTTTGTTTTTAATCACTGAAGTGGAATTGTTTCATTTTTCTTTTTGGCAAGGAAACTTGAAAACATCTGCTTAGGTTTGGATCAATTTGATTTTTTTTTTTTCACTCTTTAACTCAGTAGTTGAACTGAAAAATCAATTATTCACCCAGCCTTCCTCCCAGCACATGTCCAGGAGCGCAAACTCTGGGTTTTATTCAATAGCAGGTGCTCAGCAATTGGAGAAAATGAGTGTTGGGATAATAGGATTTACCTGACTCTTCCTGTCTCATCTACAGAATCCAAGCAGGACTGCAGGGATAAATCCCACAGGGTTTCATTTCTTGGTGTCCACTGAACCAGTTTGGATGGATGTACAAACCAGGATTTTGGTTTTGATCCTGCTGGCTCCTGATGTCCTTGTTGGGTTTCCAGCCTCTGGTTTAGGATGAACAGAAGTTTCCTTGGACCAGAAAACAAGATTCCTTGGAGAATTCAGCCCAATCCTGCCTCATCATTTCCTGTCACTAAATGGGAAGTTCTAATGACTGTAATTTTGTGTCATAATAAGAAAAAACAACTTAACCAAGGGCATGTGTCCAAATAAACAGCTCTGCTGGCAAGAATTCTCCTTTCAGGCATCCCAAATTCTGCTGTCCTTCATATCCCAGCAGCGGTGGAAGGGCCCAGCTGACGTGGTGCTAAAGGTTTGGCTGTCCAGGAGGAGACAGGATCTGCTCTGAAAGCTCTGCCTCCATCACATCACTGCTGGAGAACTCCAGGAAAATGTGGGATTGTCACTTCTGTCCTTTCCCATGAGAGGATTTAATGAGTTCAGAGGGTCTGGAGGAATCCCCCCCTTGTCAACGCTGGAGGTTTTCTGCTTCCTCTGGGTGCTTTGTAGGCCGTGATGAGATTTCACAGGAGCCCCTGATTCCTTTCCATGCTTGAGTTTCCTGCACACAACTTCCTTCCCAGATGTGTGACATGGGAAAGGCAGGAGTGAGTCAGTGCCCATCACCCTTCTCATCTGATGCTGGGCTGGAGGAGGTGAGAGGCAGAGCTCAGGACTCTGAATCTTGGCCCAAACCCCTCTCTGTCTCAACCCACAGGTGAATCCTTCCCCTGAGGGGAGGGTTGGGGTCATTCCCCTGGTCAGGAGCCCTGACCTGCCCCACCAGAGGGTCCTGCTGGCCTCGGGATGATTTTCCCACTGACTCTGCTGAAGTGGGGAGTGAGCTGTGAGCCTGGGGGCTGAGCTGGGTAGGGCTCTCTCCTTCTCCATCTCACCTTCATCCTCAAAAGCATGGAACTGATACCAAAATCAGCCAGATGGAAACTTCCTACCACAGTTGGCAGTATTAGAAATCAGGAATTCTGTATTTCAGTGCTGGGCACAGGGGGGATCCTTCCCTCCCTGTGTTGGGCGAACAGAGTTTTTATCTCACACTGATTACACATTCACGAGCTACTCCTGATCACTTGACTTGATTTTACACAATCACACCCCTTATCAAAGTCCTTCTAGGGTTCTTTGGGTCTGTCTTCAATGTCTGGTGTCCTTGCAGCTGGCTGTCCCTCAAGCCCCATTTTTGAGGAAGCCCAGTATCTTTGTTGTCCCTAACTTCTGCTTTGCCAGCCTTGCAGAGCTGGGCTGGCTCCTGCTTGTGCTTTGCCTAAATGACATCCTTTATCTACTTCTCCAAGGCTGTGCTGTTCTCCTGTCCTGATCAGAGTGAAACCCTGTTCTGTCCCCCTGCCCTCATCAGAAGCTGCCCCAGCTGCCCCCCATGACAGCAAAGCCCTCCCTGGGCACTCTGCTCCTCTCCAGGGTCACTGAATCCAGAATGGATTGGGTGGGAAGGGACCTTAAAGCTCCTCCAGTTCCATGTGCAGACACCTTTCCCACTCCCCTGCCACCGCTCGCTGCCCAGCAGTTTTTTGTGCTCCAGTTCCCATTCTGGGTGGGATGCAATCCCTTTCCCAATGTTTTCACTGTGTGAGGAGCCCAGAGCCAATCCATCACCTGGCAATGGCAGCAGGAGCTGACAGGGAGCTCTGAGGAGAACATAAAGCATCCAAACTGCAGCCTGCCACTCCTGCCTCCTCCTCTGACATCCTTTAACCCCAGCCCCGCTCGAGCCTTCCCGGGCTTTCATCAAAATGAAAAGTCTGGCTCGTAAAACAGCTGGGAAGGAAAACTGACAGGAAAATAATAAAACCATCATGAGGTGAGAGCAGACGTGTGGCAGAGGCAGCCTTGTGGATCTCACCATGGATTCTGTGGCTCCGGTGAGGAATTAAACCTCTCCATCTTCCCAGTGGATGCTCCGAGTTCCTGGCTTGGTGCATCCTCAGGGACAGACGGACAGCTCCTTTTCCCATGTTCTCCTGACGCTGCTGGAGGTGCTGCACAAGGGATAAATCCAGGCTGTGGGGAAATGAATCACCCTCGGGAGGCTCCCACGATGGTGACAGGGCTGGGATGGCCAAGGGCAGCTTCACTTCCTCTCACATCTGGTGGACGTTCCAGTTGATGCCTCAAGGTCCCAAACTGGTTCCCAAATACGTTCCAAGGGTGGTCAACCTGCTCTGGCTCTGGTGTCCTGTGCCCCTTCTCCCGTGGCTGCAGCTCCTCCTGCACGTCTGGAGGTGCTCCTGGGAGTGTGGGAACGGGATGGCAGCACCTTTGGTCCCTTGTGAACGCTCAGCCTGGAGGAGAGGAGACCTTGTCCATTCCATCAGCACCTGGCAGGACGTGGAGGAGTCAGATCCAGGCTCTTCCCAGTGGTGCCCAGTTCCAGGGACAGTGGGCAAAAAATTGAAATACAAGAGGGTCCACTCACACCTGAAAAGAAGAATTTTAGGGTTGGTCAAGCACTGATTGTCCAAGGATGCTGTGAACTCCCCATCCTTGGAGATATCCAAACCCTGGTCCTGGACAATCTGCTCCTTGGTGACCTCCAGAGGTTCTGCCAACTTCAGCAATGCTGTGGTTCTCTGAAAACGAGGAACAACAGCTGGAACTGCAGGAATTATGGGATGTGTTGTGACATTTGGAAAAAACACTGTTTACTTTAGCCCAACATTTATTTTTCTTTCGGGTAGATGTTACTGCTGCTCTCATAAATAATTCAGGCTTTATAAGCCGGAGTATATTATTTAAAATGGTACAAATTAATCACCTTTAGTGCATTCTGGGGCCCCTGTGTTATTTTTAATGAATTTGTAAAACACTCCTTAGGTGTACGAGCAGGATTCACTTCCATCTGCAGTCCAACCTGGACAGGATCAATATTTCATGGATTTATGTGGCTTATTCATATTTAGTTCTTCTAGGAAAGCTTTTTTTCCCAGTGATATGGGGACAACACAGGTCCCTGGTGTGAGAAGTAGTGAAATGAATATTTAAAGAAATATTTAAAGCTTAAATTTCAGGTATTTTCACATCCAGGTCTCCTGGGCTGTTATCACACACAACCTGTGCTGAGTTTTTCTGCACAGAATAGTCAAAAAAATCAACTTAAAGCCTCTCAAACACCTCCTTGTTATCCCAAAATGTGATGGAATGAAACTTCTTGGCTTTTCTCCACTTTACCAGTGCCTGTCTTTTAAATAGGAGCCGTATTTGTGGCCAAATAATGTCACTTGTTCCTTTCTTTTTTTAGCTCCCTCTTTAATGTTTGCAATATCTCAGAGAAAGAGCACGGGATGAGTCTGCTTTAATTAGCTCTGTCATGAAAAATCCTCTTTGGGGAAATAAATAAATAAATGTGTGCATATTAGACAATTAAAAAGAGGGTCTGTGCACCCCCAGCTTTATTTCTGTGTAATAAAATTAAAAATTCCACGTGGAAAGTCCTTCTGGATGTTCAGGAGTGACCTTTAATGACATTAAATAATTTAATGAACATGTTAGGTGCACATTAGACAGAAAAAAACGCTTGTGGGGAGACACCTGGATTTTTATAGGTTTGAGGTTGGCAAATGGGAAGATTTCTGTTGTGCTGGATGACATCCCATGAGTTTAGAGGGGTTAGAATTGGTTATTCCCAGAATCATGGGATGGTTCAGGAAAAGCCCTCTGAGATCATCAAGTCCAGTCATCAACCCAGGTCCCCATCTGCCACATCCATGGGATTTTGGACATTTCCAGGGATGGGGATCCACCCTGCCCTGGGCAGCTGTGCCAGGGCTGGACAGCTCTTTCCATGAAAAACATTTCCCAAAACCCACCCTGAGGCTCCCCTGGCCCAGCCTGAGGCCGTTCCCTCTGCTCCTGTCCCTGTTCCCTGGGAGCAGAGCCCGACCCTCCCCGGCTGTCCCCTCCTGGCAGGGAGTTGTGCAGAGCCAGAAGGGCCCCCTGAGCCTCCTTTTCTCCAGGCTGAGCCCCTTTCCCAGCTCCCTCAGCCGCTCCTGGGGCTCCAGCCCCTTCCCCAGCTCCGTTCCCTGCCCTGGACACGCTGCAGCCCCTCCAGGGCTCTCTTGTCAGGTCCCAAAAGTGACCCCCAGATTTGAGGTGAGTCACAGGGACGGGCCCTGCCCTGCTCCTGCTGCCCCCAGGGCTGGGACAGCCCCACTGCCCTCACCCTTTTTGACTCTTCCAAAGATAAAATTTGGATCCATCCATGGCATTCCCTGTTTTGGGCTGCTGATTCACACAGGGCAGGTTCATTTTCTTCTGTTAACTTGGAGTCAAATCCACCAAAATAAATATTAGCACAGAAACTACAAATGATGATAAATAACCCAAGCCCAACATGTTTGATATTTTTTTTCATATTCTGCAATGATCCCACTGTCACCTTTCTTATCTTGAAAATAATCAAGGAGTTGATAATGATGTTGTAATGCAAATCAACAGATTTTTTTATTTTCACAGCATGAAGCATCAACAGTAAAGAAAACCACGTCCAGCCTTTATTAACAATTTTCGTCAGATGAGGAACTAATACATTGTTGGGAATATCCATCCTGCTTTTATCCCACAAGGATTTGCCATTTTACCACTTAGTGAGGCCTGAAGAAAAAGGGTTTCATTTGCTGTTGCAATCCCCAAAATCCATATTAATGACTGCTGGTACTGCAGGGATTTTTCTGCAGCAGATCCCTTCTCCTTTTCCCATATTCTCATTTTCCTCACGCAAACCTTTCAAGAGTTCTTCTCTTCCAAGTTCCATGATAATGATATGAAAATAATCATATCAAAATAATGATATACAAAAATATTTTGTAATTATAGTCCATAAAATTCTAATGCCATCATTTGAGCATTTGCACTTGTCCCATTTGCATAGTGACTTATATGTGATGAACCACCCCAAGCAACTGAGGACCTACTTCCATATAAACTTCCAAGACACGTGGAAATTGCTGTTATATTTAGGGATTGATGGGAGAGCTTCCCAGTTGGGAGAACAGAATTTTCTTTTTGTTTTAGGGGCATTTTTTGCCTTGCTGCAGTCCCTGGAATGGTCACAATCCATGTGGGACATGGAAGCTGCACCGTGACTGAGTCTTGGTCACCAGGGACCTGCTTTGGCCAGCCAGGACTCAAGTAGCCCATATTTAATCCATATTTATGGATTAAAAATCCCCTTTTCTTGAGGAAAAGATTTATTATATAGAGTTATCTCAGCTGTAGGTTATCAAAACACATTCCAAGCTGAACTTGATCTCAAAATTTTGAGAAATCAGGAAGTTTTCAAGGAAGACAACTCCAGTCCAGCTCTGAGCCCTCCCTGCCAGCCAGGGATGATGATCCTGGAGTGCCACGCCAGGTCTCATCAGAGAGAAGAGCTCCTAGGACATCCCAAAGCCCTGTCCTGCCCTTTATCTTCACTAAATCCTTGGAATAAAATGTCATTGTCCAGATGGGCTGGGCTGGTTTAATCCCACTGGGAAACTGAGCCCAGCACAGCCCCTGGGGTTGGGGTGAGAATTGAGAGGGTGAAAGTAGGAAAAATCCTGGATTTTTGATGGGATGGGATGGAAAAGGAAGAAAATCATGATGATGATGATAATGATAATGATGATGATATGATGATGATGGTAAAAAAATTAGAAAATACAAAAGATTTTGTGCTCAGTTGCTCAAAGCTCGCTGACGGATTTTTCAGTGCACAAGGAGCACCAACGACACAAAAAGAGCAACTTCTTTCCCCCCTCACTTTGTGATTAGTTCCTGCTAAAAGACAAGGTTCCTCCAGGCTGAATTCCACCCTCAGAGCCAGCCTTAATCAACGGTGGGGCTGCTTCCTCTCCAGGCTTTTCCTGATTGATGTGGCCTCCCTGGAACTCATGGAGCAAATGAAATCAAGGTCATCTGCTGGAAGAAGCAATAAAAAATCACCTCGAGGAAAGAATCAAGGCCATCAGGGATCTGCCTTTAAAATAAGGGACGTGGAGCCAGCATAACTCTGGCTGTCACTTGCTGGCTCCTGTGACAAGGCTTGTGTGGACAAGTCTCCTGCTCCTGTGTCCCTGCTGAGCAGGCAGAGTTGGGAAGAGACAATTTCAGGCCTGATTTCTTTCCAGTCACTGCTGGAGTGGCCCTTAGGTGACCTGAGCACTGCAGTGTGGGGGCAAAAGGGTGTCCCTCCATCAGCTGCAAACTTCCTGTCACCCCAATTCTGGGAGCACCAAAACAGCTGGAGGCAGCTGGGCTGAGCCACAGCCCCTGGAGATGTGAAAGCAGAGCCCTGGCAGGGTTTATTCCAGCAGAGGAAAGCAGGAGCAGAGATCCTGCAGCAGCTCACCTCACTCGTGTGGGAATAACACTGGGAAATAGATGGAATGTGGGGCTCCAGCCTCATCTGGGCACTTGTCATGAAGTTTGTCTTCATGGTGGAGTTTGGCCAAAGGTTGGACCTGATGACCTGGAGGCTTTCTCCAAACTTAATGATCCTGTGGTTCCATGGAAGCCCCAGGAGATGATCCTGAGCCAAAAGTGGTGCCACCCACATTGGAGCCATCCCCTTAAACACCCAGCTCCACTGGGAATGTCCCCCTCAGCCCAGCACCCAGCTGAGCACACACCATGAGAGGAAAGAAAGTCAGTATTGGCTGACACAGGATGATTTTATCTGAGACATTTCAGATGGATTTTGCCTGGTTCCTACTGAAAATACCAAGAGTTGCTTTTACCCCAGATCCTGCTGGAGTGAGCTCCTCTGGCTTGTGGTGTGCTGTGACTGAACAAAACAGCTGTTCCTTGTTCTGGCTTTTCTGGGATAACAGAGGGGTGACCCTGGTTCTCCATTTCATCTTTTCTTTGTTTCTGGACCCTGGAATGTGTGCTCAGCATCCTCCCTTTGAACTGCACTGCCCCCTCACCCCCTGCTCCCCAATGTCCTCAGGAACCTGGATCCATCCTCTGGATGTTCCTCCTGATGCCTTCTCTGGAATCAAGGAGCTCTGGGTGCTTGGCCAATGTGGGGACAGTGGTGATGCTTCACAGATGGCCCTGAAATCCTGAAATCCAGGCTCAGAAAGAAGCACTGGAAGGTTCTGGATCCCAGAGGGGCTGGGAATTGTGGTCTCCATGAAATAAATGCAGCAGCTTCTCAGAGAGCTCCAGCTCATTTTCTTAACACCCCTTTTCCCTGCCTGCCTGGGACCCACGTTTCCATCAGCTCTGCTGATGCTGGGTTGTTGTTCCAGACAATAAATTGAGCTCCTCCCTGGCCACTCCTGAGCTGCTGCTGGGTTCTGTGCTCACAGAGACCAGGGGAGGAGAAAAAAAGAAATCCTGCATTTTTTCTGTGTGTAAAATTGCGCTGAATGTGTTCCAGGGGAGGAAAGGTCCTGCAGGAGTGGGACTCTCCACGTGTTCCTGCAGAAGGAGGGGAGAAAAATGAGCTCTGCAGCCTTTTCTGATCCTATTTGTTACCAGATGGACACACTGGGACTCGCTCAGGATGGCCTCAGATTTTCAGGCACCTTCCTGTGGAACAGGGCTCTCCAGACCTGGGAATATCTGTGGGGTGGAACCTTTTGCTCCCCACCTTTCCCTCAGGTAAAAAGGATTTGTTTCTACTCTCCCAAATTCTGACACTGACTTTGCCCTTTAGTTCCTCCCCACTTGGGGTCACCTGGCCCAGGTTTTCCCTCTCCCCAGAACTCCCCACACCTCAGGGAATACACAGTGATCCCTCAAGAGGATTCCTGGGAGAGAAAAGACTGAGCTGTGTCTGGAAAAGGTGCCTGGGTGACTTTTCCATGGCCAGACCCGGTGCTGGTGTCACCGTTCCGGTCCCAGCTGAGCGGGATGGATGTGCCAGAACACGACAGCCCAGGGATGAACAGCTGTAGGGACAGACTGAGCAGTGCCTGTCTCTCCTTCCATCACTTTTTGGGATTGAATTTACCCTGGGATCAATGATGCTGCCCAGAATTCCCTGGGGGATCGATTCCTCCTGGTTTTTAATGCCTCTGTCCGATCACATCTCCGTGGGCTCCCTTTGCAGTGTCTTTTCCCTCCTTTGCAGTGTCTGGAGGGAAAGTGACACTTCCAGGTGCTGTTCATGGACCCATTTTAGGCTTTAGGCCAGGATTAACAGCAGCTTGGGCTCTGTTGCTAGCCCTGCTGAGAGCTGCAGAGGGACACATGGAGCCAGATGAATCCCACTCCCAATAATTGTGGGATGCAGGGGACATTACCCACTGACAAATAACCAGACAGACGCTCGGGTTTTCACCATTTTTCCAGAGTTATGACTTCATATTTTCAGCAGACAGCACAGGTTACACCTGCTTCCCATTGGAGTGGGTTGTTTACAGCCATAATGGATTAAATTTTAGCTCCAAATCTGTTGGAGAAGAGCTCCATCCTGGCAGCAGCCAGGAAATATTGCTGAGCCCTCAGCTGGGCTGTGACCACGGCTGGAATTCAGGGCTCCTCTGAGCAGCATTGTTTGACACTGTCCAAAGCTGTGCTGCGGGGAGCAAAACAAGAAACAATTCCTCCTGAACAGTGTCTGCAGGCTCCAGGTGTAATTCCCTCGCTGGGATGTGAGCAGACCTTCGTTTCAGGATGAGGAAGGTAATTAGTAGGGAAGGCAGGACATGAACTTTGTGTTTCAGCAGGGCTGTGTTCACTGCTCACTCCTGCTCTCACTTCCCCAGGGATCACCCAGAGCCCCGTTCTGCATCCACAGGAGAAGGGAGAAGAGCAGGAGAGAGTTGATTTCCTGGGATTGTACTGAGCCCCTCTGCCCTGACATCCTGTCCCCATCCTCTGTCCAGCCCAGGAGCTGATCCATGTCCTGCTCTCTGCACTCTCCCACAGGCTGGCTCCAGAAAAAACAGCAATTTTCACTTTGTTTTTCCTCTGTTCTTCCCTACTGAGGAGAAACCCCAGATCCCATTAATCCCTGTTCTAGGACAGCTCTCTCCTGTAGTTCCTCCGAGGCCCAGCTCCTGTTTCCTATCCCACCCTCCCTCACCTGTGACTGGGACTCTGTCCCAGTAAGTGATGGGATTCTGCATTTATCCCTCCAGGAGCAGGGTGGATGAGGGTTTGCAGTGACTGGGAACTGTTTCCTTTGTTTTCTGTGCATGTCTTCAAGCAGGATGCTCTGGAGAGTGTCCAGAAGCTCCCCTGATGCTCCCTTGAGACATCCCTGACCTGTCTCTGGTGTTCCCCTGGTCTGTCTCTGGACCTGTCACCTTTTCCTTGATTTTCACATTCCTTACAGTCACCTGCACTCCGAAATTCCCTGAATTATCCAACTGATCCTTCATGACCTTCTTCACCCCACTGTGGTTTTCTCCACTTTTCAGCTCTCCTGCATTCCTGTTCCAGATGGGAGGGCCCAGAGCTGCCCCAGTACCCAGGCACAGGTTTATCATGGATTTGCCAGCAGAGGTTTATGATGGATTTACCAGTATCACACACAGATTCCTGTGTGTCTGTCCTCTCTTGTCCTGATAATTCTATAATTTGATTTACTTGCTTTGTGTGCTGAGCTGAGGTATTTATGGAGCTGATAAAATCTCACTGCCTCACTCCAGAATGACAATAATCCACTTGCAGTCCATCCCTGGAGATGCCTAATTAGGATTTCCCCCCTTGCACTTGATTTTGCATTTATTTAAATTCAGCTTCATCTTCCTTTTCCTGACATTGTGATTCCATAATTCCTTCACCTCGGTCCTCTGAGCAGCAATGCCCCAGCAGCAAATCCCTCCCTGGGCACTCTGCTCTTCTCTTCTCCAGGCTGTTTATCCCAGAATTCCAGAATGGTTTGGGTGTGAACAGACATTAAATCCCATCCATTCCCACCCCTGCCATGGGCAGGGACACCTCCCACTGTCCCAGGCTGCTCCAAGCCCCAATGTCCAGCCTGGCCTTGGGCACTGCCAGGGATCCAGGGGCAGCCCCAGCTGCTCTGGGCACCCTGTGCCAGGGCCTGCCCACCCTGGCAGGGAACAATTCCTGCCCAATATCCCATCCATCCCTGTCCTCTGGCACTGGGAGCCATTCCCTGTGTCCTGTCCCTCCATCCCTTGTCCCCAGTCCCTCTCCAGCTCTCCTGGAGCCCCTTTAGATACTGGGAAGTTCTCCCTGGTGCTTCTCTTCTCCAAACTGAACAATCCCAATGGCATCAAAAGTCACCTGTTTTTTCCATTAAGTTAAAAATTATATACATTGTTTGAAAAACTATTTGTATGAATTATTTCAATGCATTTGCTCCAAGTCTTGTCCAGCTTGGCCTTGGACAGTTCCAGGATGGGGCAGCCACAGCTTCTCTGGGTGTTTATCAGAAGATGAGCCCCTGGCACAGCTCAAACCCTGGCACAGGGACCTAGGCAGGAGGATGGCAGGATAACAACAGTGATGCTCCTCACTCATCCCCAACCCCTTTCCTTCCTTCCATCCCCACACTGACCCCATGAGGACCTTCCCCCTTCTTCCTAAGGCAGCACAATTTCCCTAAAAATCCCTTGTAAGGGCCCTCCCCATGTTCTCCTCTGACTTGGGGCAGACAGAACCACTCAGGGCTCCTCTGGGCTGTGGCTGTTGGGGCTCCCTTGGTGACATTTGGCTCCCCCTGAGCTGCTGTGACTCTTTCCCTGAATTCTCTGGACTTTCAGATGTGTCAGATAAACCAGAAAGCTGGAGAACATTCCCTGATCCTGTGCTGGTTTTAAAGCAGGCTTGCCTAGAGCAGCTGGTTTGTCCTTGAGCTCCCTGGGGACTCCTGTGGGAGCACTCCCTGATTTGGGGAGGTTTCCTGCCATTTTATCATTTTGTCCTCCAGCTTTCCTGCCTGGCTTCCTGTTAAAACCACATCCTTGATAAATAGAGCCAGCCCAGTGGCTGATTTATTCTGAGACACCACCAGGGTCTCTTCAAACCCCGTGTGTCCTTTGCAGTTGATCAGCAGAGCACATCTTCCTGCAGGTGTAAAAACGCAGGGCCAGGCCTGCAGCACGAGCAGTTTCTGCTCCCTGCAACTTCACTGCAGTAAAATCAGAGGGTCAGGGCCTGAAAATTAAACTGACTCAGGGTTCAGGGTTTAAAAACCCTGCCCAGTGTGTGACAGCACAGCCAGGCTGGGAAAGAGCCCGTGAAACCTTTATGGGGCTGGATCTTATGAGCCAGCAGTACCAGGCACAAATATTTTATCTCAGGAAAAGCCTCAGCTTCCATTTGCTTCCCTCTCCTTCTTTGTTAGACTCAGAGTTGCCAGGCTGATAAATCATCACTGTATTCATTTAATATTATGGGGAGAGTCATAAACACCTGACTCCCACTCTGGAGTCCATGGATCTTTCTGATAAATGGAGAGTTTCTGCTCCAAAAATCTTCCTGTTCAATCCCATGCCTGGGGAATGCAGATGAGCACTAATGCAGCAGGCAGGCCGTGGTCAGAGGGTTTGTGACTGTCACAGCACAGGTGGCTTTGGAGCAGGGCTCATCCTTTCTTCTGACAGGGGTTGTGTTAATTCCTGAAGTTGTAAATCCTTGAGGGATGTAAAACTCTGTGGATGTGGCACTTGGGAACGTGGTGTAGTGGTGGCCTCAGTGATGTGGTTGGACCAACCAGGGTCTGTTTCATCAGGGAGAAATTCATGCAGCACTGGGGCAAATGCTGGAAAATTCTAACTTTAGGACAATAGTTTATGATCCCACATTTGGGGTTAATGCTGAGTTTTGTACCCTACCAAATACCAGAGATTCATGTGGCTTTGTGCTAATCCCCCACATCTGTGACTAAAAGATCTCGTGGCAGCCAAGGCTTCCCTCTTTCCCTATTTCCCTATATCCATGATTAATATGGACTGGGAGACGCCTGAGTTTTGAGAGTGAAGGTCAAGTGCCAGAATAAAGAATGATAACAGAAGGTGCATCCTGACCTGGTCACATCTCAAGGAATGAAGATCCATCAGAAGATCCAGGACCATACAAAGGGATTTTGAGGAATAGGATGCTCCAAATGCCACCAAAGACCCTCAAAAAACCCTTGCTCATATCCAAATAAATTCATAATGAGCAGAGAAGTGTAATGAATACAGAGCAGAAATGTGAGTGATATGTATTAATTTCCTGGATGTAACCTGCTCTGTAGGCTGGAGAGTTCCCACACACTCCTAATTAGCACTGCTAATTATGTAATGTTGGCTTTCTAATCCAGCAAATCGGCAGGAGAGTTTATTCCCTGGTTTTGGTGACACAGTGGAGCCAAGCCTTGCTAGAGAGGACACTGAACCCCCCTTCAGAAGCACTAAAAAATGCTCTAGCTCCTGTGCCTGCTTCTTTTTGTTCCCATTTTCAAATGGGAATTAATTCCCCTTTATCCCATAGGATCCCTGCCTGTCCTGTTCCACACCCAACAGCCCCTGACCCTGCCCTGAGGCAGTGGAGCCATTTTATCCCACCAGATGTGACCCATGCTGCCCAAATATTCCAATTTCCATCCTCCTGGAGGGAGGTGCTTCTGCTGGAAGGGTGAGACCTCCTCAGGCTTTTCCTCTGGGAGCTGAAGGGGGAACCTCCATGGGGAACTTCCTGGGATGGGCTGGCCAAGGGGGTGGTGGAGCCAAAGGTTTTTGTGTGTGTTCCAGCTGGTCCCTGATTTTGCTCCCACACCTCTCACTTTGTATTCCAGACTTGGAGAGACCTGGATACCATTCCATTCTTCCAGGAGAATTTTTCCCCTTACAGATCCTTTGTCATTGTGTCCTTTAAAATCTGGGGATCAAGGTTGGAATTGCCCACACAGGAATCATGACAGAGAAATTCCATGTGTGCGACATCCATGGATAAACAACAATCTGGAATTTTCTGGACAAAAGGAAACTGGGCATGACCAAAATGCTCCATGCAGGGATTGTTTGTATGAACATGGAACTCAGCTCAGGGATCTGATGGAGTTGCTCCAGTTTTTAAAGACTTTGGAGTTTTCTGCTTGAATAAATAATCCCAAAATGCCTTCAAATGAAGACTTTTCACAATGTGCAAAGCAGCTCTTGGAGACATCACCACAACATCTAAACAAGTTTGACTCCATGATCTTCTGGGTCTACCAACCTTATTCTGGGATTTGGAGTTCTAAGAGAATTGATCTGGTTCAATGTTGAACCCAAGACTGGTCCATCAGGACTTTGAACCTCCAGCTGTGGGGATTTTATGGGGGATTCTCTCTGCCTCTGTTGCCTGAAAGATCCTGAGCAGAAGTCCTGAAAAATGAATGTGTTGAAAGGAAAACAAAATAGGTCTGGAAAAAGGAAGGAACAAATTTTAAATATGGTTCTGGAAAGAGAAGGGAACAGCTCAGATGAGAGCAGGGAACAACGAATGAAGGCAGTTGGGAATTTCTGGTGTTAAATCTCCTTCTCTGAGAGGTAACATTTGGACTTGCTGACTCTGCAGTTAAGGATATAACATCATATTCCAGCCAAAATGTCCCTTTGGAAATGTCAGGCCAAGCTCCAACAAGCAGGTTTAGAGGGATCCTGGAATGCTCTGGGAAGGATGGAGAGCAGGAAGTGACTGCAGAGGGAGAGGTTTGTATTCCCCTATTCCCCAATTTTCCATCCTCCATCCATCCTCATTCCAGGGACACACAGGGACACACAGGGACAGCCAGGGACACCCAGGGACACACAGGGACACTCAGGGACACCCAGAGCTGAGGTCCCCTCTCAGCTGGGGCTCCTCTCCAGGCTGAGCAGCCCCAGCTCCCTCAGCCTCTCCCAGAGATGCTCCAGGCCCTTCCTCAGCTCCAGGAGCTCCTGTCCCTGCTGTGCTGAGGATCCAGAGCTGGACACAGCACCCCAGAGGTGTCTCCAGGGCTGGCCAGAGGGCCAGGATCACCCCTGACCTGCTGGGAATGCTCTTCCTGATGTCCCCAGGATCCCACCAGGTCCTTGTCCCCAGGACAGGTCAGGGACAGCTCAGCTCATTGTCCAGAGGACACTGCTGACCCATGTGGATATTCCTTAGCTCCATCTCCACGTTTTATTCTCTATAATTAGTGCAATATGGGGGCAGAGCCTTTCTTTAGTCTTTTCCTGCAACTGTACAAATCCAAGGAAGGAGTGGAGACAGCAGCCTGAAAACAGGCTGGGAAAATGCCTGATTCTTTTATTAATTCTCTGAATTAATGGGGAAGGCAGGAGTTCACCTGATAAGCACCCAGCAGAGCAATGGTGGTAATCCCTCAAAGGACAACGCCGAGATACAAAAGCCACCTGAGGGATTGACAAGACACCTGAGGGAAAGATAAGCAGGACAGGAAATATCCAAATATATCCTCCAAAAATAACAGCACTGTTCCTGTGGAGAAAGACAACCAACTGAAAAGAGCATAATGACCCATGGTGGACAATTCCAGCCATTGGGAATGCAGAGTTTGGGATATAAGGGACCTGTTTTGGGTCTCTAATGAGCAATCTTAGCTCAGTGTCTTTGGATTTGGGCAGCTGGGAAGCTGAACCACACCTGGTGCTCTGATGCTGCTGGGAATGGTCTGCAGTTGGAATGAATCCCACAGTGAGGAAAACCACTTTTGTGGGATGTATTGGAATGAAACCAAGCTGCCCCCTGGGCTTTGGACAGTGGCAAGAGCTGAGAGACCTTTTCCCAGTACAGGGACACTCATCAGCCGTTCCCTGTCCAGTCTGGAGCTCCAACAGCTCCAGGGAGATGCTGAGAAGCTCTGTGGGATCCACTGGAGACACAACAAGGTGTCCTGGGACTTGGAGCAGAGATCCTGCCATGAGACCCTGAGGAAATGCAGGAAAATGCAATTGTTGTCCAGGGAAGCTGTGGCTGCCCCTGGATCCCTGGCAGTGTCCAAGGCTGGACATTGGGGCTTGGAGCAGCCTGGGATTGTGGGAGGTGTCCCTGCCATGGCAGATGAGCTTTAAAACCACCACCACCATTCCATGATTCCATGAAATCCCATGAACTGCCAACCTCCCCTGGTGCTGGCACAGACTGAGCAGCAAGAGCGGCACCTCCTGTGACTGTGGGAGCAGATCCAGGACAGGGCTGGGATGTCCAGCCCAGAGGGGGAGCTTAACACAATAATGACCAGGAGCAGTGACTGGAAAAGGAACCAACAAGTGTGAAAGAATGGCAGAAACAGAGGGAGCCAAGAAGGGCCAAGTGCTGCCTTGGTGCTGACAGTCTGTGGTGTTCACACAGCCAGGGGAATTCCAGGAGATATTTGGGCTTCCTGAGGCTTCCCTGGGCACCCTCTGCTCCAGAAAACCAAGCCTGCCTGGCCCTGGGAGCTGAGCTCTCCCTGTTTCTGCTCACATTCCAAAGGGGGTGAGCAGTGGGACCCATCCTGGTGGGATGGGGCTCCAAATGCTGTGCTCCAGAAGCTCCTTCCAGCCCACAGGTTTGAGTGTTTGGGGGTCAGAGACCCTTGGGATGGCAGGACAAGCACTGCCAGCACTCCTGCTCCAAGAGAACATTCCCAGGGAATATATTTCCATGTACTGCAGGATGTTGTTGTGCAGTTGGTGAGGCTGCCTTGCTGCTTGTGAGTAATTTATGTATTTATTATGTCCCCTGGCAGTGCTGTTTTACTAAAGCTGTCCCTTTTTTCCTGGTGCTTTTTCATCCCTCTGGGAATAGAGCTGATGTATCCTTAAAGAAAACAGAGTCCTTTCATATTTCCACAATGGGATTTTAAGTGGAGTAATGCAGATGAAGGGCAGCACACAAACACAATCCTGCTTTGTATCTTAAATAAAAAATACCTTTCTCGCCAAGGCAGGCAGTGGGGATTTTTCTCCCAGGCTTTCCACGGAGAGTGTTGGCTCTTAAAGGACTTCTCTCTGTGTCTCTAAGCAATTCTGAGCACATTTCCCCCACACAGTTCTGCTGGGTAAAATACAGGCAGGCTTTTATCAAGTGTCTTTTGTGTATCCCAGGGCTTCTCCAGGTGCTAAGCAGGGCTTAAGGAGATGCCAGCGTGTTTTGAGGGAAAGAAAGGGAGAGGGGAGCAGGGCTGCTCCCAGACACTGATCCTGGGAACCCACCTTGAGCTCCACCTTTCCCTGGGTGAGGATCTTGCTGCCCCTGGGTCACTCAGGGGTCTGGATCCTTCTCCCCAGGCTGACAAAAGCTTTCGAGGCCAGTGATGCCCGCAGGAAGCTCACAGGATTTGGCTGTTCCTGCTTTTGACTGTGCCTGTGGAATGAAGGGAGTTCAGAGATCTCTCAGATCCCTGCAGAGCCAGGGGAACATCCATGAGCTGCCCTGACAAACTCAGGGTGCAGCAGGGTCAGAGCCATGGCCACAGTCCTGAGCCCCTCCTTGGAGAGGGGGAAAGCTGGAAAATTGGGAGTGCAGGGAAGGGAAGTGCAGGAGGAGGAGCAATTTTGTAGAGTTTGTGTTGGATGTGGAGAGACAGGAGCTGCTCCCTGTGAGCAGAGCAAAGGGAAGAAACCTCCATGGCCTCCCTGCTGGCACGGACCCAGGAAGGATTCCCACTCTGCCGTGGTTTGGGTGATTTCAGGGAAGCTGCTAACCCTGTGTCCTGCTGTTTCTGGCTTTGAGCCTCCATTGCCACTCTCACACGATGTCCTCAGGGCACAGATGTGAGGATTTGCCCCAAAATGTGAGTTCAGTGCTCTGCTCCCTTTCTCCCACCAACCTCATCCCTTCTCATCTTTGTTTCAATAAAAGGAGCCACAAAAGTGCAATCATCCCTCTCCATTTATCTCAGCCCTCTCCATTTATCTCAGCCCTCTCCATTTATCTCAGCCCCCCATTTTTTACCACTTAATTTCATCTCCAAACTGGCTGGAGCAAACCAGGCCCCCTCACCCTTCTGGAGTTATTGGGATAAATCTGAAGTGTCAGAACTGAAGATGGGGTTGAAAATGGTATCAGACAGATCTGCTGAGGGCCTGGCTCTGCATCTCCCCTTCCCTGCTCCAACCTCGGGGCTGAGGTGTGGGGAGAGGGGGCAAAGAGAAGCATCAGCTGCTGGCAGGGACAGAGGGAGGTGACACAGAGGTTGTGTGTGGACACTGAGCTCACCCCAGCACTGCCCAGCTCACCCTGACCTCCCAGCAGGGCCATGATCCCATCTGGGACAGGATGGTGTTCTCTAAGTACAGGCCCAGCAGAAAATGGAGCTGGGAGCCCAGTCTTGGCTGGTCCAGGCTGCAGTCACAGCAGCACAACCTCGTTTGCAGCACTCGTGGGACATCCTCAGCACAGCCACACAAATCTGGCCTTTGGATCCGCTCCCCATATTCCCGTTTGGCAGCACAGGGAGAGGGAGCAGCAGATGCTGCTGGAAATGTGGCACTGCCCCAGCCCTGCCCAGCCCCTCCTTCCAGCATCCCCTGGAGCAGGAGATGAGGGGCCAGCAAGGCCATCCCCGTGCCCAGGAGCCCAAAGGCCTGCACAGGAACCCCTCAGCTTCCTGCCCCCGCTGGGAGGCCCTGTCCACCCTCACCATGGCTACAAACGGGCAGCGGAGCTCCAGACTCTTGAAAAGGAGCTCAGTTCCACCTTGCACCATCCTGGCCCTGCTCCTGCTCCTCTTCCTCAGGCAGGGAATCCACCAGAGTCACTCCCTGGAGTGTGTCCCTGAGGAGAGGGTGAAGGGAATGAGGGATGAGGAGAGGAGAGGAGA